>NC_135343.1:62882294-63198578 GCF_023851605.1 Tamandua tetradactyla | reverse complement strand
CCAGGAACTTCCTCTTGCTGGTGAGTTTCTTAAGGCATGTATTGTGCCAATTCTAATTAATAGAGAGTTCATTTTTCCCTTGTTTGTCTTTTATGACCCCATTACTTTGGATGGGGTGCTCCTTACCAGGCATTCTGGAATGGTGTGGTATGGTCCCTCATCATCGGGAAGACATTCCTACTTGTCAAATGTCCACTAAATGTCTTGTCCATCACATATTTGTGTTTTAAATATGCCACTACATTCTTCATGCTTGCTCTTTTTTAGCTTGTTAAAACTGCTAGAATAGAGTACAAGAACTGCAACAATTTTAATAAAGGCAATTTGTTAAGTTGCAAGTTACAGTTCTAAGGCTGGGAAAATGTGCAAACTAAGGCATTCAGGGAAGGGTACCCTGATTCAAGAAAGACCAATGTGTTCAGAACATCGCTGTCAGCTGGGAAGGCACTTGGCCATGTCCATTAGCTCTCTCTCCTCATTCCATAGTTCTTCCCCAAGGATATTTCCTTCTGTGTCTTCAAAGTTGCCTGGCTGTGTGGACCCTGTCTTAATGGACTCCAGTAAGCAACCCTGCCTTGAATGGGTAGAGCCACATCATGGAAACAATGTAATCAAAAGTTACCACCCACAACTGGGCAGATGTAGGAGCCAAGGGTTAAAACAAGACATGCAGAATTTGTTGGTAGCAGCTGGCCTCAGGGTGGCGGCAGTAAACTGTGGAGATTGTTATGTAGAGCAGTGTGGGAGGAGAGGAATGTTTACCCCAAATGGTTATGTTAAGTATGAAGGAAGAGAGCACTGCAAGATAAGCTCTCTGTTCCCTCAAGAAGTGCATGCATGCCTTTTGTCACCCTGTAGTGTATAAGCAGGATCTGGATAAGAATAAAGTTGTTTGCTGGCTGTTGTTTGTTAAAGTTAAGCTTCAGACTCCCTGAACTCATCTGTGTCTTTCTTTCTTTCTTCTTTCTATCTCATCATTCCTTAATATCCTTCAGGCTGTTTCATAGGAAGCAACAGGCAGGTTACATATCCATAGAAACATTCAAAAATTCTTACCCAGTGATATTGAATGAAGATTAAACAACATGGCTTTCCTGGGGTACAGGACAGTTTTATACTGACACAGCCCCATGTTCCATATTTGTGGTTCTGTTTTTCTGTTCATCTGTGATGTTATACTTAATGCACATAATTCTTAAATTCACAAATAGTTGAAATTTCTGTTTCCTAACTGACAGTTTTCCTGCCTCAATAGATTAGATTCTGCTTTCCATCCCTGTAAACATTCAAAAATAACAGAGTCACATCAGGATGTACCAGGACATGTCATACAGAGACACTCAGACAGATGGCCCCATGTGACATTTCAGGTATGGAAACATCCTCATAAGGAGGGGATGGTAGATCTCATGCACAAACACAGGAGGGAGATGGCATGCAAATCTCAGGTATGAGCCCTTCAGGGAAAGTGCAGGCCTTGGGAGAATACAGTCTTAGATGTTGAAGAAAAACAAATGAAAATCTGTCAAAAGCAGATAAGGTCCGATCTTAGGGAACATTTAAAATATGGGTGGAAGCTTGTGGCTTTAGAATTTCTCTGGAAAGTTTCTGATAGTAATATACATTTGTTTTAAGTTTGTGCAGAAATCTCCTCAGTTAGCTTTTATTCTTGAAGGATATCTTTATATCTAAAATTCTAGGCATGTAAATATTTTCTTCCAACTCTTTGATGATATCAGTCTACTGTTCTTTTTATTTGTTTATTTATTTTTATTTTGGCTAGGGGAGGCTCCAGGAATCTATCTATCTATCTATCTATCTATATATGTATGTATGTATGTATGTATATGTATATATATATATTTATAAAATTACAACATTAACCAAAAAAAGTTATTTTTAATTATATTCAAAATGCACATGCTCAAAAGCAAAAAATGTTACTAGTTAAAATACTTTACTTCACGATGATAGGTGTTTCAATTTACCCTGAGTATACAACAATATTGAATTTTACCCATCTGATAACCAAAGCTCAAAATATAGAGAGCAAAGTGAAAAATTGTAAGGACAAAAAGTATAAATACACAGTGATAAAGGTATTATATTAGATCCCCAAAGACAGCTTTATAAAACAACCAGGAAAAATTAATAAAAGTAGGAAAATCTGAAGAACTGGCAGAAAACATTGTGAAAACATTATCAAATGTACACATTCATTTCAAGCCACATGTGGAACCACCTACAAAAAATGATCATAGGCAGAAACTGCAAACAAACATGGATACATTTCAAACACTGAACATTCTGAAAGTATATTCTCTGACCTATAGGCAATTAAGCTAAATATCATAAATAAAAGAAGATTGTAAAATATTTATATATTTTTAGAATGAAAATTTCATGTCTATGTTTCACCTCTAAGCTAAAACTGAAATGGTAGAAAATATCCATAGTTTACAGATTTGAGAAGGAATTAGGGAACTTGGTAGAGAAAGTCTCATGTGATGTGGGGGGGCATCGTCATGGGACATTGCATAGTGGAAGCCTCCACTTGTTTGCCCTCATGGAAGAGAATTCTGTCTGCCAATATTTAGACATCATGATTTATCTTTAAGACAATATCTACATGAATTATTCTGATAAATGGTTCATCATGAACATATTTCTGTTCCTAGCAACTATACCAGCAGCACTAAAATATCAATATGTCCCTCTTGGTTTACTTAGAAAATCGAAGGCAAAATGTACCACCTTCTCTCATTGTCAAAATCTAAGTAAGGAATGAGATCTTCTGATATTTTTAACCCAACCATGTGGTTTCAACTTCCTCCTCCCTTTTTCTTTATAGAAACATCCCCCAGCCAGCACCTGGCATCAACCCTGATGATCTGAGCCTCATGAATGGGGCATTTTCTGGGGTTTGGAGAACATCAGTCAGAAGAGAGACTGTAGATGGTTTCACCAGCCCAGAGCCTCTGGGTTCAGCTCTACTGTGTTCAAGATGAAAACGAATTTACCAGCTTAGAAATATAATTTTTCCTCCAAAATCATCTTTCTATTCTGATAGATCCATGGCATTTAAAAGAAATGTGAAATTAATGCCAAAGCAGCACACACCTATCCATCACAATTATAAATTATTACAGCATAATTTTTCCTTGTGTTCCTGAGTGGCACAGCATCTCTGCATTAGTCTGTTCTCGTTTCCTCAACAGCATTGATGTTGGACACATCACACCTTCTCAGTGCACTCCCTGTGGCCCTCTGTGGTTGATCAAATTGCAATAATATTCCAAAAGTTTCATGCCTCCCTGGATCCATGTCTCTCTTTTTTTTTTTTTTGTATGCTATATGGCAGGGTCACATTTCATTATTTTTCTATGTAATATCCCATCATTGCAACACCATTTGTTAGATTGCTTTGTTTGCTTGTTTGCTTAGTTCCTTTCTTGCTGATTTTTTGGTGAAGTGTGTGGGCTGGGAATCAAATCCAGATCTCGTACATTGCAGGCAAGAATTCCACCATTGAAATACCCTTGCACTCCCTCCATCCATTTCTTTTGAAATATGACTCTGCAGTCTCTTCCATAAAAAAAGTACAATGACTTACATTCTCCTTTAATATAATCTGGTCCTGTGAATTACATTGGTCAAGAGAATAGAGTGTAGGCTTCAATTAACCTTCACTTTATAAACTTTTACATTTTCTCCTGTAAACCTGCCAAGAACCAGCAGAATCAGCTAGAATTATTCTCATGGATGATGAGAGATGTGACCCAGTCAACTCAAAACCAAGGTGATGGCCAAAAACAGACACGTGAAAGAAAGAAACATGTCTGTGCCTTTCTAGGTCTGGGAGGTCCAGCAGGGCCTGGCAGCTAACGTGACACACAAGGGCAACCCCAACCAAGATGAGTCAACCCTGTCAATATCAACAGAAACAACCAATCAACAAGACAGCGTTGAAAATGCTTCTCATTTTAAGCGCTGAGATTTGGGGAGGTTTATGACATTGCAATTGATGATACATCACCCTCTTTTAAATAGCTATCCACTTTTACTACAGCAAAACATTTCACCTCACTTTTATTTTTCTTCATAGAAAAATGACATAGGGATCATAATACTTTTGAGTGAGTTTATTTTCTCTCTCAACAAGGAATGATCTTTTCTTCTGACACACAGGATGCAATCAAGAAATATTTTTAGGACTTCCTGGAAGCTGGCGGCTTAGTAAGACGCGCGGATCTTAGTTTCTTCTCCAGGACACCTACTAGGGGAGTAGAAATGATACAGAAAGCGCCCAAAGCCACAACAGAGATAAAAAAGACAGCGTACCCCATCCTGGAACGGCTGGCTGGCTGAGAGAAGCAGCTCGGGTGAGATCGCCGAGGAGCGCGGGCCTTACCGGGCGGGGCGGGAAGCGGCCGGAGTTACTCCCTTCCCCCTTCCCGGGCCGGCTGGGAGAATTGGAGAGGTGGTCCCCTGAAACCAAGGCGACTGGCGCCCACACCACGCGCAGCCCCCGGACCAACTGAGAGAATTGGATCGGAAACCCCCAGGCCGCGGAGAACGGTGACCCCGTGACTCCCAGGGAACGTGCACTCTCTCGGGCGGGCCGCTGCCGCTGGCGCCCTCCCGCCACGCGTGTTGCCCAGGGCCGACTAGGAAATTCGGACGGGCTCTTTCCCTGGCTGCTGCGACCAGCAACCCTCCCTGCGTTCGGACCCCGGGCCGGCTCAAGCCGCTTCGGCTAGCGAACCCCCAGGACGGCGAGAGTTTTCCAAAGTTTAAGGTCCCACAGCACCTTTTACTGGTGGGACCCGCAGACAAACGTGTGCCACGAGTGCCACCTACTGGGCAGGATAAGAAAAACAGAACCCAGAGATTTCGCAGAAAAATATTACAACCTTGCTGGGTCCAACACCAAGAGAAATCTGAATAAATGCCCAGACGCCAGCAGCAGAAGATAACTGTCCATGCTCAAAAGATTGAGAATATGGCTCAGTCAAAGGAACAAACCAATAGCTCAAATGAGACACAAGAGCTGAGACAACTAATGCTGAATATACGAACAGAAATGGAAAACCTCTTCAAAAATGAAATCGATAAATTGAGGGAGGACATGAAGAGGACATGGGCTGAACATAAAGAAGAAATAGAAAAACTGAAAAAACAAATCGCAGAACTTATGGAAGTGAAGGATAAAGTAGCAAACATAGAAAAAATAATGGATAGCTACAATGATAGATTTAAAGAGACAGAAGATAGAATTAGTGATTTGGAGGATGGAACATCTGAATTCCAAAAAGAAACAGAAACTATAGGGAAAAGAATGGAAAAATTTGAACAGGGTATCAGGGAACTCAAGGACAATATGAACCGCACAAATATACGTGTTGTGGGTGTCCCAGAAGGAGAAGAGAAGGGAAAAGGAGGAGAAAAACTAATGGAAGAAATTATCACTGAAAATTTCCCAACTCTTATGAAAGACCTAAAATTACAGATCCAAGAAGTGCAGCGCACCCCAAAGAGATTAGACCCAAATAGGCGTTCTCCAAGACACTTACTAGTTAGAATGTCAGAGGTCAAAGAGAAAGAGAAGATCTTGAAAGCAGCAAGAGAAAAACAATCCATTACATACAAGGGAAACCCAATAAGACTTTGTGTAGATTTCTCAGCAGAAACCATGGAAGCTAGAAGACAGTGGGATGATATATTTAAAATACTAAAAGAGAAAATCTGCCAACCAAGACTCCTATATCCAGCAAAATTATCCTTCAAAAATGAGGGAGAAATTAAAACATTCTCGGACAAAAAGTCACTGAAAGAATTTGTGACCAAGAGACCAGCTCTGCAAGAAATACTAAAGGGAGCACTAGAGTCAGATACAAAAAGACAGAAGAGAGAGATATGGAAAAGAGTGTAGAGAGAAGGAAAATCAGATATGATATATATAATACAAAAGGCAAAATGTTAGAGGAAAATATTATCCAAACAGTAATAACACTAAATGTCAATGGACTGAATTCCCCAATCAAAAGACATAGATTGGCAGAATGGATTAAAAAACAGGATCCTTCTATATGCTGTCTATAGGAAACACATCTTAGACCCAAAGATAAACATAGGTTGAAAGTGAAAGGTTGGGAAAAGATATTTCATGCAAATAACAACCAGAAAAGAGCAGGAGTGGCTATACTAATATCCAACAAATTAGACTTCAAATGTAAAACAAAGAAGGACACTATATACTAATAAAAGGAACAATTAAACATGAAGACATAACAATCATAAATATTTACACACCGAATCAGAATGCCCCAAAATACGTGAGGAATATACTGCAAACACTGAAAAGGGAAATGGACTCATATACCATAATAGTTGGAGACTTCAACTCACCACTCTCATCAAGGGACAGAACATCTAGACAGAGGATCAACAAAGAAATAGAGAATCTGAATATTACTATAAATGAACTAGACTTAATAGACATTTATAGGACATTACATCCCACAACAGCAGGATACACCTTTTTCTCAAGTGCTCATGGATCATTCTCAAAGATAGACCATGTGCTGGGTCACAAAGCAAGTCTTAACAGATTTAAAAAGATTGAAATCTTACACAACACTTTCTCGGACCATAAAGGAATGATGTTGGAAATCAATAATAGGCAGAGTGCCAGAAAATTCACAAATACGTGGAGGCTCAACAACACACTCCTAAACAACGACTGGGTCAAAGAAGAAATTGCAAGAGAAATTAGCAAATACCTCGAGGCGAATGAAAATGAAAACACAACATATCAAAACTTATGGGACACAGCAAAGGCAGTGCTAAGAGGGAAATTTATTGCTCTAAATGCCTATATCAGAAAAGAAGAAAAGGCAAAAATTCAGGAATTAACTATCCATTTGGAAGAATTGGAGAAAGAACAGCAAGCTAATCCCAAAGCAAGCAAAAGGAAAGAAATAACAAAGATTAGAGCACAAATAAATGAAATTGAAAACATGAAAACAATAGAGAAAATCAATAAGGTCAGAAGTTGGTTCAATGAGAAAATCAATAAGATTGATGGGCCCTTAGCAAGATTGACAAAAAGAAGAAGAGAGAGGATGCAAATAAATAAGATCAGAAATGGAAGAGGAGACATAACTACTGACCTCACAGAAATAAAGGAGGTAATAACAGGATACTATGAACAACTTTACGCTAATAAATACAACAATTTAGAGGAAATGGACGGGTTCCTGGAAAGACATGAACAACCAACTTTGACTCAAGAAGACATAGATGACCTCAACAAACCAATCACAAGTAAAGAAATTGAATTAGTCATTCAAAAGCTTCCTAAAAAGAAAAGTCCAGGACCAGATGGCTTCACATGTGAATTCTACCAAACGTTCCAGAAAGAATTAGTACCAATTCTCTTCAAACTCTTCAAAAAAATCGAAGTGGAGGGAAAACTACCTAATTCATTCTATGAAGCCAACATCACCCTCATACCAAAACCAGGCAAAGATATTACAAAAAAAGAAAACTACAGACCAATCTCTCTAATGAATACAGATGCAAAAATCCTCAATAAAATTCTAGCAAATCGTATCCAACAACACATTAAAAGAATTATACATCATGACCAAGTAGGATTCATCCCAGGTATGCAAGGATGGTTCAACATAAGAAAATCAATTAATGTAATACACCATATCAACAAATCAAAGCAGAAAAATCACATGATCATCTCAATTGATGCAGAGAAGGCATTCGACAAGATTCAACATCCTTTCCTGTTGAAAACACTTCAAAAGATAGGAATACAAGGGAACTTCCTTAAAATGATAGAGGGAATATATGAAAAACCTACAGCTAATATCATCCTCAATGGGGAAAAATTGAAAGCTTTCCCCCTAAGATCAGGAACAAGACAAGGATGTCCACTATCACCACTATTATTCAACATTGTGTTGGAGGTTCTAGCCAGAGCAATTAGACAAGAAAAAGAAATACAAGGCATCAAAATTGGAAAGGAAGAAGTAAAACTATCACTGTTTGCAGACGATATGATACTATACGTCGAAAACCCGGAAAAATCCACAACAAAACTACTAGAGCTAATAAATGAGTACAGCAAAGTAGCAGGTTACAAGATCAACATTCAAAAATCTGTAGCATTTCTATACACTAGTAATGAACAAGCTGAGGGGGAAATCAAGAAACGAATCCCATTTACAATTGCAACTAAAAGAATAAAATACCTAGGAATAAATTTAACTAAAGAGACAAAAAACCTATATAAAGAAAACTACAAAAAACTGCTAAAAGAAATCACAGAAGACCTAATAGATGGAAGGGCATACCGTGTTCATGGATTGGAAGACTAAATATAGTTAAGATGTCAATCCTACCTAAATTGATTTACAGATTCAATGCAATACCAATCAAAATCCCAACAACTTATTTTTCAGAAATAGAAAAACCAATAAGCAAATTTATCTGGAAGGGCAGGGTGCCCCGAATTGCTAAAAACCTCTTGAGGAAAAAAAACGAAGCTGGAGGTCTCGCGCTGCCTGACTTTAAGGCATATTATGAAGCCACAGTGGTCAAAACAGCATGGTATTGGCATAAAGATAGATATATTGACCAATGGAATCGAATAGAGTGCTCAGATATAGACCCTCTCATCTATGGACATTTGATCTTTGATAAGGCAGTCAAGCCAACTCACCTGGGACAGAGCAGTCTCTTCAATAAATGGTGCCTAGAGAACTGGATATCCATATGCAAAAGAATGAAAGAAGACCCACCTCTCACACCCTATACAAAAGTTAACTCAAAATGGATCAAAGATCTAAACATTAGGTCTAAGACCATAAAACAGTTAGAGGAAAATGTTGGGAGATATCTTATGGATCTTACAACTGGAGGCGGTTTTATGGACCTTAAACCTAAAGCAAGAGCACTGAAGAAGGAAATAAATAAATGGGAACTCCTCAAAATTAAACACTTTTGTGCATCAAAGAACTTCATCAAGAAAGTAGAAAGACAGCCTTCACAATGGGAGACAATATTTGGAAATGATATATCAGATAAAGGTCTAGTATCCAGAATTTATAAAGAGATTGTTCATCTCAACAACAAAAAGACAGCCAACCCAATTACAAAATGGGAAAAAGACTTGAACAGACACCTCTCAGAAGAGGAAATACGGATGGCCAAGAGGCACATGAAGAGATGCTCAATGTCCCTGGCCATTAGAGAAATGCAAATCAAAACCACAATGAGATATCATCTCACACCCACCAGAATGGCCATTATCAACAAAACAGAAAATGACAAGTGCTGGAGAGGATGCGGAGAAAGAGGCACACTTATCCACTGTTGGTGGGAATGTCAAAGGGTGCAACCACTGTGGAAGGCAGTTTGGCGGTTCCTCAAAAAGCTGAATATAGAATTGCCATACGACCCAGCAATACCATTGCTAGGTATCTACTCAAAGGACTTAAGGGCAAAGACACAAATGGACATTTGCACACCAATGTTTATAGCAGCATTATTTACAATTGCAAAGAGATGGAAACAGCCAAAATCTCCATCAACAGAAGAGTGGCTAAACAAACTGTGGTATATACATACGATGGAATATTATGCAGCTTTAAGACAAGATAAACTGATGAACCATGTAATAACATGGATGGACCTAGAGAATATTATGCTGAGTGAATCCAGCCAAAAACTAAAGGACAAATACTGTATGGTCCCACTGATGTGAACGGACATTCGAGAATAAACTTGAAATATGTCATTGGTAACAGAGTTCAGCAGGAGTTAGAAACAGGGTAAGACAATGGGTAATTGAAGCTGAAGGGATACAGACTGTGCAACAGGACTAGATACAAAAACTCAAAAATGGACAGCACAATAATACCTAATTGTAAAGTAATCATGTTAAAACACTGAATGAAGCTGCATCTGAGCTATAGGTTTTTGTTTTGTTTTGTTTCGTTTTGTTTTGATTTTACTATTATTACTTTTATTTTTTTCTCTATATTAACATTCTATATCTTTTTCGGTTATGTTGCTAGTTCTTCTAAACCAATGCAAATGTACTAAGAAATGATGATCATGCATCTATGTGATGATGTTAAGAATTAATGATTGCATGTGTAGAATGGTATGATCTCTAAATGTTGGGTTAATTTCTTTTTTTCCGTTAATTAAAAAAAAAAAAGAGAAGGGATAATTGGAGATGAAGGGATACAGACTGTACAACGGGACTGGATATAAAAACTCAGAAATGGACAGCACAATACTACCCAATTGTAATGCAATTATGTTAAAACACTGAATGAAGCTGCATGTGAGGTATAGGTTTTTTGTTTTTGTTTTTTTTTGTTTTTTTTTCTTTCTATTATTGTTTTAATTCTTATTCTGTTGTCTTTTTATTCCTTTTTCTAAATTGATGCAAATGTACTAAGAAATGATGAATATGCAACTATGTGATGTTATTAAGAATTACTGATTGTACATGTAGATTGGAATGATTTCTAATTGTTTTTTTAATTCTTTTTTTAATTAATAAAAAAAAAGAAATATTTTTAAAGGCATGGATTCTTTAATATCAACTTTAACAAGGAATGGTTATGTAGGTGTCTTTGCTTTACACTACTCTGGCTTTCTCACATAGTTCCTGAAATTGAATGTCCTAAACCCATGTGTTTCAGAAAGGTGTGCAGAAATAATACCATGTGACCTGAAGTTTTTCTGTTTCCACAGCTGAAATAAGTGTTTTAATTAAATATTTTCCAAGATATTCCACTCATAGCAGAGGTAAAAGCCATGATTTAGTCAATCACAGATCATGGGACAGAGGTAAAGAACTACAAAGTTGCCTTTGAAGGAATGAGTATAACTGAAAGAGAAGCAGTGAAGAAAATTGGCACTTAGAAAAGAGGTAGAGTATAATTACTTCAATAACAAGGGAAAGAAGATTTGAAGGAAAGACAGAGCCTGGTGAGGAACAAGTAAGACAGGAAGATGAACGTCTAGGCAGAAAGTTTCAGAGGTGGGATGAGGGGGAGCCACTGCTGCTGCAGGACTCAGTGCCCCACAGCTGGGAGCAGAGGTTTGTGTTCGAGGCTGAAGCACTGTGGGAGGATAGCTGTAACCACGCTGGCAGTAATAAGTGGCCACATCTTCAGCCTCGGCTCCACTGATTCTGAGAGTGAAAACTGTCCCAGACCCACTGCCACTGAATCGGTCGGGGACCCCAGATGCCCGGGTGGAGGCACCATAGATGAGCAGTTTGGGAGCCTGTCCGGGTTTCTGCTGGTACCAGTTTAAGTAGTTGCTAACACTTTGGCTGGCCTTACAGTTCATGGTGATGGTCTCCCCTGGAGTCACAGCCATAGAGGCTGGAGACTGGGTCATCACGATGTCCCCACTGGCACCTGTAGGCAGAAAAGAATAAGATCATATAATAAAACAGACGTATATAAAATGTATATTCACATGCAGGTTTCCTCATCTATCATATATAATCAGATGTGTTGAGATGGAACAGTCTGTACACTCTGCATGTGAAAACCATCTCTCCAGCTTTATAAAGACATTGCTGTTCTGAAGCTCTCACCTGAGACCCAGAGCCCTAGGAGGATGAGGAGTGGGACTGTGACAGCATCTTGCTCACTGTCTGGTGCACTCAGGCCCCATCTCCAGGGAATCCCCATTAATAGAGTCTGAGCAGCAGCAGAGTCCCCAGGAGTCTATGCAAATCAGCACAGGGTATAAAGGGAAACGCACTGTGCAATGAGCTGTGAAGACAGATAAGGGAAAGAAAAAGTCACAAAAATAACATTACCACAGAAAATGTGATTGGAGTCCTGCAAACATCTGAGAAATCAACTGAACACTATAATTTTCAACAAAGTTTAGCAAAATAATGAACTTTAAAGTATTTTTTATCAACTTTATGCTTCAAACTACCTGCAATATTCTTGCATACTTAATTTTGTAATAGAATATGTCAGTGAATGTAGAACTTTAGAAATACGGTGCCAGGAACTATGTATACTATATTCATATTATTGAATAGAATGAGGATGTAATTCACAAAGTGTGTTTCATTCTCAGCCTATTCTGAACTTAAAATACATTTGAAGTTCTTTTTTGACATCTCAAAGTCACCTCAATGTGTTCAAAAACAGACTGATGATATTTCTCCCAACCTAAACAATGTCTTTGAAAATGAGCCACCAGATACTTGCAAGTTACCCTTGGCACTGCCCCTTTAGGTCCACCAGTTTCTCATAGCACAAATGAAGTATTCACAGACCTTAAGGGTCACTGCACCACCTAGTGGTAATAGGTAATATAACTCCACCTCCCAAGATCTCAGAGCCGGTTCCTCATTTATTTCTACCAAAAACACATGTATATATTTATAGAAATATTCACATAACAATATGAATCGTTCCTGACTGAGAACATTAGGTTATGAAGAAATAACAAAAAACACCTGGCCTCTTAAAATTTTAATTTATCAGGGAAGGACAGTCAACAAACAAAGGATATTTCTGCAGACTCACCTATTCTGCTTCTCTGAGATTTACCTTCTGAAGCAAACTTGTTAATACAAGTGTGGCAAGGTACATCCAGGTCCCCCTCGTGGGTCATCCATCACCATGAGCAGACTTAGAGGAGAAGAGTAAAAATCAAGACAGATTGACAATTTTATACATGACATAATCCCTCCTGCCTCATGATTTCCACTTTTCCTGCAAAGCAACCACCCCTCCACCCCCAACAAATTTCCCTTAATGTGGATCATCCTAAGCCATGTATTGTTCCAATTCTAACTAATAATACGTTTAGTTTTCCATAACTTGTCTCCTAATGGGTCCATTACCTTAGGTGAAGGTGCCATTTCCAAGCACAAGAATGGGGTGGCACAGACCCAAACCACCAGGAAGACATTCCTACTCAGTCAAACGTCCACCGTGTTCTTGGTCCACCACATATATGGGTTTTGAAGATGCCAGGACTTGCTTCTTGTTTGCCTTCATGCCCCATGGCTTATTTTTGGTGCTTTTCCATGAAGTTAACACACATATATTCTTAATTTAAATTTCTACTTTGTAATTGACAGGTTTCCTGCTTCAACACAATGAAATCTCCTTCCAACGCATATATATATTTAAAAAATGTGAGATAGTCATGGAAATATGTTGATGAAACAGGTTGTCTCATGTGAATGACTGAGACAAAGGGGTCCACATGAAATGGTGTGTATGGAAATATCATTTTGAAGAGTGGACAGCGGACCTCATGCAAGAATGAAGTAGGGAGTTGGTTTGCAAAACCCAGGGAAGAACACTTGTAAAATATGCATAGGACATGCCCCTGGATGAATACAAAAGAGAAATAAAACTGTGAAAAGTAGACAAGGGCCTAATTTCAGGGGAAATTTAAAGACTGGATGAAAGCTGAGTGTTTAGATAAGTGCAGTGAGAATCCAAGGAACGTGAATCAGAATTAATTTTTTTTTCAGCAGATACTTTCTAAGTCATTTTATGTGCGTTAGCACTGCTAGAAAGCAGGAAGTATGAAATCATTATCCTTTCTGTGCGAACTGGGAAGCTAGTATTTCTATCTTCCCCTCTAAAATCACATAATGATTTTTTAATTGAATTTTCCCAAACTCACCACTGCCAAAAATAAAACTGGGAAAAAGCAATACTTGATAAGATGTAAAAAGAGCATCATGGTAAGTAGAATTCTGAGACAGCCCACACCTTTCAAGGCTGCTGGCCTTTACTGGAGGTTAATCTGACCCATTTCATATATATCCCTTTTTTAGTTTAAGATGTTTTAGACAGGCTAATGGGAAGTACCTGAAACTGTAGAGCTGTGTTCCAGTAGCCACGTTTCTTGAAGATATATGTATAAAGATGTAGCTTTCACAATGTGACTTAGTGATTGTGAAAACCTTGTCTCTGGTGCTCCTTTTATCTATGATATTTACAGATAAGTAAATATTATGGAGTAAAAATGAATAAATAATAGAGAAAAAAACTTAATAAATAATGAAGAATCCAAAGGCATTTTTGAATGAGACATGAAAATACTATTAATGGTAGTACCCAAGTATTTTCTGTGTTTCAGGTGCTTCTCAAAGCATTTTATACATAGTGATTCATTTTGTAAAAAATCCTACAAAAGAGATGCAAATTTTATAACCATTATACATCTGAAAAACCTTTCCATTGAGAAGTTAAGTCATTTGCTCGAGGGAACATGGGAAGGAAGTGTCAGATATGTAAAAAAAAAAAAATAGATACCTGATGGAAAAAATTCCTTGGGGAATTTGCACACATTTCTAAGTAGCATTAGATAACCAGGGCATGACCTTTCATAGGAAGAGAATGACTGAGAGTAATAACTTTCTATCTTTCAATTTTTTACAAAAGAGCATAGAAATGGGAAAAGGCATTGGGATAAGACTGTACAAGCACAGTCAGAAAAGCCTGAGCAGAAAGGCCTGGCTGGAAATGAGCTTCCAGTAGGGAAGGTCAGAGACAGACACACAAGATTTTGGTGAAATTTTGAACCTGAGAAGGCCAGCTTTCAAAAGATATTGGACTTGGAGGATGATAACAGGGAGGGTTTTAATAACAGAAGAAGTGAAGGAGACTGAGGGGGAGTTAACATAGGAACATTTAAGTCAAGAAGGAACAAGGAATTGGAAGTTGAAACATCAGGGGAGAAAACTCTCTGATCTTACATAGCAGAGGGCAGGGCCACAGTTTTGCTTGTTCTGTCATGAGCTTCTATCTCTATGGAAAAGGCAGTGAATGCTGATTCAAATATCTCTGATAATATAACAGAGGCTACAATGATATTACAACAAATTAGATAACCTATGTGTAATGGAAAATAGCTTAGAAAACCACAAACTACCCCAGGGAAATTAATAAAGATAGAGGCTCTTAAACAATGAATTACTGGCTTCTGCAGGTGCTGGCGATCCTCAGCATTTCTTGGCTTGTAGACACATCACTTCAGTCTCTGCTTCTGGCTTCACATGGTGTTCTCCCTGGTTCTCTGTGTCCAAATCTCCCTCTTCTTATAAAGACAGCAGTTATATTAAATTTGGGGCCCACCCTGACCCATAATGATGTTACATTAACTTGTTCAATCTGCAAAGAACCGACTTCCAAATAAGGACATATGCAGGGGTTCAGGTAAACACAAATTTGATATAGATGCTACTCTGCCCAGTACAATGCACCTTGGACTGTTAGTATATGGTATCTGATATACAACCTGAGATATTAATAGCTGCTTAGGAAACACATGGGAACAAAAAGGGCCCTTTCAGTAGGACAGAACTTCATTATTTAAGGAGGTAAAACACATTAGAAGAGGCCATGCAAGTGAGAAATGATGCTATAGACAGGTGAGTGGAAAGATTCAAACATTACCTGCGGCCAACATGGCCCCAGTCCCAATAATCGTTTACATAATGTGACACTAAGTCATGGTGCAGAATTATATATGAATGTTAAGGAAATTTGAAGATGTGCTTATGGCTATAGATCTTGAATCAGGGAAATTATCTGGATAGATCCAATCTAATCTCATGAGACATTAAAACAAAGAACCTCTCAGGACAGTGATTAGTGGAAGATGTGACTAAGGGAGAGGGGTCTGACTATGGGAGATGCAGTGTTGCTCTAACTGAAGATGGAGAAAGAGGGTCTCCAGAAGCTACAGGAGAGTTAGGCCCCCAGAAGCTGGAAAAGGCAAGGAAACAGAATCTCCCCTCAAGCCTCCAGAAGTAATGCGGCATGCTGGCATGGTGGGTTTTGGTCAGTGAGATCCATTTTGGGCTAATGATCAGTTTCTAATGCTTAAGCTCTGAGGTTGTTGGTAATTTATTTCATCCACAACAGAAAAGCGATACAGAGGTCTCCACAGGATTTGTCACAGTGCCCTCCCATTCTAGGGGATACAAGAGACACTGAGTCCCTTAATTGTCAAGATGCACATCCTTCAGGAAAACTGACCAGGTGTGATGATCCAGGCCTGCGTGGGAAGGAAGCATGAGTTGAGGTCTAAAAAGTGTGCTTGCAGCTGAAGGGCTGTGAGGAGACAATTCTAATGTTATTGAGGAGAAAGATCCACCACGTCTTCAGCCCAGAGCCTGCTGATGCTGAGAGTGAGCCTTGTTGCTGTCTGACCCATGGCCACTTAATTGCTGAGAAATCCATACAACCAGGTGCACGTACAGGAAATGACAGTTTACGGGGTGTCTGTGGTTTGCTGGTCCCAGGCTCAGTACTTCTTCAGGTTGGAGGTGTAGAAAATACTCTGCCTGGACTCAGATGATGGGGACCTTCTCACCAGTAGGAACAGACATGGAGACCAGGGACTGCATTCATCAAAATGTCCCTTCTGAATCCAAAATCAGAAGTATAATTATCATACAAAAATTATTATGTCAAAAAATTAAAACATATATATTGTATATGAAGCATTTCTTTAAAATCTTGGGATATAACTATTTCAATCTTTATCTAAAGGCATTTATTTCCTAATAGGCAAAGTTAGCAATATCAATAAATTTTAAGTGCTAAATTTATCACC
This sequence comes from Tamandua tetradactyla, assembly GCF_023851605.1. Classification (NCBI taxonomy): domain Eukaryota; kingdom Metazoa; phylum Chordata; class Mammalia; order Pilosa; family Myrmecophagidae; genus Tamandua; species Tamandua tetradactyla. The sequence continues at coordinate 63,181,922 of NC_135343.1, read as the reverse complement.
TGTGAACCATAACAATGAAAACTTGAGGAGCAGGCCTGTGACATGATTGTTCTACCATTTCCCTGCCGGTCACTGCTCATCTCACAATGCAAGGGAAAGACCCATTTGTAAAGTGCTAGTAGCCCCCCAGGGCCCAGAATGAGCTATACAGAGCAGAGAGTGATTTACAGAAGCAATATAAATGAGGAACAAGCTGCGGGAAGAGGCACATGCAAGAAAGAATCAATCCATCTGGATGTAAAAAAACACTGAACCCTCCACCAGAAAGTAAGACACAGAACTTTATATACCCAGTCATTTGATCTATCTGTGAAAACATGTGGGTTCAATGACAGAATCCCCTGAAAGATGTGATTTCTAAGACAGATGGAGGAAGCAAACAAGATCGTGTCTGTGTGTGTAGGAAGCAGCTGAGGCTATAAGACCCACTGACCTACAGTCCTGGTGAGGTTTGTGTGAGTCTGAAGCACTGTGTGAGGAAAGCTGCTACCTTCTGACAGTAATAATCTGCCACACCATTAGCCTGGAACCTGCTGGTGGTCAGAGTGCAATTTGTTTCAAACACACTGTCACTGAATCAGTCAGAGACCCCACATTCCCAGTTGGAAGCACCATAGTTGCACTCTTTAGAAGGCTGTCATGGTTTCTGCTGGTACTAGGGTAAGTAGCAGCTAATATTCAAGCTGGATATTCAGCTAATAGTGACAGTCTCTCCTGGAGACCAAGCCACGTACACTGGACACTGGATCATCATGATGTCCCTACAGGCAGCTGCAGTCAGAAAATAACATAGATCACACAATATATTAGAAATTAAAAAAAAAAAACCTAAGTGTAGGTGTTTGAGTTTGCTAGCTTCCAGAATGCAATATGCTAGAGATGGACAGTTTTAAAAAGGGGAATTTATTAAGTTGCAAGTTCACAGTTCTAAGGCCATAACAATGTCCAAATTAAAGCAAGGTTATGAAAATGACCGATCTAAGGAGTCAAGGGAAAGATACCTTGGTTCAAGAAGGACAATAATGTTCAGGCTTTCTCTATCAGCTGGAAAGGCACATCATGAGACCTGCTAGCTTTCTCTTCACTGGCTTTCCCAGAGCTCTGTCCATTCTGAAGGCTTTGGCAGTTCTGGAAACTCTCCTGACTCTTGATTTTTTTTCCAAAATGGTTCCCTCTTACAGGGCTCCAGAAACAACCCCTACTTGAATGGTTGGAGACACATCTCCAGGGAAACCATCTAATCGAAAGTTATCACCCACAGTTGGATGGGTCACATCCCCAAGGAAACAATCATAAAGCTTCCACCCAACAATATTGAATGAAGATTAAAGAACTTGGCTTTCCTGGGTACACGGCTGATTCAAACCAACCCAGCAGGTTTTTTATATGTATCATATATAATCAGTTCTCTTTGAAATGGAATTGTCAGTTCAATCTACATGTTAAAACATTCTCCAAATTTATAAGGATATTTCTCTCCTGAACCTCTCACTTGAGACCTAGAGCATGCAGAAGAGGAGGAGTTGGGACCATGACACCACCTTGTCTCCCTGTTGCACTCAGGACACATCTCCAGGGAATCCCCATGAATAGAGTCTAAGTAGCCAACCTAGTCCCCAAGGAGCCTAAGCAGAGTGTCAGAAGGTATAAAAGGAAAAGTGTCTGTGTAGTGGGTTTGAAGATAAATAATGAAAGGATGGAAGAAAATATTTCCACTGGAAAGGCAATTGGGTTAATGCAATAGGTCAAGAAATCAACTTGACAATAAATTTCAGTAAGGTACTGAAAATTTGCAGAAATTAAAATGTTTATATTTTCATCTGTATTCTTCCCAGCTATAATTACTTTGAAAACATGAATTAATTTAATAACAGAACATATACACATGAATAATTTCAGAACTTGATGGAACCTCATAAAAATGTTGCAAGCATATTCTACCTTTGCATGGACTGTGCAATATTTAGACATCTATCTCAGACTCTTTTCAATTTTAAATACATATTTGAAGTTCCCTTTCAACATCTTAAAGTTAGTTCAATACAAGATCACTGATATTTTCCTCACACAAAAACTATTTCCAACAATCAGGCACCAGACAGGGGATTAGCACCCCTGCAAGACTTTTTCAGTCTAACAGTTTCAGTAATTGCAGATGAAGTAATTAGTAGATGAAACATATACCAAGTTCACGGTGGTTAATAGGTAAAGTAGCTTCAACAGAGGTCTGATAAGGCAATTCTTTATTAATCCCTTTCCAAAATCAAGGACATTTAGAGATTTATGCAAATAATGAATTTATGAATTCTTCTAGGCATAAGATATTAAGTTATGAACCAGTAAAACAGAACCTGCAACTTCATAAAGGTTTCATTCAAGAGAAGGGACAGATAATAATCAGAGAACCTTTCTGAAGCCCCTACTATCCTGCTACTCTGAGATTTCCTCCCCCATAGCAAAGCCATTATTCAGAACAGTGAGGCAGTTTGTGACCAGGTACATTTCATGGGAATCTGTCAGCATGGCCAGAGTAACAAAGAGAAAAAAAAATAGAAGAATATTAACTATTTTATGTTACACAATTTTTCCTCCCCATTAGTTCAACTTTTCCTGCGAAGAAACCTCCCTAATGGCCCCAAGAACTTCCTCTTGATGGTGAGTTTCATAAGGCATGTATTGTGCCAATTTTAATCAATAGAGAGTTCATTTTTCCCTCATTTGTCTTCTTATGATCCCATTACTTTAGATGGGGAGCTCCTTACCAGGCATTCTGGAATGGTGTGGTATGGTCCCTCATCATCGGGAAGACATTCCTACTTGACAAATGTCCACTAAATATCTTGTCCATCACATATTTGTATTTTAAATATGCCACTACATTCTTCATGCTTGCTCTTTCTTAGCTTGTTAAAACTGCTAGAATACAGTACAAGAACTGCAACAATTTTTATAAAGGCAATTTGTTAAGTTGCAAGTTACAGTTCTAAGGCTGTGAAAATGCCCAAACTAAGGCATTCAGGGAAAGGTACCTTGATTCAAGAAATAGTCCCTTGATTCAAGAAAGGCCAATGCATTCAGAACATCTCTGTCAGCTGGGAAGGCACTTGGCAATGCCTACTAGCTGTCTCTCTTCATTCCATAGTTCTTCCCCAGGGGTGTTTTCCTTCTGTGTCCTCAAAATTCTCTGACTGTGTGGACTCTGTCTTAATGGGTTCCAGGAAGCAACCCTACCTTGAATGGGTAGAGACACATCATTTAAACAATGTAATAAAAAATTACCACCCACAACTGGGCAGGTTACATATCCATAGAAACAATAAAAAATTCTTACACAGCAATATTGAGTGAAGATTAAGCAACATGGCTTTTATGGGGTACAGGACAGTTTTAAATTGGCACAGCCTCATCTTCCATATTTGTGGTTCTGTTTTACTGTTCATTTGTGATGTTATATTTAATATACATAATTCTTCAATTTACAAATAACTGATATTTCTGCTTCCTAACTGACAGTTTTCCTGCTTCAATAGATTAGATTCAGCTTTCCATCCTTATAAACAATCAAAAGTAACAGATAGTCACATCAGGACATACCAGGACATGTCATACAGAGGCACTCAGACAGACAGCTCCTTGTGAAATTTCAGGTATGGAAATGTCCTCTATGAGGAGGGAATAGTATACCTCATGCATGAATACAGGATGGAGATGGCTTGCAAATCTCATGGAAGAGTCCTTCAAGAAAAGTGCAGGCCTTGGGAGAATATGGTCTTAGATGTTCAAGAAAGACAGATGAAACTGTGTAAATAGCAGATAAGGTTCTATCCTATGGGACATTTAAAATATGGGTGGAAGCTTGTTTAGATTAAGACCATTGAGAATATATAGAACAACAGTTAGAATTAATTCTTGTTCTTTAAAATAATTTCTACGTCATTTTATGTACATTAACACTGCAGGGAAGCATAAGGATAGAAACCTTGTTTCTGTGCCAGCTCTTCTGTCCTTTCCTCTAAAATCATATAATGAGTTTTAAAAAGTGAAATTGTCCAAAACTCCCCAGTGACACTGATAGAATTGCGGACCAAAATTTTTGATAAATGATAAAAATAAAATGTTGTGCTAAGCGGAAATCTAAGCAGGTCCTCAGGATTGCCTGGTGGTTAGTGTCCCAGCTATTCGCACCATAATTTAGGTTCTGTTATGAAGGGATTTTGCAAATCAATGACATCTTTAAACTTTAAGAAGGGAGATTATGCCTGTGGGCCTGACATCCTCACAGGAGCCTTTCAAATTTTACTTTACTGCTCAGAGGGTAAGAACTATGTAAGATTCATAGAAAATTTGAATTTGACATGGCAGAAAACATCTGTTGTTGGTGAGGGTGTTCGAGGCAGATATGTGACAAATAATACAGCAGCCTCTGTGAGATGAAAGCTCCAGCCAGCAAAGGGATAAGATCTCAGTCCTACCACACAGAGAACTGATTCTGCCAAAACATCTCACCTTGGTAGAGAACTCTGAGCTGTATAAAGAACGTAGGACTACTGACTCCTGATTTTAACCTCATAAGACGCTGATCAGAGAACCTTTCAAATTTTGTCCACAGTCCTGTCCAACAGCACTGTAAGCTAATTAATTGCTAATATGTCATTAAATGATAGAAATTTTCTATATCAAAGATCCACATGTTAAAAGGAGAATCATAAATTCAGAGATAAGAAATGATCATCCTATTGAGCCCCTACCCGAGCTTCTAATGGTATCTCTATCTCTTGAGTTAATGTGGTTTCTGCTCCTTGATGGGTGTCCACATCAAACAATCAGGATTGAATACTACAAAAATTAAAGTGGAATTAGGTTTGAAGTTAACACGGTCTGTCCCCAATTTGCCTTCATGGGAATGTTCTCTGAGGAAGGAAGGAATTCTTGGCAGGGTTCTCTGCAGAAAGATGTGTTGGTTTGAATCTCTTGTTGGACCTGAAATCCATGTCCTTTAATCTTGATATTGTTGCCTGAGTTTCTTTGATTATCCATGGAGATATGACCCACCCAATTGTGGGTGGTATTTTTTTCTGAATATGCTGGCACCAAGAATCAAACCCGGGTCTCCAGCATAGCAGGCAAGAACTCTGCCACAGCACCTCCATCGCCCACTCAGGTGGTAACTTTTGATTAGTTGATTTCCACAGAGGTGTGGCTCCTGCTGTTTAAGGTGGGGTTGCTTACTCGAGCCCTTTAAGAGGGAATAATTTTAGAAAAAGACACAGAGCCCATGTAGCCAGAGATCTTTGGAGATGAAGAAGGAAAATGCCCCTGAGGGAGCTGCATGAAACAAGAAGCAGGACAAAAAGCTAGACTTTAAAATGTGCTTCTTCAATGCCTGACACAGATGGATGGAGTGGATTAAAAAATGATCTACCAATATACTATTTATAAAAAACTCACTGTAGAGTCACAGTTACAAATGTGTTGAAGATGAAATGATGGAAAAAAACATTTCATGCAAGCAGTAACCGGAAAAGATGAGGCAGGAATGTTGATATTAGACAAAATTTTAAATGTAAATATTTTATAAGAGATAAAGAAGGACACTATATATTTATAAAGGGATTAACTCACCAAGAAAAAAATGGCAATCATAAATATACATGCACCTAATCAAGGTGACCCAAATTATATGAGGCAAACAGTGGCAAAACTGAGGGAAGTAATAGATAACTCAACCATGATACTGGGAGACATCAACATATCACTCTTTACTCTCCAATAGCTAGAACATCCAAACAAAAGATCAATAAAGAAAGAGAGAACCTAAATAATATGAGATTGGGTCTAGACCTGTGTTAGTTAGGGTTCCCTAGAGAAACAGAATTAACAAAGAACACTAGCAAATATAAAATTTATAAAAGTGTTTCACGTGACCACAGGAATGCAGGGTCCAAAATCCGCAGGGCCGGCTGTGAAGCAAACGACTCAGATGGAGACTCTGGATGAACTCCACAGGAGAGGCGTGCCAGCCAAAGCAGGAACAGAGACTGTCTCTTCTGAATCCTTCTTAAAAGGCTTCCCATTATTAGATAAAGCACCACTCATTGCAGAAGGCACTCCCCTTTGGCTAATTACAAGTGGAATCAGCTGTGAATGCAGCTGATGTGATCATTATCTAATTCTATGAAATGTCCTCATTACAACAGACAGGCCAGCACTTACCGAACCAGACAAACAGGTACTACAACTTGGCCAAGTTGACACATGAACCTGACCATAACAAAACCTAACAGACATATATAGAATGCTGCCCCCCAAATAACATGATAAACATTCATCCCAAGTGTTCACAGTATATTCTGAAGAATAGACCACATGCTGGGGCAGAAAACAAGTCTTCATGAATTTTAAATGATTGAAATGATTCATACAATCATTTCATGCATTCATGAATGCATGAAATGATTCATACAAATGAAGCTGCAAATGAATTTTAAAAAGTGAGAAAAGGGCGTCCTGCGAGGCCCGGGCACCGAGTCGGCTGGAGTCTGTGGGTGGTTGCAAGCGGCTACGCCGCGGGTGACTCAGGAGGCAGGAGGCGGGATGTGTGTGGAATTTGATGGAGAATCTTGGAGGAAGAGAAGATGGATAGAAGTCTACAGCCTTCTAAGGAGAGCATTTTTAGTAGAGCATAACTTGGTTTTGGCTGAACGAAAGTCTTCTGAAATTTCTGAACGAATTGTTCAGTGGCCTGCAATAGTGTACAAGTCTCTATTGGACAAAGCTGGTTTGGGATCCGTAACTTCTGTTCGATTTCTAGGAGATCAACAAAGAGTGTTTCTTTCTAAAGACCTTTTGAAGCCTGTACAGGATTTAAACAACCTTTGACTTTCCTTTACGGATAATCAGAATTTCAGTAAGCAATTTCAAGCTTTTGTTATGAAACATTTGGATGAAAGCCATCTCTTACAAGGTGATAAAAATTTAGTTGGTTCAGAAGTAAAAATTTATAGCTTGGACCCATCTACTCAGTGGTTCTCGGCAGTCATTGTAAATGGAAACCCAGCATCAAAAACTCTTCAAGTCAACTGCGAGGAGATTCCAGCACTGAAAATTGTCGATCCGGCACTGATTCATGTTGAAGTTGTTCATGATAATCTTGTGACATGTGGTAATTCTACAAAAATTGGACCTGTAAAACGGAAATCTTCTGAGAATAATGGAAGCCTCATTCCCAAACAAGCAAAATAGTTCCTCTGAGGGAGGAACTATTGCCATGACTGGTATAGAAGACCTTCAGGGAAAACTCTTCAGGCCTCCCCTAGTCTGTGTCCTGTTCAGTCTGATCCCACAACAGTGTTTAAGGAGATACTGCTTGGCTGTACTGCAACAACTCCACCTAGTAAAGACCCCAGACAGCAAAATACTCCCCAACCTGCCAACTCTCCACCTAACCTTGGAGCAAAAATCCCTCAAGGATGTCATAAGCAGAGTTTACCAGAAGAACTTTCTTCTTGTCTAAATACGAAGCCTGAAATACTGAGAACAAAAGCAGATATCTGCAAAGCAGGGTTGGTGTCTACAGAAACCTCTCAGATTGGAACTGGAGACTTGAAATCCTTGAGTGAGCCAAAAGGTAGCTGTACTCTGCTGAAGACAAACACTGATCAGGATAACAGATTGGAATTTGTTCCCCAGCAATCACCTGGCCTTCTGGAGTGCTTACCTCCAAAGGCTTCCAAGGCAGAATTGGGAGTTGCCAGTAGTCCTGAACTACAGAGGCACCTAGAACATACATCTCCCACCTCTGACATCCATGTTGCTCTTTCAAGTAAGGCAGAAGTGAAAGCAGATATCAATAATGATAGCCCTAATAGTTGGGCTGGAAAAAAGGTAGAACCTTCAACTTTAGGTTGCCGGCCACAGAATTTAAAGGAATCTTCAGTAAAAGATAATGAAAGCTGTTGTACAAGAAGCAACAATAAAATCCAGATTGCCCCATCCCGGAAGTCAGTTTTTACAGACCCAGCCAAACTCAAGAAGCTACAGCAGAGTGGCGAAGCTTTTGTGCAGGATGACTCCTGTGTGAACATAGTGGCCCAGCTCCCCAAGTGCCGGGAGTGCCGCTTGGACAATCTCCACAAGGATAAGGAGCAACAGAAAGACTCACCTGTGTTTTGTCGCTTCTTTCATTTCAGGAGGTTACAATTCAACAAACATGGTGTGTTGCAGGTAGAAGGCTTCTTAACACCAAACAAGTATGACAGTGAAGCAAATGGCTTATGGTTGCCCTTAACCAAAAACATGGTGGGGACTGATTTGGACACAGCTAAGTATATCCTGGCCAACATTGGAGACCACTTCTGTCAAATGGTGATTTCTGAAAAAGAAGCTATGTCAACTATTGAGCCACACAGTAAGAACATCTCTTAGGGGGTAGGATTTTTTTAGTCCAAATTGATTTCTGTTCCTAAATGGCCCCCAAGTCCTAATTGCATAGGTTTCATTTTTACCCAGAAGGTTAGGTGACTTAGATATAATAAGGTTTCATTTTTCCTTTTGTAATAGGTTACTGACTACCTCTTGGTTTCATCAGAGTTGGCTACCTTTATGTTGGGGCTTATTTGGGGACAATTTTCAAAGGAAGTAGAACTCCTTTTTTGTTAGCAAAGGTAAAAATGAGTCTAGAGTCTTTAAGTCTAGAGCTTTACCAGTAGAGTCGGCTCCCAAAAGAGATGAGGTTCCAGGTTGGTTTTTTTAAGACAAGTTCTTAATCAGGAATACATTTCAAAGAAAATAAGAATAGACAGTCTCCACCCTAGAACTACTGAATTGGAGTCTACAGGACTGGATTTCAGGTATGAGAACTGCAATGAGCTCAGATGGAAATGATTCTGTTAGGATTTTAAGGGAATTCTTGGACATCCTAGCTCAGTGTGTGCCTATCTTTTACACTTGGCAAAACTCACTGAGCTAGCAGCTCAGTGATCCACAAAAGTCCAGCACATCAGAGCCAGAGATCTTTCATGCATCTCAAGGTATAATTACAGAGGACAACATATCTTTCTCTATTTATGTTCCTCTGTAGAAATATATAACCAGCTGGAAACATCTAGGGGCATTTGTCTTTTAAGTCTCATGTTTTCTTTCTTCCATCATTTTATCTTTTCCAAATGGTCAGAAGTTAAAATTGAAGCCTATCCATGTTTCTGGTGGGTAATTTTTCATAACCAAATATGTTTGAATACAGGCATCCACACATATCAGTCTTGATGAAGAATTTTGGTTGTAGGTACCAGAAACTAACTAAGGCTAGCTCATCACAAAAATAATTTATTGGATAGGAATGGATTCTGTTATAAGAGTTCAAGGGATGAGAACCACAGCACTCCCAGCAGCAGGAATCCAGAGCTAGGTGGAAGGGTGGTGGTGTGAGCTCCTAGGGCAACCAGAGTCATTGAAGAAAAGAGCGCTTTTAGAACACTCTGCTCTATTAGGGTAGTAAAGACGCGAGTCAAGAATTTCATCAAATGCTTTTCTTCCTGTAATTGTCTGTTTAGTACAAGTGATGCTGGTTTTCCATTTTCAGTGGAGAGACACAGTTTCCTTATTAAATGCATTTAAGTAAATATATAGTGGATATAAAGAAAAATTCTTCAGTAACTGATAAAGAGATAGTATATAAATACACGGAATGTAGAAACACTTTTTTGAAATATGTGAGTAGCTTTACTCTTGAATATGCAAGACTCTTTTAAGCAAGGGATGTTTTTTTCTTTTGCTAAAGGTGAGTCATCTGAAGATATATTTTTCATGCAGAAAAAGGCACCGGCAGTTGTCTTAAGAACATAAATAGAAAATTTTCTGCTTGAAGATTTAAATGTGATTAACGTTTCCTCATCCTTGCCTTTGTAACTATCCAGTTCCTCTTTCCTTACTCTGTGACAAGCTTGTCAGCTTATAATGAGAAACTCTGAGTGAAGGTGTTTTCTGAGTGTCACCTATCCTTGGACCTGGTGATTAATAGATCTCAGTCATTATGCTTTTATTTTGTCTTTTGGATGACAAATAATCATTAAATATGTGTCTTAAGAGATCTAAGAATACTCTCTAATAAAACAATCTAATCTGTGTGACCAAGGGAAAAAAAAAAGTGAGAAAAGTATCATTCACAAATACATAGAGACTAAATAATTGGTTCTTGAATAGTAAGTGGGCCAAAGGAGAAATCAGTAAATACCTTGTGAGAAAAGAAATTGGGAATGCAATGTTTTACAACGTATAAGATGCAGTGAAGGCAGTGCCAGGAGGGAAAGTTATTGCCTTAAATGCTGAGTGTAAGAAGGAAAAAAGAGCTAAAATCAACTACCTAACTGAACAACTCAAGACACTGAGGAAAGGATAGCTAACTAATCCTAAAGTAAGCAACAGGAAAAAAATAATAAAGATTAGAGCAGAAATTAATGAAATGGAGAATGAAACAAGCAGTAGAGAATCAATAAAAACAAAAGTTTGTACTTTGAAAAGATCAATTAAATTGATAAACATTTACCTAGACTGAAAATGTCTAAAAGAGAGAACTGCATAGAGATAAAATCAGAAATGAGAGGAGCACATTACCATGATCTCAAGAAATAAAATGATCATAAGATGTCCTATGAATACTTGTAGGCCTACAAACAACAACTTATATGAAATGATAACTTCTTAGAAACACAGAATTAACCTATACTGACTTAAGAAGAAATCAAAGACCACACTATACAAATCACAGATAAACAGAATTAATCTGTCATCATAAACCTATAAACAAAGAGCTGAGGACTGGGGAGCTTCACAGGTGAATTTTCCCAAGAATCCTGAGAATTAATACCATGCCTGATCAAACTTTCCACAAAAAACTAAAGGAACACTACCTCACATTATGAAGCCAACAGTACATTAATATCAGAGCCCAATAAAGATACTACAAGAAAAGAAAACTTCAGACTGATCTCTAATGAATATAGATTTAAAAATCTGCAACAAAATACTTGCAAAAAGAATCTAACGGTATAATAAAACAAGTATAGACCATGGCCATGTGGATTTAATTCCAGGTATACAAGGGTGATTCAACGGAAAAAAATCAATTAAGGAAACACACTACATTAATAAATCAAAGGGAAAAAACATGATATTCTCTGTCAATATAGAAAAGGCATTTGAAAAATTCAGCATCATTTTCACATTAGAAACATTTGAAAGGATAAGAACTGAAGGAAATTTCCTCAACATGTTAAAGAGCATATTAAAAAAATTCATAGCTAACATCTTATTCAGAATTGGAAGACAGAAAGTTTTCCCCCTAAGATCAGGAACAAGAAAAGTATGCCCACTATCAGTGTTGTTATTCATAATTGTGCTAGAAGAACTAGCCAGAGCAATTAGGCAAGAAAAATAAACAAAGGACATGCAAATTGGAAAGAAAGAAGTAAAACTGCCATTAATTACAGATAACATGATCGCATATTTAGAAAATTTGGAAAAAGTGACAACAGATCTACTTGAGATAATAAGCAAGTTCAGCAAATTAGTGGATACAAGACAAACTTGCAAAAATAATTTGTATTTTTATACACTAATAAAGAACTATCCAATCATGTAATCAAGAAAAAAATTCCATTTACAATACTGTGCTGGTTTGAAGCTTTTATGTATCCAAAAAAAGCCATGTTCTGTTTCCTAATGCAATCTTTTTGAGACAGACCTATTGTTTAGGGTAGAACTTTTGATTAGATCATTTCCATGGAGATTGACCGACTCAACTGTGGGTATAACTTTTTTTAGATGGAGATGTGACTCCACTCATTCAAGGAGAGCTTTGATTAGTTTTCCATAATCCATTAAAATGAAATGATTTTGTAAAATGCTCAGAGTTGACACAAAGAGAGATGCTTTGAGAAGCAGAAAGAAAATGGTCCCAGGGAAGCTGTTTGAAACCAGAAGCCAGAGGACCAGCAAACACCAGCCACAGGCCTTCCCAGCTCACAAAGGTGTTCTGGATGCCATTGGCCTTTCTTAAGTCAAGGTATCTTTATCTGATTTCCTTAGTTAGACATTTTATGGCCTTAGAACTGTAAATGTGTAATATGATATATCCCTTTCATTAAGGCCCACCCATTTCTGGTATATTGTATTATGTCAACATTAGCAAACTAAAAAAAATACAAATTAAAAAATCAAATACCTACAAATAAGCTTAACCAAAGATGTAAAGGACTTTTACATAGAAAACCACAAAACAATGCTAAAATAAATCAAGGAAGACCTAACTATATGGAAAAATAATCCATATTCATGGATTAGAATGATAAATATTGTTAAAATAGTGATGCTGCCCAGAGGATCTACAGACTCAATGCAATATATATCAAAATTCCTACAGAACATTTTGTAGAAAGGAAAAAACTACTTGTCAATTATATTTTGAAGGGTATTGTGGATTGAATAACCAAAAGCATCTTGAGAGGGAAGAATGAAGTGGGAGATATCACCCTTTCTGACTTTAAAGCCTATTATAAAACTAAAGTGCGCAAAATAGCATGGTGCTTTATAAAAAATTGCCTAATTAATCAATACAACGATATTGGATAATGATATCTTAACGATATTAAGAAACAGGCTTTCACATCTACATTCACTTTCTATTTGCCAAAGCTCTAAGTCCACTCAACTGGGATAGAGCAGTCTCTTCAATAAATGGTGTTGAGAAAACTGGATATGCATACCCAAAAGAAAGAAAGAGGACCCCTATCTCACACCCTATACAAAAATAAATTCAAAATGGATCAAAGACCTAAATATGAGAACTATTACCATAAAAATCCTAGAAGAAGATCTAGGGAAACTTCTTCAAGAGCTGGTGATTGCAGTAGTTTCTTAAACTTTACACCCAAATCATAAGCAATGGTAGAGAAAATAGATACATGGGAACTCCTCAAATCAAATACTCCAGTACTTCAAAAGAAGTTGTCAAAATAGAGAAAAGACTATTGATCCAACAGGAGAAAACATTTTGAAAACACATATCTAATTAATGTTTGATATCCATAATATATTAAAAAAAACTTACAATTGAAAAGTATAAAGACAAAACAACCCAAATGAAAAATAGGCAAAAGACATGAATAGACATTTTTTTTTTTTTTTTTTTAAGGAAAGGCAGAGAGAAGGAAGGAAGGATAGAAGGAAGGAAGGAAGGAAGAAAGGGAAACATTTCCAAACATTTTCTTGCTTTATTGTATTTTGTTTTTCCGTTTTTGTTACATGGGCTGGGGCCGGGAATCGAACCGAGGTCCTCCGGCATAGCAGGCAAGCACTTTGCCCGCTGAGCCACCGCGGCCCACCCTGAATAGACATTTTTTGAAAAAGAAAATGCAAGTAACTAAAAAGCACTTGAAGAAATACTCAGCTTCACTAGTTGTTAAGGAAATGCAAATCAAAATCATGATGAGAAATCTCACAATCTGCTTCCACAGGAACCAAATTATAGAGTTGCCTTATGGACCGGCAATACCATTACTAAGGATATACCTAGAGGATCTGAAACCAGGGATTCCAGCAGACATTGGAACACAGATGTTCATAGCAGCATTATTCAGAATTGTCAAAAGATGGAACCATTACAAATGTCCATCCATAAAAGAATGCATTAAAAATATGGTATATACATATGATGGAATATTATTCAGCAATAAGAAAGACTAAAGTCGTGAAGCATGCAATGACATGGATGAACCTTGAAGACATTGTTAAGTGAAATAGATTAGACATGAAAGAACAAATATTGCATGATCTTATTTAAATGAAATAATTATAGTATGCAAACTCAAAGACATAACATGAAGAATATAGGTTATCAGGATATAGAATAAGGCTGAACAATGGAAGGTGATTGATTAATATGTAAAGAGTGATTAATTAGGCTGAATGTAAATGTTTGGGAATGGATATAGGTGATGGTACTATATTATTGTGAGAATGATTAATAGTACTGACATGTGAATGCATTTTAAAGGGGAAGTTTAGAGTTGTGTAAGTCACCTGAAAGATAGCTGGAGTTTAAAACACTGGAATGTTTAACAGTGAATCTTTGGGTGGACAACACTGTGATTAATTGCACAAACATAAAAATATTCTTTCAAAAACTATAACAAATATATGACACTATTACAAAAAGTTAATAATAGAGGGACACATGGGGAAAATAGTATCTACTGCAAACTATGGACTACAGTTAACAGAAATATTTTAACATTCCTTCCTCAGGATTGTACCACACCAATACTATGGGTCAATAATTGGGGAAGGATGGGGAGGATTTTAGTTTTCTCTTTTATTTTTATTTCCTTTCTTGAGTAATGAAAATGTTCTCAAATTGATCATGGGGATATATGCACAACTCTGTGATGATACTCTGAGCCAGGGATTGTGTATTTTGGATGGTTTGAATGATATGTGAATGTATTTCAACAAAACTGCATTTAAAATGAAAATGACTGATGAAAGCATTAATTCTATCAAAGTTTACATTCCAGGATGGAAGGGACATGGTTTGTACTAATTTATATTACCCCTTCCTCTCCCCTGACTACCTTGAAACCAATCATACAACTGTGGGATGACACAGGAGAATAACTTTAACTCCAGGAATAAAGATAACTTCAAACCTTAGCTATTCTGGACATCGATCTTCCCCAAACACATCCACCCACCTCTCTCACCCCTGTTCTCCTGCTTCCCAGGCTTCTGAGTGAGTCCTTACTAGACAAATGCTTAATTCCTTTCTCTTGTCTCCTTACTCTTACAGGCTCCAGACATCCTCATTAACTCAAAGGAATACTTTTCCAACCAAGTGGTCCAAAATGCAAACTCAGTAAATCCCTCCCCATCTCTGTGGAATCATCCACTTGAGTGCAAAGTCAGTCAATCACTCACTCAGTCCAGTTACTTTACTGCCTCCCAGTGCTTTTCTTCCAACCTGTGTCTAGTTCTTAAAAAGCTTGCTCCCCTTTGTTTGAACAGAACTGAGACCTACTCTATAAACCCTGCTCTAGAAGCCACCCTGGCTTGTTTAACATTGTCTGGTCCAGTTTTTTTTTTCTTTGATGATGGTAAAAAATTGGGGGTATAAACAAAAGAAACCAGTTGAATCTCCTCAAAGATAAAAATGGGATGACAGAGTGAACAGCCTGTGATTTACTGACTTGAGCAGGAGTTTGGAAAACATAGTGTAGAAACTGTGCTGGCATCTGGATAGCAAAGATGAAGTCCAAAAAATCAAAGAGATAGGTTTATATGACCCTGCTGTCAGCACAGATGGACAGTGGACAGACCACAGGGGGTCTGCCAGCTAACTGGACACACTGGGCAGGACCACAAGATGAGTCATGGCTCCCAATATCAAAAAAATTAACCAATAAACTGGACAGGTCTAAAAATGCTGGTGATTTCAAGCCACTGGGATTTGCGGATGGTTTATGACATGGCAATAGCTAACACATCGTCAATTTTAAATAGATACCCATGCTTAATCCACCAAGCTATTTTCCCTCAACAACTGGAATAAAATGAGTGGTCTCTGTGTCTGAAGTAGAGTAAGCACTTAATAAATATTTTTGGAAGCATACTTTAATATTAAATTTAACAAAAAAACTGTTATATAGGTATGTTCAGTTTAATTGTTTTGGCTTTCTCAGGAAGTTCCTGAAAATAAATTTACTAAACCATGTGTTTCATAAAGAGGTGTGGAAATAATAAAAGATCATCTGATTTATTTCTACTCAAACAAGTGAAAGGAATGAATGAATTAAAGATTTTAGCAAAGAATTCAAGTTAAAGCAGACTTAAAAACTATGACTTTAGACTGTCACAGATCATAGAAGAAGCTGCCATATATTTCTAGAGGGACAGAGTTTTAAACAAAACAATGCAGTATTGTCTTTGAGGGAATGAGTATAAGAGAAAGAGATGGAATAAAGCTAAACAGAAGTTAGGAATGAACTACACTATAACTACACAGTAACCAGGACAAGAAAGGCTTGAAGGAAAGACAGAGACTGTGGAAAGAAAAAGTAAGACAGGAAGACAACTAAGCAGAAAGTTTTCAATATGTAGAGGCTGCGAGGTGGCGGAGCAGCCACAGGCCTCAGTAACCATCAGGACTCAGTACAGCAGGACTCAGGGACCATCAGCTGGGAAAGGAGGTTGGTGTTTGAGGCTGAAGCACTGTGAGTGGAGCTATGATGCTGCTGACAGTAATAATCTGCTATGTCCTCAGCCTGGAGACTGCTGAGGGTGAGCATGAAACCTGCCCCAGACCCACTGCCACTGAATCGTTCAGGTACCCCAGATGTCCGGGCACAGCTGATGAGCAGTTTAGGGGACTGTCCTGGATTCTTTTCGTGCCAGAATAAGTAGTTCTGGTTGGAGCTGGATAAAAGACTCTGACTGGATGTACAATTGATGTTGGTGGTCTCTCCTGGAGACACAGCCAGGGAGACTGGAGATTGGGGCATCATGATGTCCCCAGTGAAACCTGAGAACAAGAATGGACAAGGACCATATATTGCATAGAATATAAATTACAATAGTTATCTAAAATAGTTGGGATTTTTATATAACATAAATAAACAAAATGGTTTTAGATGAAATAGTTTAATTACTCTACATGATAAAATCATTTTTTGGAAACTTCACTTCTGAAGCTCTCACCTGAGACCCAGAGCCCCAGGAGTGTGAGGAGTTGGGACTGTGACAGCATCCTGCTCACCATCTGGTGCACTCATGACCTGTCTCCAGGGAATCCCCATTAATAGAGTCTGAGAAGCCAGCCTGGTGTCTGAGGAGCATATGCAAATCATCCATCTCTTTCCCTTATAGGAAAACACACGTGTGCAGTGAGTTGAGATGACAAAGAAGGGTACCAGATAAAAATATCGTAAACATAGGAAATTGGTTACATATATATATGGCCAGAACTTAAGCCTATAATTTTCAAATTAGTTAATAAAATATTGATATGTAAAATATTTTTGGAATCAACTTTATTCTTTCAAAATAAATGCAGTCAGCTTGAAAACATAAATTAATTTTGTAATTGAATAAATGTGTTCTTGAGTGTATAATTTCAAAACATAATATCATGAATATATAGGGAATGTACACTCAGTGGATATATTTGTTGGTACCTGCAGAATGCATAACAATGGCTCACATGAGAATGTACAGCTGATTTACATCTCTGGCTCAGCTTCTGTTCTGAATTTCAAATTTGCATGTGAAACTTCTCTTGGACAAATTAACTTTTCTGGTAAAAGGTATTAAGTTACAAAGGAATCAAACAGAAGCCCTGCACTCATAAAGCTTTCTTTTATTATGAGGGACAGATAATGAACACACAAGTCACCACTGCTGCTTTTCTGAGCCTGAATCCCCTGAGATTGCCTCCCCTGTGGCAATGTCATGACTCAAGGTAAGTGGGGCAATGTGTGTCCAGTTCATTTTATAAACTCTAATCCCTCACCATGAAACAACTCAGAGAAAGAGAGAACAGAACAAGTAAGGACAGTTGAACTTTTTTATGGGCAACAAAATAATTCCTCTTTCAAGATTTCAACCTTGGCTGCAGACAATTATCATGAATGCTCCCAAGAGCTTTCCTTCAGTGGAAGCTTCCGAAGTACATATTTTCCCATATCTAATGAATAAGTTCATTTTTCTGTAGTGCAGCTATGTCTCAGATCATTATTCTAGTGACGTTCCCATCATCAGGAATTCAAGAATGTTGCCGCACAGACCCACTTCCACCCAGAAGCTCTCCTCCCCTTGCACATGCCTGCGGGCTTCTGTGTCCACCACATACTTGGGTATAAAGGGTGGCAGTATATTCTGAAGTTTTGCTCATTTCTCTATGTTTTGCCTTGGTTTCCATAAAGATTTTTATGCATGTATAAACAATCTTAAATCTAGTGAATTAAATTTTCACTCTACTTGTCAACATTGATTGTTTACCGCTTCAGTATGGTAGAATCAGTTTTCACCATTATGAACATTCAGGCATTTCAGACACTCGTGAACGATGAGATGAATAAACAGGATATGAAATGGAGAATGAAGAAGGGAGGGGCCCACATAAAATGTGAGGAACAGGAATGTCCATTTGGTCAAGGAGACAATTGAGCTGATGCCTGCATGACTGAGGGAGGTGGCCATGCAAAAGTCAGGGAGGTGGAGGACACTTCAGAAAATGCAGGCTGGGCATGTTCAAGGAGGACAAAGAAACCATACATCGAGGAGTTTAGGTGTTTTTATTTGTTTCTTGGTTTGTTTTTATGGCATAGGCAGGCTCTGGGACTCGATCTTGCATATGGAGACTTTAAATGCAAGAAGTAACAGGTACTGGTGGAAATTAATTCATGTTTACCAACTATTTTACATAGCATATTATAATTTTACCCTGGAAAGAAGGGGAAATGTGGGAATGATAGCATTTCTATGTCAACTGGATTGGTAGGTGTGCTATCTTCTCTTTTTTGAAATCATGAAATGCTTTTTAACAGTGAAATTTACCAAACACGCCCAATGCCAAAGATTTAATTCAGGTCAACTTTTATTTGGTAAATAATAGAGTAGGATAATACAGTATGCAGAATTCTACAATGGTATTGAAGATTGTGGTGCCACTAATATATACATACCTCTCTCAGCAATTCAAACCAACAATAATTTAGATTCTGTATGAAGGGTTTGTTCAGATAAAAGGAATTCAGTTACCTAGGGAGAGTATCAGAGAGAGCCTGGGCTTATCAAGAAGTGCTTGTTCTGAGTGGAGAGGTCAGAGAGTGTGAGGCCTGAAAGATGGAAAATATGAGAGGAATCTAATAAGAGGAAGATTATCTGAAGCTGAATCTGGAATGGAGGGGTCAGTGTCAAAGGCTAAGGACAGCTTCTTAGAGCTGAGCTCACAGGAAGGAGGGACCTCAAATCTACAATTGCAGTGAACATATTATGCAGTGACAACTATGTGGGATTGGAAGAGCGCACCAAATTCTGGAAAGAACATAGCCCAGAAGACACCTTAATTTTTGCCATGCAAGACCCCAAGAGGGAAACTGACCACCTATGCCAGGACTTAGGATCTACATAACTCGAGCTAATATGCTACTGTCCGGATATTTGTTGTGAAACAATAGAAAGCAGGTACAGTAAAAATGAGCCACGCATTAAAAGATGGGTCATCAATCCAGATAGAAGAAATGATCTTTGCACTACAGCATCACACATTTCAGGCTTCTTCTTTCATGAAGCTCCCCTGGGGTATTCTCCTTATTCATCTCCAAAGATCTCTGGCTATGTGGGCACTAAAGCTTTTTCCAAAATGGCTTCTTCTTAAAGGACTCCAGTAAGTAACTGCACATTGAATGGGTGGAGACAGAACTCCTTGGGAACAATCAAAAAGCAGCCATCCAACAGTACTGCATGAGGATTAAAGGATATGGTTATTTTGGAATCCACAACAATTCGATCGGGCACACCTGCCTTTTAACCTCTCATAAATGACTCCAATTAAGGATTAAGATCCACCTTGTACAGGCTGGGTCACATCTCAAATGAAATATCCTAACCAAAAGGTCAATCCATAATAGGTTTATCCCCTCAGGATTGATTAAAAGAACATGACATTTTTGGGGTACATGACAGCCCTACAACAGCATGTGTGGATACTTAGGTTTAGAGAATTAGAGAAAGGTCTTTGAAGAAGTATGAGTGACAGAAATGACTTCCATCTTTTTGGTTTTGTTTTCTTTTGTTTTTTGTTTTTAGAAGAAAAGGTATACTTGAGCAAAGAAACTGAGGCAGGACCACAAAGAACTACAGTCAGAAAACAATGAGTAGAAAGTCCTGACTGGAAAGAGGGTTTAGTAGGGAGGGAGGGTGGAAGGCAGTCCAGGATCACTGCTGGGGATTTTGAACCTGAAATGGCAAGGATTATATCTTGAAAAACCTTAATATGGAAGGAAATACAGGGAACACTGGAAGAGAAGGAGATTGAGAAAGAATTAAAATAGGAAATTTTAATATTTGATTCATCAGAGTAAATCTCACCAGGTCTCAAACAAGTCAGGGCTGTATGGACTTTGCTTGCTTCAGTCATGTGCATCCATCTCTACAGAACTTACTACCAATAGTCCTGACAATATAAGGAACACAGAAGGTTTCAGCGGTCAGATTAATAATCCCTACAGATGTTCCCAACTTAATTCTCAAGCCTGCAATCTGTTACATATATGGCAAAAAGAAATTTGAAAATATCATGAAGTACAAGGTGCTGAGATGGGAGATTAGCCTGGATTATCTGGGTGCCCTTGTGAAATCATATGAACCCTTAAAAGGAAAGAACCTCCCAGGACTGTGGTCAGAGAAACATGTGACAACAGAAGCAGGGTCAGGAGATGAAGTGTTGTTTAATATGAAGAACAATTAAGGGGATAAACAGCCAGGGAATTGGGAGGTCTCTGAAAGCTGGAAAGGGCAAGATTTCCCTTGAGATACAGGGGAATATTGCGCCACCATGATATTGCCTACATGAATCCATTTTGCTCTAATGATTGGCAGAACTGTAAATGAGACATTTCTAATGTTTGTGGGAATTGTTACAGGAGCAATAGGAAACTAAAACAGAGATTTTTACTGCATTATCCAACAAAGACCATCAAAAAAAGATATAAAGAGACCGGACCCACTACATGTTTCCTGGACCCTAAAAAACTTCTTGAAAAGAAATCAGTAGTCAACCTCCAGGGAGATAGAGGAGGTAGGTATGTCTAGGGCTGTGTGAACAGGAAACAGCTACTTTATAAGAGCCTCATGGACAAGAAGAACAGAAGAGGAGGTTGTATTCAACAATGAATCACAATGGGAGGAAATTCTTAACATTTCTGACAGAAGTATTCTGCCCATCTCCAGCCTGGAGCCTGCTAATGCTGAGAGAAAAGTCTGTTGTGACCAACCAACAAGAGCCTGTCAGGGAGGCCAGATGCCCTGTGATGAGCAGTTAGGGGACTGTCCTGGCTCTGCTGTGTGCCAGTTTGAAAGTATTATGAAGCAAGGAAAAGACATGTTTTAATCCTGATCCAATATGTAGGAGCAGCCATTTCTATTAATAGATTAGTCTATTAATCTATTAACTGTATGTTAGAATGTTTTTATTAGATTATCTCCACAAAGATGTGGCATGCCCAATTGTGGGTGTGTCCATTTGATTAGATGAAGATGTAATTCCACCCATGTCAGGTAGGTCTTGATTATTTTACTGGAATCCTTTAAAAAAGGAACATTTTGGAGACAGTCAGAAATGACCAAAGTCTCAGAGCCAAAAGAGCCCAGCATTCATAGGGATGCCAACACCTGGAAAAGAGAAACATGGACATTTAGGGATGCTTGGAGCCCAGCAGACATCACTGTGATGTGTTAAGCCATCCAGAACCTGGAGAGAGCCAAGGGAAGCAAGAGATGAAAGCCAGCCCTGGAGAAGCAAAGAGAGGAGCCCCCACAGGAACAGAGGCTGAAAGCAATGGAGCCCAGGAGAAGGGGACCAACAGATGCCAGTCACATGACTACCCAGCTGACAGAGGTGTTCATGGCCCATCAGACTTCCTTGAACTAATGTATCTTCCTTGGAGGCCTTAGTTTGTATATTCATATGGGTGTTGTAAGTTTAGAGCTATCAGAAACTTTAAAAAATTTCTAAAGGATCTTTAGGCTGGTCAGAAATATTCACGGTAGAGTGTTGTGGAACAAAGACCAGTAGAAAGTAATAAAGTGGGTAATAAAAATGCATATTAATTGCATAAGCAGTAACACTGATATTTAGTGAAAGAAAAGAAAAGTAATGTACTTAAAATAGCTGGCAAAATTGTATAAGTCAATGTGGGAACTAAAAAGAATTCAGGTGATCTAAGGATATTGCTTTCACCATGAGGGTAGTTGATTGTATTTATTTGTTAAATGTTGCCAGAATGCAATACACCTGAATTGAAATGGCTCTTAAAAGGAAATTCGTTACTTGCAAGTTCACATTGTAGGCTATAAAAATATCCAAACAAAAATGTCCTGAGAAAATTATCTTGACTGAAGAAAAGCCAATGGGTCCAGTAAACCTCTGTCAGGTGTGGTTGGCGTCCACTCATCCTTTGGCTTCTCATTTCAAACAACCTCCCTAGAGGCACTTTTTTTCTGCATCTCTAAATGTCTGGAACTTCTGTTGACTCTGACAACTCTGTCAGCTATGTCAGCTCTGAAGCTTTTTCCAAAATGGTTCTCTGTTTAAGGACTCCAGTAAGCAACCCCACCTTGAATGGGTGGAGACACATCCTCAAGGAAATCACCTGTTCAAAAAGTCCTACCCACAATTGGCTGTGTCAGATCTGCATGGAAACAACTTAGTCAAAAAATCACACCAAGCAAGATTGAATCAGGATTAAAGAGTCACTTTCTGGGGTACACAACAGTATCAAACTGCCACAAAGATTTTCATTAATTTTAGACATTACTATTGCCATGTGTGTTATAATTTTTTGAATAAGCACTAAAAGAATTAAAATGCATTATATATAATGGACAAAAGAAAGCATCTTTTCTCCAACTAAAATGTAAAGTTCATCACATTTTATAAATCACACATAACGAGAATCTTAGTTCTTAAAAAGGATACACATGTAAAGCATTATTAAGCTACAGAAAGGTTGAAAGTAAAAGAATGGAAAATTATATATATATATATAATTACAGTATTAACCTAAAAAGGGTAATTATAATAATATCCAAAATGCCAATGATTTAAAGAAAAAACATTGCTAGGTAAAACACTTCACTTCATGATGATAGATGTTTCAATTTACCCTGAAGATATAACACTGAATTTTACCCATCGAATAACCAAACCTCAAAAGACAGAGAGCAAAAAGGGGACAATTATCAGGAGAAAAAGCACAAATACACAGTGGTAAAAGTGGCATCTTTGACCCCCAATTTCAGCTTTATAAAACAAACAGGAAAGTTTAATAAAAATAAGGAAATCTGAAAAACAGCAGAAAAATTATGAAAACATTAACAGATTTGCACATTCACTTCAAGGCACACATGGAACCACATAAAGATGATCACAAGCAGAGACAGCAAACACACATGCACACATTTCAAAACACTGAACTCTCTGAAAACATTTTCTCTGACTTGCAGGCAGTTAAGCTAGAGATCAATGATAAAACATGATTTAAAAATATCCATATACTTTTAAAATAGTAATTTCATGTCTATGTTCCACTTCTGAAAAGCACAAGTAAGCTCTTACCAGACAGAATGTTCCACAGATAAAATGAACTCACCACAAAATTCAAAATACTTGAAGCACTGGATCCTAAACAAAGCCTGGTAAATTCTGGAAGAGAGACAACATTTTGGAAAAGGGAAGTTGAGTATAAAGAACTATTAAACTATGACAGGTAAGCAACCTTGAGATGAAGGAGAGCTCTACATGGCACCTCAGGCAGAGGATGCACCCCTGAGAGAAATACTGGGTAGTGGGGGTCCCTCACCAAGACTGGCTTTTAGACCTTCTTGGAGAAGGTGTAGTTTCAATCCCCTGAATAGCAGGGAAGGTCTCTGGATTGCACAGGATAGAGCTGGTCTGCAGTCTCTGGGCAACAGGAAGGAACCCTCCAGATATGGGTGGGGCACAGGAGAACCACAGGTAGAGGCAGAGTGCAGGTGTGCAGATGGAGTGGGGACACAGGTGCAGCCAACAGGCCTAGAGCTCACAATGGCCTCATCAAAGGAACTCTCAAGGCCATGGAATGTATGGTGTATGAATAAAACTGTTTAAAAAAGAGTCGATTTGATAAATTTTGGTGGATTCACACATTGAAATTCTATTCAGCAATGAAAGTGAATAAATTGCAAATGCATGCAAAAGAATAGTTGTTCTATAAATATTGAGTGAAAGATGCTAGCAGCAAAATAATGTATTTAGGATGATTCCATTTATATAAAGTTCCATAACAAGCTAAACTGTATGATTTAGTGATGACTATCTGGAATTTCAAAATGTGAATCAAGGAAGTGATTACTATGAGATTCAGAGAAACCAAGAAGGAAGGATTATGGATGGTAAGGGAGGAGTGGATTTCAGTAGGATGTGGGGCCGAAATGTTCCAGGTGATGTGATCTTGGTGCCTCACCAAGTTGTTGTTAATCAAAAATGTGTATGTGTTGGGCAGGCCATGGTGGCTCAGCAGGGAAAGTTCTCATCTGCCATGCTGGAGACCTGGGTTCGCTTCCTGGTGCTTGCCATGCAAAAAAAAACACAGAAACAAAAAAGTGTATGTGCATGTGTTTTATGCAATTTTCATTGCCATATTTTAAAATAAACTGTTGAATATTAAATATGCATTTTTCCTACCTACAATTTCACACATTTATTGACACATATGAAAAATATCCTCAGAGCACCTGAAACTCTATTTGACAGAGTATTTGGTCAATTAATATTTCTTGAGTAAATTAAAAAATAAAAATAAAATGAATCGAGGAAAATTTTAATTCTATCAATGTTCATGTTAATGGATAGAACAGTTATATCTTGTTCTAATTTATATTTGCAGCTAAAACTTCTCTTCTGAATTCTAAACTCAACATTCTTGGATGTATCTATGGCACTTATAACTCAGTATCTCTGACACCTATTGCATGTTTTTCGGTGTGGAAAATATATATGTATATATATTGGCCAGATCAGTGATATAGTTTTTCTTTCAGAGTCATCTTTCTATTCAGATAGATCCATGGTATTAAAATGAAATATGAAATTAATGCTAAAGCAGCACAGGCCATTCCACTTATCACAGTTACAAATTAATGCAGCACCACCTTTTTGTGTCACTGTGTGACACAGCATTTCTGCATTAGAACTTTCTCATTTCCTCAATGACAGTGAGGTTGGATGAATCAAAACTCCCCAATGCATCCCCATGACTCTCTGTGTTTGATCAACTGCAAAAGATAACCCAAATATTTCATGTCTCCATGTATCCATGTCTTTTGTATTGTGACTTTGCGGTCTCTCCCATAACGTCGTAGGAGCAATTTACCCTCCCGTTTAATAAAAGCAGGTCTTGTGTGTATTACATTGGTCAAGAGAATGCAATCTGGGCTCCAATTAACCTTTTAAGCTTTTGCATTTTCTCTTTAAACCTGCCAAGAGCCATCAGAATCAGCTAGAATGACTCTGACAGATGAGGAGACACATGTGGCCCAGTCAACTCAAAGCCAAGCTGATGGCCAACAACACACATGTGCAAGACAAGAAACATGTCTGTGTCTTTCTAGATGAGGCAGCTCCCACTGCACCTGGAAGCTACTGGAACCACAAGGGAAAGCCCAGCCGAGATGAGTCAGGCCTGTCAATATCAACACAAATGACCAGCAGACAGAACAGTGATGAAAACGCTTATGATTTAAAGCACTGAGATTTGGGGGGCGTTATCAGTGGGCAATAGCTGATAGCTCATTCTCTTTTAAATAGCAACCCATTCTTCCTCTGGCAAACCACTTCCCCTCATGTTTTTTTTTGTTTGTTTTTCTTTATAGGAAAATGCCATAGGAGGCATTACACATATGTGTGAGTTTATGTTCTCTCTCAATAACTAGAATAAAAGGAGTGAACTTTGCATCTGGCACATAGTAGGCCATCAATAAGTATTGTTATGGCTTGAATTCTTTAGTATTAAATTTAACAAAAAATGGTTACGTAGGGGTATTTGTTTTACACTGTTCCGGCTTTCTCAGATAGTTTCTGAAACAGAATGTCCTTAACTCATGTGTTTCAGAAAGGCATGCAGAAATAATATTATGGCACTTCAAGTTTTTCTGTCTATACAACTGAAATAATTTTGTTAATTAAATATTTTCCAAAATATTGCATATATAGCAGATGCAAAAGCCATGATTTCAGTCAATCACAGATCATGGGAAAGCTGTCATACATTTCTATGGTGATAGGTAAGGAACTACAGAATTGTGTTTGAAAGAAAGAGAAAAGGAAAGGAAAGAGAAAGTGTGAAGGAAAAGGGCAGTTAGAAAGGAGGTACAGTATAACTCCTTCAGTAAGGAAGACAAGCAAGGCTTGAAGGAAAGACAGAGTCCATTGAAGGAAAAAGTAGGACAGGAAGACTAACTACTAGACAGAAAGTTTCAATATGAAGAAGCGGGAGGAGGGGGAGCAGCTGCTGCTGCAGGACTCAGTGCCGCACAGCTGGGAGAGGAGGTTTGTGTTCGAGGCTGAAGCACTGTGGGAGGGATGCTGTTACTTTTCTGACAGTAATAAGTGGCCACATCTTCAGCCTGGGCTCCACTGATCTTGAGAGAGAAATCTGTCCCAGACCCACTGCCGCTGAATCGGTCAGGGACCCCAGATGCCCGGGTGGATGCATAGTAGATGAGCAGTTTGGGAGCCTGTCCTGGTTTCTGCTGGTACCAGGCTAAGTAGCTGCTAATACTCTGGCTGGCCTTGCAGCTCATGGTGACAGTCTCCCCTGGAGTCACAGCCACAGAGGCTGGAGACTGGGTCATCACGATGTCCCCACTGGCACCTGCAGGCAGAAAAGAACAAGATCATACAATAAATCACAAGTATATAAAATGTATATTCACATGTAGGTTTCCTCATTTATCATATATAATCAGATCTGTTTGAGATGGAACAGTCTGTATACTCTGCATGTGAAAACCATCTCTCCAGCTTTATAAAGACATTGCTGTTCTGAAGCTCTCACCTGAGACCCAGAGCCCCAGGAGGATGAGGAGTTGGGACTGTGACAGCATCTTGCTCACCATCTGGTGCACTCAGGCCCCATCTCCAGGGAATCCCCATTAATAGAGTCTGAGCAGCAGCCCAGTCCCCAGGAGTCTATGCAAATCAGCACAGGGTATAAAGGGAAACACTCTGTGCAGTGAGCTGTGAAGGCAGATAATGCAAGGAAGGGGACAAAATAACATTGCCACAGGAAATGTGAGTGTAGTCCTGCAAATGTCCCAGAAATCAACTGAACACTATACTTTTCAAGAAACTCTAGAAAATTGTCAAATTTAAAATGTTCTGTTATCAACTTTATGCTTCAAACTACCTTCAATCATCTTGTAAATGCAATATAATTTTGAAATAGAATATATGTGTCAATGAATGTAAAATTTCTGAACTTCATTAAACTTTAAAAATATGGTAGCAGGAACTATGTGGCGTATATTCATATCATGGGATAGAATGAGGATGTAGGGCAAAAATTATGTGTCTATCTCAGCCTATTCTGAATTTTAAATACATTTTTGAAGTTCCTCTTTGATGTCTCAAAGTCACCTCTATAGGTCCACAACCAGAACTTCTGATATTCCTCTCAACCCAAATAATGTCTCTGAAAATGAGTTACCCTTGGCAGTGCCCTGTGTGTCCACAAGTTTTCAAATCACAAAGAAAGTGAGCCACAGACCTACAGGGTAATGGCCCCACCTAGTGGTCATAGGTAAAATAGTCCAGTTCCCGATGTATCACAGCAGATTTGTCATTTATTTCTACCCCAAATTAAAAGTATTTATAAAATTATACAATAACAAGTGAACCTTTCTAGGCCTCAGACATTAGGTTATGAAAAAATGAAACAGAACACCTGACCTCTTGATCCTTTAAATAACCTGGAGAGACAGACCATAAACAAAGGACATTTCTGCAGCTTCTCTTATCCTGTTTCTCTGAGATTTATCCTCTAAAGCAAAGCTGGTACCCAGGACAAGTGGGGCAAGGTATGTTCAGCTCCATTTCATGAATCTTCCCTCATTATGAACAGAGTCAGAGGAAGAGATAAAAAAACTGGGACAGTTTAACAATTTTAAACATAACATAATCCTTCCTGTATCATGATTTCCACATTTCCTGCAAAACAACCACCCTTCTGCCCCCAAGAATTTTCCTTAAAGTGGAACATCCTAAGACATGTATTGTTCCAGTTATAATTAAAAATACATTTCTTTTTCTGTAACTTGCCTTCTTATGAGCCCATTACCTTGGGGGGGGGTGCCATTCCCAGGCATTCAGGAATGGGGTGGCCCAGACCCAAACCACCAGGAAGACATTCCTACTCAGTCAAAGGTCCACTGTGGTCTTGGCCCACCACATATATGGGTTTGGAAGACGCCACTAGGTTCTTCAGGTTTGCCCTCATCCCCCATGGGCTTTTCCCTTCTTTTCCATGTAGTTAATATACATATAGTATTAAGTTAAATTTCTACTTTGTAATTGACAGCTTTCCTTCTTCAAAACAGTAGAATCTTCTTGCTATGCTGACATATATTTAAAAACTTGAGATAGTCATGGATGACATGAGATGAAACAGGTTGTGTCATGTAAATGACTGAGGCAGAGGGGTCTCCATAAAATGTTGTGTATGGAAACATCCTCCATGAAAAGTGATTAGTTGGCATCATGCATGAATAAAGTTGAGAGCTGGCTTGCAAAACTCAGGTACAAACTATTCCAAAAATACACAGGACATGGTCTTAGACTTTCAAGAAAGACAAATAAAACTGTGAATAAAGAAGACAAGGAAGTGATCCGAGGGTAACATTAAAGTTGGTATGAAAGCTGAGGGTTCAGATTAAGTGCAGTGAAAATCCATGAAATCCATGACCTGAGTCAGAATGAATTGGTTTTTTAACAGATATTTTCTAGGTCATTTTATGGGCATTAACACTGTGAAGAAGCAGGAAGTGTGGAATCCTTATTTTTCCTGGGCCAGCTAGGAAGCTAGCACTTTTATCTTCTCCTCTAAAATCATATAATGGTTTCTTTATTTAAATTTAAAATTAAGACCAAGCAATATTTGATAAAAGATAAAAAGAGCATTGTGGTAAGTAGAATTCTAAGAGGGCCCTCAAGTTGCCAAGCTGCTGGCATGTATAAATTCAATCCCAGTTGATCAAATAGTGTGAATTAAAATTCAGACAAAACAATATTTGATAAAAGACAAAAAGATCACTGTGGCAACTAGAATTCTGAGAGGACCCTCATATTTGCATATTTAATGAAACTGTTGACTTTGATTGCATAAGAAATGAAAACTGTTGACATTGAGAAGGGGAGATTATTCAAATGGGCCTGACCATTTCACAGGAGCCCTTTAAATATTGTTGTACTGGTCAGAGACTAAGGTCTCAGTAAGATTCCTAGATAATTAAGATTTGACAAGGTAGAAACAATCTGATGTTGCCTGTGGAAGTTGAGGGGCCATGTGACAAGGAATGAAGGCAGGCTCTAGAAGATGAGGACACTCAGCCAGCAAGGAAGTAGGATCTCAGTCTTACCACCCAGGGAACTGACTCTGTCCAACTACATCAACTTGGAAGAGATCTCCAACCTCTGGAAAGAAAAGAGCCTCACTCACTCCTTCATTTTATTCTCCTAAGACCCTGAGCAGAGAACCCTTCACACTGTGCTCAGCCAGACTCCTGACCTACAGCACTGAGAACTAATAGACTGCTCACTGGTTTTTTTTTTTTTTTTTTTTTTAGAGAGAGGGAGGAAGGGAAGGAAAGACAGAGAAGGAAGGAAGGATGGAAGGAAGGAAGGGAGGAAGAAAGGGAAACATCTTTAAACATTTTCTTATTTTATTATATTTTGTTTGTTTGTTTGTTTTTTTACATGGGCTGGGGCCGGGAATCGAACCGGGGTCCTCCGGCATGGCAGGCAACCACTCTTGCCCGCTGAGCCACCGCGGCCCGCCCTGCTCACTGGTTTTTAACTGATAAAAACTAATATGGGTTTATGAATGAATCTTGTGTTAAAAGGATATTCTTGAACCCAGAGAGAAGAAACTATCATACCATTTACTTTGTTGCTGAGTGATGTTGACTCCTCCCTCCTCCAGACAAAGAGTGTGTTTTATGCCTCTTTGACCAACAAATGATTTCCTGTCATTAGATCACATCCACAGGATAAGGGATGAATACTGTGCTATGAAAACACGAGGAAGAACAGAATTAGCTTTAAAGATGGTCAGAATCTCTCCATTCTTGGACTATATGGCCATGTTCTCAGACAATTAAAGGAATTCTGGTCAGAAATCAGTAAGAGAAGAGAGGGACATTGCTAGAAAACCTGAAACATTGTACTACTCGCATATTTGTTCACACTACCCCATCCCCTGTCCTGAGAACACTCAGCATATGTGCTCCTGTGGCAGATATAACATCAAGCTAAGTGAGTTATAAGGATCAATTCTCATGCAGCCAGCTGTGCTATGCTATTCATTTCAAATGGGAGCATTGCATTAGCAGTGACCATGATGTTCTTCTGTAAAAAGTCACCCGACATTCTTGACCAAATTCATGGAAAGATTAGAGAACATGTGGTGCTGGTTTGGATCCTTGAACAGGAAAAATACATTAGAGAAACATGGTTAAACCTGAATAAAGTCTGGACTCCACTTAATGTTATCTTACCCATATGAGTAGCTCAATTTTGCAAATGAACAATGATTATGTAAGATGTTAGCATCAGGAGGAAGTGGGTGGCTTCCGAGAAGATGACAGACTGCATGGGAGTGAGTTCACTCCTGCTTCATGAAACAAGATAGAAGGCAGGGAGAAAATGTCCAAAGACTGCAGGTTCAGGGTGCTAAGAGTTCCCCTTGGGTCTCCTGCTGTGGCAGTCAGCCATTCTGCCACTTGAGAACCAGTGCACCCCCACGTACCTTATAATAGACCCTTAAGTTGAATTGCATCTCCTACATGAGATCTGGACCTTGATTTGGCAGAGAATAATCAAAGAACAATGTGCAAAACTTTATTTTGTCAAAAACTAAGGAAAGGGCAGTCCACGGTGGCTGAGCAGGCAGAGTTCTCACCTGTCAAGTCAGAAAGCTCGGTTCAATTTTTGGTATCTACCCATGTAAAAATCTAAATAAATATAAAACTTTAGGAAAGTGAAGAAAAACAGCTTGCTAAATAACCAAATCAAGATAATCAAATATGCAAGCACAATAAAGAATCACAAAAGATCCAAGCAGAAATGGCCCACCCAAATGATGAAATCAAGATTCCAGATGGGACACAGAATATGAAACTACTACGCAAGGATATTTATAAAGAAATAAAGGATATCAGGAAGACACTAGAAGAGCATAAAGAAGAATTTGGGAGGTTAAAAATAAAAATGGCAGATTTCACAGAAATGAAAGATACAGTAGACCAAATACAAATTATACTAGAGACACACAATAGCAAATTTGAAGAAGGAAAAGCAAGAATAAGTGACCTTGAAGATAGAACAATAGAACTTGAGCACACAAAAGAGCAAATAGAAAGAAAGATGGAAAAGATGAAACTGGATCTTAGGAAAATGATGGACAACAAAAAGCATGAAAATATAAGAATTATGGGTGTCCCCTAAGAAAAAGACAAGAGTAAAGGGTTGGGAAAGTTAGTTGAAGATATAATCAGAGGAAACTTCTGAACACTTATAAAAAACACAAATATGCACATCAAAGAGGCCCAGTGACCTCCAAATAGAATAAATTTGAACAAGTCCACTCCAAGACACATGCTAATCAGACTTTCAGGTGTTGAAGACAAACAGAAAGTCCTGAAAGCAGCACAAGATAAGAAATCTACTACATACAAGGGAAAACACATAAGCCTGACTTCAGACTATTCAACAGGCACCATGGAAGCAAGAAGGCAGTGGTATGACATTTTTAAGATCCTGAATGAGAAAGGCTTTCACCCCAAAATTCTTTATCCAGTCACTTATCCTTCAAAATTGAGGGAAAGATTAAATTCTTCAAAGATAAAGAAAGATTGAGAGAACTAGTCAACAAGAGATCAACCCTACGAGAAAATTTAACTGGATCCTTGTCAGCTGATTAAAAAGAAAAGACAAGAGAGGGAACTCTGGAGTAGTGCACAGAATTGAAGAATAAGAGTAAAAGTAGTTTAAAGGAAAAGAGAGCAAAGGAGAATAATATACAGGTCTGACAAAAAAACATCTAAAGGACAAGATGGTAGAATCAAGAACTGCTTTTACAGTAATTACTTTGAATGTTAATGGACTAAATTCACCAATTAGAGGATGCACACTGAAAGTTTGGATACAAAATGTAATCTATCTATATGCTGTTTATAAGAAATTCATCTTAGATTCAAGGACACAGTTAGATTGAAAGTGAAAGGATGGAAAAAGATCTTCTATGCAAGCTGTAACCAAAAGAAAGAAGGAGTAGTTATACTAATATCATGTAAAGACATCATAAGAGACAAAGAAGGACACTACATATTAATAAAAGGGACAATTCACCAGGAAGAAATAACAATCATAAATGTGCATGTTTCTGATCAAGGAGTTTCAAAGTACATGAGGCACATATTGGAAAAATTGAGGGGAGCTATAGATACATCAATAGCAGTTGTGGGAAACTTCAACACACCACCCTCCACTGTAGATAGAACAACCACATAGAGGTTCAACAAGGAAATAGAAAACCTAAACAGCAAGATAAATTACTCAGATCTAATAAACTTGTATAGATCATTACATCCCAGAACACCAGGATACACATTCTTCTCTACTCTACATGGAATGTTCTCCAGGATAGATTATGTTCTGGGACCTAAACTGAGTCTCTATAAATTTAACAAGATTGAAATTATTCACAGCACTTTCTCTAATCACAACAGAATAAAGTTGAAAATTAATAATCACCAAAAGAAACAGGGTTTTCACAAATATATGGAGATTAAATAGTATGCTCTCAAATAATCCATGGGTCAAGGAAGAAATTGCTAGAGAAATCACTAAATATCTGGAGACAAATGATGATGAGAAGACAACATATCAAAACTTCCAAGATGCGGCAAAGGCACTGGTGAGAGGGAAATTTATTGTCCCAAATGCCTATATTAAAAAACAAGAACGAGAAAACGTGAGGATTTAATGATTCACCTGGAGAATTTAGAGAAAGAATAGCAAACTAACCCCAAAGCAAATAATAGAAGAGAAAAAATAAAGACTAGAGAAGAAATAAACAATCTGGACAACAACAGAACCATAGAAAGAATCAACAAAACTAGAAGTTAATTCTCCGGAGAAAATTGATAAAATAGATGGTCCCCTGCTACATGACAAAGGAGAAGAGAGAGAGGACACCAACAAATAAAATCAGAAATGAGAGGGGGGTTGTTACCACAAATCAGGAAGAAATTGTAAAAATCATAAGAGAATATTATGAACAACTATATGCCAACAACCTGATAATTTAGATGAAACGGACAAATTCCTGGAAACACACAAATCACCTATACTGACTTGAGAAGAAATAGATAATATCAACACACAAGTTATAAATAAAGAGATCTAATCAATCATCAAAAACCTTCCCACAAAAAAGCCCAGGACCTGATGGCTTCACAGGAGAATTTTATCACACTTTTCAAATAAAACTGATACCAATCCTGCTCAAACTGTTCCAAAAAGCTGAAGAAAAAGAAGCATTGCCTAATTCATTTTATGAAGTTTACATCACTGTAATACCAAAATCGGATAAAGATGATAGAGGAAAAGAAAACTACAGACCAAAATGTGTTTCTTTGACTCCTGATTGTCCTCACCTCCTTGGATCGTTTTGTCCAAACACACATCTCTTCGAGCAGAACTATTCAAACCATGGTAGGTGTAGCCATGGGAGGATGCAAAGATTTTCCCAGAGGTTCACAGAGATGACAAACTTTAATGCAATCCCTTTCTACATTTTCATGTTCTGCTCAAAGACTTTCCTAAAATGGCTCAGTCCAAGAACAGGCAAGTTGTGCTGCTGATTCTCCTTTGATGCTTCCAAGATCACATTACGTCTCTAGGCCTTAATGTAGAAAGAAAAAGGAAGCTCCCACTCAATTCACCATAGGCATTTTTTCCTTGGGATCCAAACCTCTGAAGAGCCAAATGAAGGGAATTCTCACATTCCCACTAGTGTCAATATTAAGAGTGAAAAACTCTAAAGACTAGAGACAGTTCTATGGTTCAAAAAATGCAGGGAGAATCTACTTGAATTTTTGGTCCAAATATTCCACAATTCAGTTATGGAACTTCAAAATGAAATCATTTGTCTAGTTTTCATTGTTTATTTTTGTGTCTTCCTGCCTGCATTTTGTATCTATCTGCTGAACGTATTGCTTTTAACAACTGCACCTTGCTAAGCTTAGCAAAATTGAGATTTTGCTACTACCTTGAATAATTGGAATATGCATTTTCAAATAATTTTTGAATTATTTCTTTTGAAAAGTTCATTAGCATTTAGGACACATGGGTCACTTTATATAATTCTTCAAGGGACGAAAATTTCTGAAAATTAACCTATATTTGGCACCAACATGACAAGGTGTGGACTGGACTACTTTGTTTTTATTCTTTAACTGCACTGTATAAGTCAATATTCTCTCTGTGCATGTGTTTGTGCATGTGTGCATATTAACGTGTGGTTAAACACATAATATATGTATATAATATATATATATATATATATATAAATTATTGTAAATTTGGACCACTGCAGATTCTCTTTGAGTTAGTAGAATAGCAAAAGTTGCTTAGATATAATTATGAACACATGTCAACTAAAATCAATAAACAGAAAATTTCCTCAACCTCGGTCTTCTAATTTGGTGAGAAAATTGTTTTTACCACCATATTTTGTTAAATGGCAAAACTGCGTTAGCAAGAGACTTTGCCTAATCCTCTATTAATTCCACGGCTGAACTCCTGAGACTCTCAACCAATAAATATTTGACATTTAACTCACCTATAATATCCAATGTTCTTTACTGTTCAGATCAAAGTCAACCTGGCATCTTTGTGCATCCTGGAGGATACAGCACATGCCAAAGCACAATTCGCTGCTGTAAGACAAGATAGGAGGGACAGATGCATCAAATATTTCACTCATCTCCTCTTCAGATGACATGGAGTTAGTGTTCTGTAGATGTAAAGGTAAAGGACCAGGAAAGTGGAAAGGGAATTTACAGGTTTCTCTCAGATTTAACTAATGGTTAGAGTGAGAGCTCTGTTCTTATGCAGGAATTTCATAAACTAAAATGAGGGCAAAAGCTGGGAGTAAAAAACAAATAAACACTAATTGCAACCATCATGAGTTTTGTTTTGTTTTGTTATGGGCAGGCACTGGGAATCGAACCCGGGTCTCCAGTGTGACAGGCAAGAACTCTGCTTACAGAGCCACAGTGGTCTGCCCTGCATCATGAGTTCTTTAAATGCAGCTACTATTAACACATTTGGAACGGGAATCTTAAACTTCTTTACTATGTGTGCTCTGACCATAGTATGATGAAATCAGTAAATGTGTTTTCTATTTATTCGTTCCATAGATAGAGTTGAATTTTGAAAGAAAATGGATCCTACCCAGAGTGTCATCCATATTTGATATAGATGATTTAGATGATGATTTGAGAATTTTGAGTTGATGCTATTTAGATGAGGTTTTGGAATTGCACTGAGACTTCAATGGGTTGTGATGTTTGGGGATTTGGAGATGAGGTGAATGTATTTTGCATGGGGAAAAAAAATGGATAAAATTGGGGCTGAAGGTTACCCATTGGAGATTGAATAACAGCTTCAAAATACCTGTTCCTAAATCCAGGTATTACAAAAACTTGGAAGAGAAGGTAATGGAAAAGCAGAGCAGAAAGACATTTGAAGATGCTGGACTTGAAGACAAGAGAAATGGAGTAAAAATCAAACCAAAAAGAAAAAAAAAATCAAGGAGGTCTGGCAGCCACAATCAGTTGATGGAGGTGAAGAAACACTTTCTACCCAGGAATATCCCAAAGGAGTGTGTCCTTAGAGACAGATTTCAGACTAGCTGTATTGATTTCAATCTTCCAGCCCCCAAACTTGTAAGAGAGTTGATTTTTGTTATTCTAAGTCATCACATTCCTTATAATTTGTTGAAGGAGCCACAGAAATATAATTTAATCATTGAAACAATAAATAATGGAGAATCAAAGTCAGTTTTAATGAGGCATGAAAATGCTGCTAATGGTTGTACCCAAGTATTTTCAGGTGCTTCTCAAAGCATTTTATATGTAGTGACCCATTTTGCCTCAAAAAATCCTACAAAATAGGTGTAAATGAAATATCCATTATACATCTGAAAAAGCTTTCCACTGAGATGTTAAGCAATTTACTCAAGGACATATGGAAAGGAAGTATCAGAGAAGTAAAAAAAGAAAAGTTGATACCTGATGAAATGAAGTCACTCAGGAATTTGAACACATTTCTAATTAGGTTAGATAATTGGTGACTAGCCTTTAACTGGAAGAGAATGACTGAGAATAATAGCTTTTTCTCACATTTTTTCTTTTTTTTGGTTTTCAAAATAAAACAGAAATGTGAAAAGGCATTGTGATAAGACTGTACAAGTACAGTTAGAAAACCCTGAGCAGAAAGGCCTGGCTGGAACTGAGGTTACAGTAGCAAGAGAGGAGACAGACAGACAAGGTCTCTGGTGGAAATTTTAAACCTGAGAATCTCAGGATTTTATCTTGATATTGGATTTGGAGGATATTAGCATGGAGCAGAGATAATAGCAGAGGAAGTGAAGGATACTGAGAGGAAGTTAACATAGTAAAATTTAAGTCAAGAAGGCACAGGGAACTGGAAGATTATACATCAGGTGGAAAACTCTCTGGATCTGATCTTACACAGCAGAGAACAGAGCTACAGCTTTGCTTGTTCACTCCTGAGCATCTATCTGTAGGGAACAGGCAGTTTCTGGTGATCCAAAAGTCTCCTGATAATATAACAAGGGTACATTGAGAAGAGATGGTAGGTAAATGTCCTACCTATCTAAAGGCATCAGCACTCTAATTCCTGGAACATGTGCACATGTTACCTTACATGGCAAAAGGAACTTTGAAGATGCACTTGACCTTGAACTGAGGAGATCATCCTAGATTATCTAGATGAACTAAATCTATTTGCATGAGTCCAAAAAAATGGAGTTTCATGGGACTGTGATGAAAGGAAGATGCAGGTATGGAAAAGGCATCATAGAAATGCAATGTTGCTGTATTTGAGGTGGGAGGAAGGGGATCTCAGTGGGGAAGCCAAAGGACAAAAATGGATGAAGTAAGGAAGACCTTCACAGTAATAACATTGAATGTTAATGGATTAAACTCCCCTTAAAAAAAGACACCTACTGGCATAAAAGATAAAATATAAGATCTAATTATAGGCTTTTTAAAAGTGACTCATTTTAGACAAAATGATGCAAATAAGTTGAAAGTGTAAGGACAGAAAATGATATTCCACACAAAGAGTAATGAAATAAAAGCTGGGGAAGATATACTAAAACCAGAAAAAAAACTTTAAATGGTATAAGGGATAAAAAAGAGAAGACACTATATATTAGTAAAAGGTACAATTCACCAGGAAGCAATAGCAATCATAAACATGTACATGCCTAATCAAGGTGGCCAAAATTCATGAGACAAACCCTAGAAAAACTGGAGTTGAGAAATAGGTTTCTCTACAATAATAGTGGGAGACTTCCACACACCACTCTCTTCAATAGAGCATCTAAACAGAGAAGGAAAAAGGACAAAAAGAAGCTAAAAAATATGATTTAAAAACTAGTTCTAACAGACACATATAGAACATTGCATCTAAAAACAGCAGCATAAACATTCTTCTAAGTGCTCATCTAAAATTCTCCAGGATAGACCACATGCTGGGGTACAAACAGGTCTTAATAAATTTGAAAAGATTGAAATAGTACAATGTGCAATCTCTGATCATGATGAACTGAAGCAGGAAATCAATAACAATGGGAGAAATGGAAATTTTACTGATATATGGAAGTTAAACAACACGCTCTTGAACAATATTGCATCAAAGAAGAAATTGCAAGAGAAATTTTATATTCACTGTTCCTATTCCTTTTATCTTTTGTTTTTATTTTATTTTGTTTTATTTCTCTACTATTTTCTTGCCTTCTCTAGTTTTCTTTTTTTTTTTTTTCAGAGATCTCAAGTTTATGGCTACAGGAAATAAGATTTTCCTTCAGGATACTCATAGAAACTTCTACATCTGTCAGATGGCGCTTAAGCTTCTCGTTTGAAACCTTAAGCCCATCCCTTTCACTCCTTAATGTAACCAGTGTATCTAACAACAACCAGCCAACATCTCTGCACTTCTTATTTCCACAAAACTCTGTAAAGTTGTCAAAAACATTATCCCCCAGAGCCTGGCTTTGTACAAGCAAAGCATTAGGAGAATCGAATGGTGATATTTTGACTATCTCTTTTGCCAACTCACTTCATGGATTGGGAGTGTCATTCTGATTATGGGAATCAGAGTCCTTAGTGCTTTGAGTCCAGTCAGAGTAGAAAACCATTCATAAAAACCCATTTTTAAGATTCTGTTTCTGAAGAACAACTCCTGGTACCAAGATGTATTAGTTAGGGTTCTCTAGAGAAACAGAATCAACAGGGAACACTTGCAAATATAACATTTATAAAAGTGTCTCATGTAACCATAGGAACATAGAGTCCAAAATCCGCAGGGCAGGCTGTGAAGCTGATGATTCCGATGCAGGGTCTGGACGAACCCCACAGGAGAGGCTCACCAGCTGAAGCAGGAAGAGAACCTGTCTCTTCTGAATCCTCCTTAAAAGGCTTCCAGTAATTAGATTAAGCATCACTCATTGCAGAAGACACACCCCTTGGCTGATTACAAATGGAATCAGCTGTGGCTGCAGCTGACGTGCTCATGATTTAATTCTATGAAATGTCCTCATCGCAACAGACAGGCCAGCACTTGCCCAACCAGACAAGGTGCCACCACTTGGCCAAATTGACACATGAAGCTGACCATGACAGATAGTATTTAGGCATGAAGTGTGTTGATATCTACGAATTACATTCAAATGCGTTAAAAAAATGAGATGGACTGAGGAATGGGTAGATATGCCATAAGGCAAGTATAACAAGATGTTGATTGGAGAATATGGGTGATGGTTATGGGTCTTGTGCATGTTTGAAAATTTTTATAATAAAATGTTGCAGGGGGCAGGCCACGGTGGCTCAGCAGGCAGAGTTCTCACCTGCCATACGGGAGTCCTGGGTTCGATTCCTGGTGCCTGCCCATGTGAAAAAAAGAATAAAAGTTGCAGGAAGAAAACAAAAACTGCACCCACCAGAATGGCTTTTAAAATAAAGATGAAAATACCAAGAAGAGCAGCCACCTGTAGCAGTCTAAATCGATACAACCATTCTGGGAAAAATACTTGACAGTAACTCCTCAAGCTAATCATTTGCATGCCCTGTGATCCAGCTATTCCATTCCTAGATATATGCCCACAGAAATGCCTGAATATGTTCAGCAGAAGAAACCCACAAAAATGTCCATGGCAGTGCTGTCCATCACAGCCCCAAGCTGGAAGAATGCAAATGTGCAGCAGTAGCATGAATAAATGTGTCTGTGTGTATCCACACAGTGGTATACTTTACCTGAGTGTGCACAGAAGATCTACAATGTGCAAAAACTAAGGAGGGATCTCACAACAACATTGAGTGAAGGAAGCTAGGCGGGAAGGAGCTTACACTCTGATCCATTTAAATAAACGTAGAAACAAGCCAAGCTGAGCTGCGCTGTTGGAAGTCAGGGTAGCAGTTCTCTTTGAGTGGAGGTAGGCTTGTGGACGGAAGGGTCCACAGGAGGTTGTGGGAGTTTCAATGATATTCTGTGTCTTGATCTAGCTACTGGAAGCCACTGGGAAGTGTATACTTAAGTGCGGATTATACGTATGTAAAAGCAAATGTAAATTAAAACTAAATCAAATTGTATATGGAGCCCAGGAGGAAAGAGGAGCTCTGAGCCTGTCATGTTTTCTCCTGCAAAAGGCAAGTGCAAGGTGGTCGTTTGACTGTCTCCTCCTCCTTGCAGGGAGGCTCCAGCCAGGGTCTGAGCACTGCAGCGGTGTCCGGGTGAGAGCCGAGGTCCAGGGGTACACTGCCCTCCTCGTGAGCTACAAGCATGGCCACGTCCACCTGAGTGCCAGGATCACCATCGCCGCGTACCTGCCCCTCAAGGTGAGCCCAAGACCCGCGTCCCGTCCCCACCCCCTGTCCGTTCCTTCCCTCGTACGAATCTCTCAGTTGCTCTGACCAGTTTATATAAAATCCCCGATTGTACAGACTAGCGCTTGGAGCAGTTCCTTCTTCCTGCAGTTTTTCTGGTTCCCCTGCATTGCCTGCTGGGTGGCGGGCAC
Organism: Tamandua tetradactyla; assembly: GCF_023851605.1. Taxonomy (NCBI): domain Eukaryota; kingdom Metazoa; phylum Chordata; class Mammalia; order Pilosa; family Myrmecophagidae; genus Tamandua; species Tamandua tetradactyla. Next base: position 63,141,510 of record NC_135343.1, on the reverse strand, counting down.
TGACGGCTGATGTCAGTGTGGTCCCATATGACCTGCCAGAGCGGGGTTAACAGGGATCGCAACAGAGGGGAGCTTCTGGTTCACTCCCGAGTGGCTGTGCAGCCTCCCGTGGAATCCCAGCCTGGTGACACTAGGCCTGTGTGTAGTACAGACTCTGGGGTCTCACATTCTGCCACCTGCATGATGTCCACGGATCACTTACGTCCCCAAGCCTCGGTTTCCCCATCCGTGGAGGGAGGCGGTGGTTGCCTGTGGGGTTCGTGGCACAGCCGCCTTTGCTCTGACTCCAGGCGTAAGTCCAGGTCTGACACGCACCCACTCCGTGGCTGTGGTTAATTTAGTCCTTCTGTGTTATTTCCCCGGGTGTAAAATGAGGCTTTTACAGTGCCTACCTCACAGGGACGTGGTGAGAGTTCGATGAGCTAATGAGAGAAATGGGCTTGGTAGGTTGTGGGTGCTCAATGAGAAGCGCTTTTTTTTTTTAATGAGATGTAAGAATTTATTATAAGAAAGTAGTTGCATGTCACAGAGCTCAAGGGCAGAAAAGGGCAGCTGGGGAATGGAACCAGGAAACCATTAGGATTGAAGCCTGTTTTCACACTTGGTCTGCATTGCACACTCCTACTTGCCTTCTCACCCTCTAAGCCTGCATAGACACTCATTTCTGTCTCTCTCTTTACATCTGCATCATTCGCTTTAATTCCCTCTCTTTTTCCCTCCCTGCCTCTCTCCTCTCACCCTCTCTCCCTCCCTCCCTCCTTCTCTCCATATCAGCTTTCTCTGCTTCTCACGCATACAGCCAAAGAAGGTTGCCTCTCACATGCCCAGTTTCCATGTCCTCAGTTCCAGCAAACCAAGAGAGACAATTATCTATGAATTCCAATTCTAAATTTCCACAAAGACAATTTGGTCATTTAAATCTGGGTCAAGTGTCCAGCCTGATCCAATTACCTATGACTGGGGTGGGGGAAACAGACTGGCAGGGTCAGGTTCAGCTCTAAGAAACTGAGAATAATTCCCAGAAAAGAAAGATTGTAGATGGGGCAGACATCCAAAAATTGCCACAGGTTCACAAACTCTAAGAGCCAGAGGAGCTCTAGAATTCAGAATTTTTGATTTAACATCACACTTTCAGCGGTGTTTAAGGCAACATCCTATAATAAAATCCATTAATATTATTACAATGAAATACAAATATTCACACAAAATAGGAAATTAGGATTATAAATAGCCTCAGGTGAGTTCAAACCTGGTCTCATCTCCAAAGGAGTTATGAAAGTACTTAAGTTTTTTTTTTATTAATTAACAGAAAAAAAGAAATTAACCCAACATTTAGAAATCATACCATTCTACATATGCAATCAGTAATTCTTAACACCATCACATAGATGCATGATCATCGTTTCTTAGTACATTTGCATCAGTTTAGAAGAACTAGCAACACAACTGAAAAAGATATAGAATGTTAATGTAGAGAAAAAAATAAAAGTAATAATAGTAAAAATAAAACAAAACAAAACAAAAACCTATAGCTCGGATGCAGCTTCATTCAGTGTTTTAACATGATTACTTTACAATTAGGTATTATTGTGCTGTCCATTTTTGAGTTTTTGTATTTAGTCCTGTTGCACAGTCTGTATCCCATCAGCTCCAATTACCCATTATCTTACCCTGTTTCTAACTCCTGCTGAACTCTGTTACCAATGACATATTCCAAGTTTATTCTCGAATGTCGATTCACATCATTGGGACCATACAGTATTTGTCTTTCAGTTTTTGGCTAGACTCACTCAGCATAATGTTCTCTAGGTCCATCCATGTTATTACATGCTTCATAAGTTATCCTGTCTTAAAGCTGCATAATATTCCATCGTATGTATATACCACAGTTTGTTTAGCCACTCGTCTGTTGATGGACATTTTGGCTGTTTCCATCTCTTTGCAATTGTAAATAACGCTGCTATAAACATTGGTGTGCAAATGTTCGTTTGAGTTTTTGCCCTTAATTCCTTTGAGTAGATTCCCAGCAATGGTATTGCTGGGTCATACGGCAATTCTATATTCAGCTTTTTGAGGAACCGCCAAACTGCCTTCCACAGTGGTTGCACCATTTGACATTCCCACCAACAGTGGATAAGTGTGCCTCTTTCACCGCATCCTCTCCAGCACTTGTCATTTTCTGTTTTGTTGATAATGGCCATTCTGGTGGGTGTGAGATGATATCTCATTGTGGTTTTGATTTGCATTTCTCTAATGGCCAGGGACATTGAGCATCTCTTCATGTGCCTTTTGGCCATTTGTATTTCCTCCTCTGAGAGGTGTCTATTTAAGTCTTTTTCCCATTTTGTAATAGGGTTGGCTGTCTTTTTGTTGTTGAGTTGAACAATCTCTTTATAAATTCTGGATACTAGACCTTTATCTGATATGTCATTTCCAAATATTGATTCCCATTGTGTAGGCTGTCTTTCTACTTTCTTGATGAAGTTCTTTGATGCACAAAAGTGTTTAATTTTGAGGAGTTCCCATGTATTTATTTCCTTCTTCAGTGCTCTTGCTTTAGGTTTAAGGTCCATAAAACTGCCTCCAATTGTAAGCTTCATAAGATATCTCCCTACATTTTCCTCTAACTGTTTTATGGTCTTAGACCTAATGTTTAGATCTTTGATCCATTTTGAGTTAACTTTTGTGTAGGGTGTGAGATATGGGTCTTCTTTCATCTTTTGCATATGGATATCCAGTTCTCTAGGCACCATTTATTGAAGAGACTGTTCTGTCCCAGGTGAGTTGGCTTGACTGCCTTATCAAAGATCAAATGTCCATAGATGAAGGGTCTATATCTGAGCACTCTATTCGATTCCTATTGGTCGATATATCTATCTTTATGCCAATACCATGCTGTTTTGACCACTGTGGCTTCATAATATGCCTTAAAGTCAGGCAGTGCAAGACCTCCAGCTTCGTTTTTTTTCCTCAAGATGTTTTTAGCAATTCGGGGCACCCTGCCCTTCCAGATAAATTTGCTTATTGGTTTTTCTAATTCTGAAAAATAAGTTGTTGGGATTTTGATTGGTATTGCATTGAATCTGTAAATCAATTTAGGTAGGATTGACATCTTAACTATATTTAGTCTTCCAATCCATGAACACGGTATGCCCTTCCATCTATTTAGGTCTTCTGTGATTTCTTTTAGCAGTTTTTTGTAGTTTTCTTTATATAGGCTTTTTGTCTCTTTAGTTAAATTTATTCCTAGGTATTTTATTCTTTTAGTTGCAATTGTAAATGGGATTTGTTTCTTGATTTCCCCCTCCGCTTGTTCATTGCTAGTGTATAGAAATGCTACAGAATTTTGAATGTTGATCTTGTAACCTGCTACTTTGCTGTACTCATTTATTAGCTCTAGTAGTTTTGTTGTGGATTTTTCTGGGTTTTCGACGTATAGTATCATATCGTCTGCAAACAGTGATAGTTTTACTTCTTCCTTTCCAATTCTGATGCCTTGTATTCCTTTTTCTTGTCTAATTGCTCTGGCTAGAACCTCCAACACAATGTTGAATAATAGTGGTGATAGTGGACATCCTTGTCTTGTTCCTGATCTTAGGGGGAAAGTTTTCAATTTTTCCCCATTGAGGATGATATTAGCTGTGGGTTTTTCATATATTCCCTCTATCATTTTAAGGAAGTTCCCTTGTATTCCTATCTTTTGAAGTGTTTTCAACAGGAAAGGATGTTGAATCTTGTCAAATGCCTTCTCTGCATCAATTGAGATGATCATGTGATTTTTCTGCTTTGATTTGTTGATATGGTGTATTACATTAATTGATTTTCTTATGTTGAACCATCCTTGCATACCTGGGATGAATCCTACTTGGTCATGATGTATAATTCTTTTAATGTGTTGTTGGATACGATTTGCTAGAATTTTATTGAGGATTTTTGCATCTATATTCATTAGAGAGATTGGCCTGTAGTTTTCTTTTTTTGTAATATCTTTGCCTGGTTTTGGTATGAGGGTGATGTTGGCTTCATAGAATGAATTAGGTAGTTTTCCCTCCACTTTGACTTTTTTGAAGAGTTTGAGGAGAGTTGGTACTAATTCTTTCTGGAATGTTTGATAGAATTCACATGTGAAGCCGTCTGGTCCTGGACTTTTCTTTTTAGGAAGCTTTCGAATGACTAATTCAATTTCTTTACTTGTGATTGGTTTGTTGAGGTCATCTATGTCTTCTTGAGTCAAAGTTGGTTATTCATGTCTTTCCAGGAACCCGTCCATTTCCTCTAAATTGTTGTATTTATTGGCGTAAAGTTGTTCATAGTATCCTGTTATTACCTCCTTTATTTCTGTGAGGTCAGTAGTTCATGAGGTCATGTCTCCTCTTCCATTTCTGATCTTATTTATTTGCATCCTCTCTCTTCTTCTTTTTGTCAATCTTGCTAAGGGCCCATCAATCTTATTGATTTTCTCATAGAACCAACTTCTGGCTTATTGATATTCTCTATTGTTTTCATGTTTTCAATTTCATTTATTTCTGCTCTAATCTTTGTTATTTCTTTCCTTTCCCTTGCTTTGGGATTAGTTTGCTGTTCTTTCTCCAGTTCTTCCAGGTGGACAGTTAATTCCTGCATTTTTGCCTTTTCTTCTTTTCTGATATAGGCATTTAGGGCAATAAATTTCCCTCTTAGCACTGCCTTTGCTGTGTCCCATAAGTTTTGATATGTTGTGTTTTCATTTTCATTTGCCTCGAGGTATTTGCTAATTTCTCTAGCAATTTCTTCTTTGACCCACTCGTTGTTTAGGAGTGTGTTGTTGAGCCTCCACGTATTTGTGAATTTTCTGGCACTCCGCCTATTATTGATTTCCAACTTCATTCCTTTATGATCCGAGAAAGTGTTGTGTATGATTTCAATCTTTTTAAATTTGTTAAGACTTGCTTTGTGACCCAGCATATGGTCTATCTTTGAGAATGATCCATGAGCACTTGAGAAAAAGGTGTATCCTGCTGTTGTGGGATGTAATGTCCTATAAATATCTGTTAAGTCTAGCTCATTTATAGTAATATTCAGATTCTCTATTTCTTTATTGATCCTCTGTCTAAATGTTCTGTCTATTGATGAGAGTGGTGAATTGAAGTCTCCAACTATTATGGTATATGAGTCTATTTCCCTTTTCAGTGTTTGCAGTGTATTCCTCACGTATTTTGGGGCATTCTGGTTCGGTGCGTAAATATTTATGATTGTTATGTCTTCTTGTTTAATTCTTCCTTTTATTAGTATATAGTGTCCTTCTTTGTCTCTTTTAACTGTTTTACATTTGAAGTCTAATTTTTTGTATATTAATATAGCCACTCCTGCTCTTTTCTGGTTGTTATTTGCATGAAATATCTTTTTCCAACCTTTCACTTTCAACCTATGTTTATCTTTGGGTCTAAGATGTGTTTCCTGTAGACAGCATATAGAAGGATCCTGTTTTTTAATCCATTCTGCCAATCTATGTCTTTTGATTGGGGAATTCAGTCCATTAACATTTAGTGTTATTACTGTTTGGATAATATTTTCCTCTAACATTTTGCCTTTTGTATTATATATATCATATCTGATTTTCCTTCATTCTACACTCTTCTCCATACCTCTCTCTTCTGTCTTTTTGTATCTGACTCTAGTGCTCCCTTTAGTATTTCTTGCAGAGCTGGTCTCTTGGTCACAAATTCTCTCAGTGACTTTTTGCCTGAGAATGTTTTAATTTCTCCCTCATTTTTGAAGGATAATTTTGCTGGATATAGGAGTCTTGGTTGGCAGTTTTTCTCTTTTAGTAATTTAAATATATCATCCCACTGTCTTCTAGCTTCCATGGTTTCTGCTGAGATATCTACACATAGTCTTATTGGGTTTCCCTTGTATGTGATGGATTGTTTTTCTCTTGCTGCTTTCAAGATCCTCTCTTTCTCTTTGACCTCTGACATTCTAACTAGTAAGTGTCTTGGAGAACGCCTATTTGGATCTAATCTCTTTGGGGTGCGCTGTACTTCTTGGATCTGTAATTTTAGGTCTTTCGTAAGAGTTGGGAAATTTTCAGTGATAATTTCTTCCATTAGTTTTTCTCCTCCTTTTCCCTTCTCTTCTCCTTCTGGGACACCCACAACACGTATATTTGTTTGGTTCCTATTGTCCTTGAGTTCCCTGATACCCTGTTCAAATTTTTCCATTCTTTTCCCGATAGTTTCTGTTTGTTTTTGGAATTCAGATGTTCCATCCTCCAAATCACTAATTCTATCTTCTGTCTCTTTAAATCTATCATTGTAGGTATCCATTGTTTTTTCCATCTTTTCTACTTTATCCTTCACTTCCATAAGTTCTGTGATTTGTTTTTTCAGTTTTTCTATTTCTTCTTTTTGTTCAGTCCATGTCTTCTTCATGTCCTCCCTCAATTTATCGATTTCATTTTTGAAGAGGTTTTCCATTTCTGTTCGTATATTCAGCATTAGTTGTCTCAGCTCTTGTATCTCATTTGAACTATTGGTTTGTTCCTTTGACTGTGCCATATTCTCAATCTTCTGAGCATGGACCGTTATCTTCTGCTGCTGGCGTCTGGGCATTTAGTCAGATTTCCCTGGGTGTCAGACCCAAAAAGGTTGTAAGATTTTTCTGTGAAATCTCTGAGTTCTGTTTTTCTTATCCTGCCCAGTAGGTGGCGCTCGTGGCACACGTTTATCTCACGTGTTTGGAAGGGATCCCCCCGGTCACCGATCTCCGCGGCCTGGGGATTTCCGATACAATTCTCTCAGTTCGTTCGGGGGCCGCGCGTGGTGGGGGCGTCAGCCGCCGCGGCTTGAGGGGACCCTGTGGCTCCTTTATTAATTCCCCTATTGGTGTTTGGTTGGACCCAGTCCCTGCCACTGTCGGAAATTCCCTCCTCTCCCTGGAGGGGTGTCAGTCGCCGGCCGCAGCGGGCCCGGGGAATTCGCCACCGGACCAGGAAGCCGCCCGCGGGGGAGGGCCACCGTTGCTTGGGTAGCCCTCTGATCCGAGACTCGTAGCCAGTCCAGAAAGCCGCCCGCAAAAGAGGGGCGCCGGCCGCCGTGGCTTGGGAAACTTGCCTCTCCGAGACTCTCAGCCGGCCTGGGAAGGAGGGAGGGAGGAGCTCCGGCCGCCACAGCTGCCGCTGCTCGGGAACTCATGCGCCGCTGGGGGATCTCACTGCAGCCGAGTCTCGCAGTCAGACTAGCCAGTCCAGACTGGGGTACGCTGTGTGTCCATTCCCTGCCATGGCCCCAGGAGCTGTTCTGCACTGTTTCTGTTCACCTAGTAGTTGCTCTGGAGGAGGAACTAAGATGCACGTACCTTACTAAGCCGCCATCTTGGCCCCACCTCGAGAAGCGCTTTTAAAATATGAACGATGAAAGAACGAGACCTCCCTGGATGGGCGGTTGTGAGGCTTAGCGAAATGGCTCCATACGGTCAGATGGGAAATGGAATTGTTATTTACTTGGTGGAACCTTGTCTGTTACACGAGGCCCAGAGAGATCCAGTGGGTGGGGAGCCTCCACTCCTTGTTCAGGGGAGTCTCTCCCCAGCTTCCCAGGCCAAACTGATCAGTCTTTGCCTTTCCATAACACCCATGTCAACCTCTAGGACAGTTGTCATCTCCCTTGTTCAGAAATCTCTCTTTTTTTTCTTCTCCCTCTCACCCCTTCTGGGGATGTTTAGAATCTCTAGTTTTCATTTTGTGTTAGATATAATTCGATTTTCTCTCATCTTTATGCATATCAATTAAATTATTTTTAAAATTATTTTACTGGTTGTCCTAGTCTTTACAATATATATTTACAACTTATCTACATGCATTTACAACCTACACTTTTGCACTTCATGTGCAGTGCAGGTAACATAAGTGTCATCCCAATTTTCCCCCCATCTCTTATAACATTCTAAATGTATAACATTCTAAATCTCTATAACATTCTTAAAGTAATGTTCTATTTTACCTACATTTATTCCTTCTCAATTGCTTTTCCTTTCTCTACATAAATCAGAGTTTCCAACCTATATCATTTCCTTTCTCTCTGAACAGCTTTGTTTAACATTTGTTACATGGATAATTTGCAAATATCCCCAAGTTTTGTTTGTCTTAGACAGTCTTTAATTCTTCTTCAATTTTAGGCTAGTTCTGGATGCAGAATTCTAGGTTGGTATGTGTGTTTTTTTTCTGTCATTAAGTATTTCACTCACCTCTTCTTGATTGCATGGTTTATGAATAGATGGCCAATGTAATAATTACCCTTCTTTCTCTAAGGTAGGATATATCTTTCCTGTGGTCTATTTCAAAATTTTCTCTGTTTTTCTTTTCTTTTCTTTTTTTTTTTGCAGTTTGAATATAATACTCATGGCTGTATTTGAGGGTGATTTATCCTCCTGGTATTCTATGAGCTCCCTAGATCTGAGGTCTCATGTTTTTCACTAATTATGGACAATTTTCAGCTATTACTTCATCAAATATTTTAAACTGTCACTTTCTTCATCGTCCATTTAGTATTCATATTATGCATGTCACACATTTTAATTGCCTTACAGTTGTCAGATATTCCTCCATTATTCTCTTTTCTCACTTCATCTTTAAATTTTGGGCAGTTCTATTGATATATCATCAGGAAGAGGAAAAAAGATCTCAGTCCTACCACCTAAGGAAATGATTCTGCCAAATCATGTCAGCTTGTGCTTCAGTTTGCTAATGCTGCCAGAATGCAATATGGCAGAAATGGATTGGCTTTAATAAAGGGAATTTATTAAGTTGCAAGTTAGAATTCTAAGGCCATGAAATGTCCAAATTAGGAAACCAACATGAGGATACCTGCTCAGAGGGAAGCCAGTGTCACTCTCTCCAACACCTGTAGCCTCTCACTTAGCTTCTCTGGAGCAAACTCTGGATTTCATTGCTTAGTTTTCCTTTGCACTCTCCATGCTCTGGCTATTCCTGAGTGCTTACTTAAAACCAGGTTATTTCTGTCTGCATCTCAGGTATCTCAGAAAGGAGAGTGGATCCTTCCATGCAGGTGGGAGGGATGAGTTTGCCCCAAAGGTGAGCCATCCTCCTCAGTGTTCAGGAAGGGATTGCTGCCTCAAACCTCTGAGCTCTAGAAAGAATGTACTCATTCTCTACTGCCTCCTTGATTTTAGGCTTGCAAGACCCTGAGCAGAGAACATTCCACAGTGCATCCAGGCAGCCTCCCGACCTGTAACACTGTGAGCTAATAAGTTGCTAGTTGGTTATTCAATGATTAAAATTTGTATATCAACGTGCCTCATATTAAAAGAAGAAGCACAAATCCCCAGAAATGAAATAATCATCCCATTTAGCCTCTGGTCAAGATTCTGGTGGCAATTCTATCTCCTGAAGCAATGTGTTATCTGTCCATTTCACCCACAAATATTTTCCTAATGGTTGTCCAAGTCACACAATCAGGATTGAATACTGTACTATAAAAATTAAAGCAGAATTAACTTTGAACTTGGTCATGGTCTGTCCCTGATTGTCCTCATGGACATATCTTCTTAAGAAGGAAAAACTCCCCAGCAGGGCTTTCTGTAAGAGATGAGAGTGAGCTGGGCACATCCCAAGGAGACCAGAACCATACTGCTTAAGCACCAGATGCACCGATGTGGATGTTTCCTTCCACCTGGGGCATGATATAACTGTTTGTAGTTTTTGTCTTCATCTCTAAAAAAAGTATTATTCTTCAATTTCTTTTAGAATGTGTAATTCTAAGCTTAGGTTTACTTCTGGATATTTTCAATATTAACAGGGGAACTCTCTCTTAATTACAGATAAAATTCTACTTGACACCCCCTGATACATTTACTTGGCATAGCTATATTGCTGCGTGCTCTTACCTGGGACGCTCAACACAAGGGTCCCTGTTGCAGACATATCATCAGACAGACTGAGTTATAAGGGCCCATTCACATGCAGCCAGCTTTATCATGCATCAGGGTTCTCAAATAACTGTTCATGGTCTGTGGAATCCCCGGGTCCCCTTGAAGATTCCCAACTACTTCTTTCATATGAATGAGGGAATGTGATGAGTTAGATGATTGTTAGCATAGAGGCAAAAGCTCATCAGTAATCATGAAATAATGAGATTGATGGAAAAACTCACAAAATATTGATGCATAGAATAAAATTTGATGCTATTCATTTAAAATTGCAACACTGCATTAGCAGTGACCATGACATTCTTCTCTAAAGATCATATAATTTTTTCGTAACAAACCCATGGAAACCAAGTACAATGTGGTGTCTTGGACTGAACCTAGAAAAGGAAAAGGACATGAGAAAACAAATGGTTAGCCTGAATAAAGTCTGGATTTTCGTTAATGTGACTGTGCCAATGTAAATTTCTTAGTTTGATAAATGTGCTGTGATTATGTAACATGTTAAATTTAGGGACAAGTGATTGGGCATGTATAGGAACATTGTACTATGTCTCCACCTATTAAAAATATTACAAAATCAAAACTTAATGTTAAAAACACAGGGAAGGATTCCTTAGTATAGCTGAGTGAATATTGGATGGGACCAAGGGAGTCTGTCATGAATGAAATAATGTAAGGTGACCCTTCTTAAATGCAAGACCCCATCTGGAGTGACATTATAGGCCTTGTTCTAGACATTCAGCCTTTCTCCTTGCAAGTGAGACCTGGCAATACTTGCAAAATATGCTTCTTTGACAGCTGATTATCCTCATCTCATTAGACCCTTTTGCCCAAGCATGCATCACTCAGAGCAGCCTTCTCAAACCCGGGTAAGTGTCCCTCTGGGTGACACCAAGTTTATCTCAGGGGTTCATGTCCACAAACAGCTTTAATGCAAATAAATTTTAGATCTTTGTGTCTTGTGCAAACTCTTTCCTAAAATGGGTAAGGGGAAGAACAGCCCAGTTGTGCTGCTGACACCCCTTCCCATTTCCAAGTACACTGTCACCCTATGCTGCTTTAATATAAAAAGAAATTCCAGCACTCATCTCACCACAGATATTTCCTTTGGAACCAGAACTTTTGCAGTATCAAATGAAGGGATGATTCTCACTCCCACTAGGGTGGACATTAAGAAAATTTATGAATTCAGAGATGAGGAACAGTCCTGTAGTGGCCACTGTTTTGCTTCCAAGAAAAGCCAAGGAGGATCTAATTGAATTGTCTGCCCAAATATTCCAGAATGCAATCATGGAATTGGAAAATTAAGTAATTGCTGGAGTTCTCCTTGCTGAATTTCTCTTTTTCCTGCCCCAAAACACTATTTAGTCGAGAAGTTTTTCTTCAATAGTATAAATTTGATGCAGAAAATTCAAATGATTAATGGAATTAAAATATGTTGTTTTGAAGCATGTGAGTTTATTCATATAAAACAGACACTAGTTTACTGTTTGCAAAATTATTACTCTGCTAATGAAGCCAAGCAAAAGATGTGTCACTTTACATTTCATATTTGCCCAAGAAAATATGGAATCAAAGATAAGGAAAACAAATTTAGAAGAACCCTCATTTAATCTAAGGAAAAATCATGCTTCGAAGTCATACTTAACCCTTCAAGAGATATAAATGACAAATTGCTGTTGGACCCACTGTTCTTAAAATAAATCTTTCCTTGAGAACCAGTTGTAAACATCCTTGCACTGAAGAATGACTTCTAGTTTTCATGTGTTCAGCCCTAAGACATATATTTGGAAAATAGCAGCAAGTGTTTTACATAAATTACACATTTATCATCTTGTTGTTTTTGAGAAAGAAAAATTCAGCAGGTGATTTTTCTCTTAGCTCTCACTTTTATTTGTTTACCTTATTACTCCTCAAAAGGATGCCATGAAATTTAAAAGCAAACTTTTACCAAATAATAATATTGTCACAATATACACCTACACTAAATGGAAGAACAGAAACCACTATAATAGACAACTGTCCACTATTACTCGATATAGAGACAAACTGTCCTCTGTTACTTATACAGTTGTACAGCAGGACTCCTGCTACTTTCTCCAAAAAATGTTTCAAATATTTAACTGGTAATATCCAACATTAACACTGCAGCCACTGAGTGCACCTGGCCACTTCATGCACCGAGGAGTGCACAGCACAGAGCAAAGCACAACTGGGCAGGGTGCCAAGAGGCTGCAGGGACAGACACACCAACCAGGAGGATCCGGCTGCCCCATGATGGAAAGGGAAAGGGCCAGGGGTGGAAGAAGGTTCTTGCAAGTCTCTCTCAGACTGAGTTGCAGTTTAGAGAGTGATCTCCTCACCACACTTGGAGTCATGAACTAATTGTATCAGAGGCAGAGAGTAAAATATTAATAAATAAAATGTTTTAAACCCACCTTGATTTCTTTAAAAACAGTGATTAGTGACACTTTAAGAAAAAATTTTAAAAAACTGAAACATGTTCAACTGGACAGTCATCTCAGGAAAAGTGTATAGACAGCACTGTGTCGGAATGGCATGCAGAAAAATGTTACCCTAAATGGGAATGAATTCACCCACAAAGTGTAATTGAAACAAGGACACATCTTCTACAAGGATTGCCACTGTTTCCCAGATGAGCAGCATATCAGAATTAGGTGGGAAACATTGAAAATATAACTGTTAAGGTAAAATATAGTCAAACGGTTCCACATTCCCAGATTCGGATTGTGAATCTACATTTAAGTAAAATCTAATGATTTTGTTTTTGTCGCCTGTCTCATCAGTGAATGAGCATTAAGAAACCAACTCTACAATGCATAAGCAGTTCCCAGCAACATTAGGGATATCAATAAAACTTATTTCACCTGGTTTAAATGAAGATTAAAGGAGATATTTGAAACCTATCATAGATACTAGTCATGTCATAATTATCTAAATATTAAGGTATTGACAACTTGACCAATGACTGAAACATGACTATTCAATGCAAAAATTAAAAATCCATGGCTGAAATCACTTTGAGATGAGGTGAATTGAAAAGCACCATGACGCTGAGTATTCAGATGAAATATGGCAATGAAAATGTTAGGCAGAAACAAGAGACTCTGAGCTTGGAGGGTATAGTTATATTGTGATAAAAATTGAGGATATAGTAGACTGAGAAGTAAGAGGCACTTGTGCAGCATGGAAATGATGGCAATGCCCACACATGGTCCAGGTGCAAGGAATTGCTCAAAGCAGTTTACATGAATTAGCTTATTGTGTCTCACAGCATTCCTACAAAATAGATGCAATTATTTCAGCCATTATACACATGTGAAAAATACCCATAGAGTAGTAAATCAACTAACTTCTCATAGCTAGCAGAGTCAGAACAGTATAAAATACATTTCATACTTTAGGGATCAGTGTATATTCATTTATGGTATTTTTATTTTCTAAAGCTGCCAGAGTGCCATATACCAGAAATGGGTTGAATTTCATTTCAGGTTTATTTTCTTAGAAATTTACAGTTTTACAGCCATGAAATTTACAATTTAAGGCATCAAGAGGAAGAAATGCTATTGTAGAAAGGCTGCTGCTTTATCCAGGGTTCCTCTGTCACATGAGACCACACATGGCGGTGTCTGTTTGTCCTTCCCTACTGGTCCTGGTTTCAATGGCTGTCTCCAAAACGTGTCTGGGCATTTCTCCATCTGTTCTCCTTCTTTACCTGCTGCACTAGTTAGCAACTGTTCTAGTTTGCTAGCTGTCAGAATGCAACACACTAGAAATGGATTGCCTTTTAATAAAAGGGGCTTTATTTTGTTAGTTCTTCAGAGGAAAGGCAGCTAACTTTCCACTGAGGTTCTTTCTTACGTGGCAGGCACAGGATGGTCTCGGCTGATCTTCTTTCCAGGCCCCTGGGTTCCAACAACTTTCCCCGAGGTGACTTCTTTCTGCATCTCCAAAGGCCTGGGATGAGCTGCAAGTGCTGAGATGAGGAATGCTGAGCTGCTTAGCAGTGCTATGTTGCGATTTCTCATTTAAGCACCAGCCAATTAAGTCAAACGTTGCTCATTGCAACAGACACGCCTCCTAGCCGACTGCAGATGTAATTAGCAACAGATGCGGTTCACGTACCATTGGCTTATGTCTGCAGCAACAAGACTAGGTATGCTCACCTGACAACTGAATCTAACTAACACAGCAACCTACTGGAATACAATATACCAGAAACAGAATGAATTTTCCAATAGGGAATTTATCATTACGTTGCAATTTTACATGTTCTAAGGCAGTGAAAATGTTCAAATTAAAGCAAGGTTGTCCAAGATTAAAAGTATCCAATCTAAGGCACCCAGGGAAAGATACCTTGGTTTAAGAAGACCAATGATGTCCAGAGTTTCCCTCTCAACTGGAAAGGCACATGACAAACATGGCAACATCTGCTAGCTTTCGTTCCATGCTTCTTGTTTCATGAAGCCCTCACTGGGGCATTTTCCTTCTTCGTCTCTGAAGGCCTCTCGCTGAATAGACTCTAAAGCTTTTTCCAAAATAGTTTCTTTTAAAGGGCTCCAGTAAGCCACCTACTTTGAACGGTTGGAGACACATCTCCATGCAAACAATCCAACAGCTCCCATCTGACAATACTGAATGAGGATTAAAGCACATGGCTTTTCTGAGGTCCAGGACAGATTCAAACTGGTACACCCACATTTTTAACCTCTCAGAAAGGACTACAATGAAGTATTAAGACCCACCTTCAATGGGCTGGGTCCCATCTCAAAGAAAATATCCTAACAAAGTGTCCAATCCAGAAAACATCTAACTCCAGAAGAATGAAATAAAAGAACATGAACTTTTTGAGGATGCATAACAGCTCTAAAACAGCACATGTGGATACTTAGGTTTACAGAATTAGAGAAAGATCTAGGAGTATGAACTAAAGAAATGACCTTTTGTTGTGGAACGCGCTGAAAGAGAGACCACATAATTCAAAACTGCAAGCCAATTTGGAGTCTTTAATAGCTGGCTGGTGACTGCCTCAGAAACCTCCAAGAAGGAAGATTCAGAGAGCAGCCCCCAGAGGTTTTCAAGGTGTGCTTATAAAGGCTAAAATCATGCTGTGGTTTTGCAGTTGCTAGCAAGCAAGCGTATCGTCAAAGCAGAAAAATGACATTAGCTGTGGCCAAAACCTATCCCATTCTCTCAGTTTCCTAACATTGGTTACTGTTTAACCCTTGGGGATATTCCGCCCCAATGTTGTGGGGACTTTCCCTGCTCAGGCCTGACTGATTGCTCCTGCTTGGACCTGACTGACTGCTCCAGACCCTCCACATTCCACACTGGTTTTATGAGAGAATTAAATCATTGTTCTTTACTTCCATTATAAATTTGCTGATATTGGGTTCCAAGGACTAATAATTTAACAGTTTGTATTTTTCTTTGCACATATGAGGTTAGACAGTTGATTACACAGGTCCAAACATCAAGCTCAATAATGTGAGAATTAGGGGCCCTGCTACAGCAGAAAAGAGCATGGTCAGCCCTGGGGACCAGGAAAATAAGTTTTCATATCACTGGCAGGGGTCCCGTCCACCGGGCCTCCAAGATGGCTGGCTGAAGCTTCTTTATCCAGACCAGGTCTCCAGGCTGCACCTGAAATAGATCTTTTTTAGGGGCAGGATTTATTGGTCCCAGATGGGCTGCCTTCACCAGTTCCAGAGTTTTCTGGGTGGCAGATTGCAGGGCCTGTAATAATTTTAGAAGAGAATGGTTATTTAATTTAGCTATTTTTTCTTCTTCCAACTTAGGGATTAGTGGGGGTGGTTGCCTGAACATGATTTCATATGGGGTAATTTCCTTAATATAGGGAGTACATTTACTTTTTAGGAGGACAAATGGTAGGAGACTCACCCAGTTTTCGCCAGGCTCGAGTTTTAGTTTATTTAAAATTTTCTTTATTGTTTTATTTATTCTTTTAACTTGCCCTGAACTCTGTGGCCTATGAATGCAACTTAATTTTCACTTGATGTTTAATATTTTTGCTAATAATGGTGTAACTTGGGCGATGAACACTGGCCCATTGTCGGACCCCATTGTAGTTGGGAGGCCAAATCAGAGGATAATTTCAGAAATTAGTTTTTTTATTATTATTATTTGTGCTGTCTTGGTCCTCGTAGGAAATGCCTCAGTCCATCCAGAGAAGGTGTCAATGAAGACTAACAGATATTTGTATCCATATGAACCAGGTAATATTTCCATGAGGTCTATTTCCCACTGTTCCTTTGGGGCTTGTCCCTCAGCCTAGTTCCTTGGGACATTTCTTTCTCTTGGTTGGAATTTACCTGGGTGCAGATGTGGCATCTAGATGATTCCTGCTGGGCTTGTTGCTGCAATTGAGGAATGTAGTAATCTCTCTGGAAAGTTCAGTTAGTTTTGTACTGCCCAGGTGTGTACTTTGGTGAACCTGGATAACCAAATTTTTCCCCAGGTGCTCTGGCACTAGGATTCTCCCATCTGGGAGAATTTTCCAACCATCCAGATCTGTTTTAGTGCCCAGAGTTTTGGCCAGTCTAATTTCTTCCCCAGTATATTTTGGAGGGCTCGGCAGCACTTGCCCTGGTAAAACAGGAAGTATCTGCAGCATCCCCACTGGTTTTTGGGCAACCTCTTTTGTCGTTTTATCAGCCAGAACATTTCCTTTGGTGATTTGAGTTTCAGCAGTCTGATGTCCTTTGCAATGTATAACAGCTGCCCTTTTTGGCAACCATATAGCCTCTAACAAGGCGAGTATTTTTGGTATATTTTTTATTTCCTTTCCTCCCAATGTTAAAAGTCCCTTCTCCTGATATAGTGCCCCATGGATGTGTGCAGCTGCAAAGGCATATTTGTTGTCTGCACACATGTTGACAGCCTTCCCTTTTTTCCACCTTAGAGCCTGGGTCAGAGCTATTTGTTTGGTCCTTTTTGCTGAGACCAGCTAGCCCAATTGGGCTAGTTACTGTAATAAGTTTTCAGTTGCCTTTTTGCAGTTTGACAGGCTATTAGCTGTCAGGAAGAGTTCATCCACATATTGTAGAAGGGTTATCTCTGGATGCTGTTACCTAAAATTAGCCAGATCCTGGCTTAAGGCATCATTAAATAGGGTGGGAGAATTTTTGAAACCCTGTGGCAACCGAGTCCAGGTTAGTTGTCCAGAGAAACCCCCTCTGGGTCAGTCTATTCAAAAGCAAAGATGGGTTGACTTAGCATGGCCAGGGAAAGTGAAAAGAAGGCATCCTTTAAGTCTAGAACAGTGTAGATCTGCTGGATGGGAGGTAACAGGCTCAAGAGCATATATGGGTTAGGCACAGTGGGGTGAATGGTTTCAATTTTTTTGTTTAC
This sequence comes from Tamandua tetradactyla, assembly GCF_023851605.1. Classification (NCBI taxonomy): domain Eukaryota; kingdom Metazoa; phylum Chordata; class Mammalia; order Pilosa; family Myrmecophagidae; genus Tamandua; species Tamandua tetradactyla. The sequence continues at coordinate 63,124,194 of NC_135343.1, read as the reverse complement.
ATCTTGGAGCTCTTGCACTGGCTGGAAATGATGGGTCCTGGGTGTTTGGATGGGAGAAGGAGAGTGTTCCAGACCAAATGGCAGGGGACTAGGACACCCACCTCCAGAAGACTTTTGATATGGGCTGCAATGTCTTTTTTAGCCTTTAAGCTTATTGGGTACTATCGGACTTTGATTAGGGTGGCAGTGCTAGTCAACTGAACAACAATGGGGGGCCAGTGGGTGGTTAATCCTGGTAGGTTAGTTTCTGCCCATATGCCTGGTATTTATTTTTTTAATTCCCACAAATATGGGCCTAGGGCTGGCAGCACCACCTCTGCAGTAAATAAATAATCTTCCAATAAGGAGCAAGTGAGGGGGATTGCCGAGGGTTTTGTATTGAAGGAGAGCTTGACTGAAACATTTCTGAAAGAGATGGTGGCTTGTAATTTCTGGAGAAAGTCTCTCCTCAAAAGGGGGTATGGACACTCTGGCATTACAAGAAATGAGTGGGTGACGGTTCCTCCCCCGAGGTTAGTGATCCCAGTCTTAGTCCGTGGGTGAGACTGTGTCTTTCCCGGTGCTCCCTGTATGGGGATTGTTTCCTTAGATCTGGGCCCTTCTGCCTGCTGGAGAATGGGGAAGGTCGCCCCAGTATCCACAAGAAATTTTATAGGCTTTCCCCAATTTCTAAGGTGACCTTGGGCTCCTGGGGTCTCAACGGAATGAAATCCCAGCCCCATCAATTCACCTCTTCAACTAGAATGGGGGCCGGTTTCAGTCCTTTAAGTCCTCTTTTGGGCATTCATTTTTCCAATGTCCATTTTCTTTGCAGTAGGTGCATTGGTTTTCACCTAGGCCCAAACTTTTTCCTTGGTTTCCTTTTCTTTTTTCAATGGTTTTCCATTTACCTTTTTGTTTTTCCTGTTCAGCCATTGTAGATGTTAAAATTTTGGTTTTTTTTTGGATTGCGTGGTTCTGGGGTTATCTCTGTTATTAAAGTCTCTTGGGCAACATCTATCAGTTCAGACAGCACTTTATCTTTAAATCCTTCTAATTTATGTAATTTTTTTCTTATATCTATGGCTGACTGGATGACAAATGCTATATTTATGGCTCGCCTATTTTTGGGTGCCTCTGGATTTATAGGGGTGCACAAGTGGTATGCATCAAGGAGGCATTCAAGGAAAGTGGCTGGAGATTCGTTCAGCTTTTGTATGGTTTTATTTACCCAAGACAAGTTGGTCAGCTTCTTGACCGCTTCTCATATTACCCGCAGCAGAGTCTGGCAATACTGATCGAGAGCCTCCTTAGTCTATCAGTGTCGGGGTCCCATTGGGAATGGGTAGAGGGGAACACAGCCTCTAATCAGGTTGATTCAGAGGTTGGTTGTCCATCAGGTCCAAGAATTAACTTCCTCGCTTCTCATTTCTCAGAGTTGAAGAGGGCCTGGAGGAGCTGTTGGCAGTCATCCCAGGTGGGCTGGTGGGTAAAAAGAGAACCTCCAAGAGGGAGATGAGCACTTGGGGCTTTTCAGAAAAAGAGGGATTCTTGTTTTTCCAATTATATATGTTGCTAGAGGAAAAGGAGATATAGACCATGAAAGGTGGGTGTTAAAATTTCAATCCAAATTAGTATATAGGGGATTTGATCAAGGTGGCCTGGATGACCAAAAATAGTCCTTTGGACTTTATAAGCCACAGATAGATCTGTGGTTCCCTTATGAGGCCAACCTGCCTCAACTGTAAAATTGGAGCTCTGGAAGAATCTGGTGATTGTGAACCAGAAGAAGGGTGGTAAGCAGAGCCACTTCTGCTATGGGGGAGACTGAAGGTCACCTTACAGCTATCAGAGGGGGTGGTTGCCACCTCTTGGGTATTTCTCCCCTCTGATCTTAGAGGGGGCAGAGGGGCTGTTGGGTATGGGGGAGGGTCAATCAAGAGTGGATCCTCTGATGGCCCACTATAATTATATCTTCTATAAATAGAAGGTCTTCTATAAATAGAAGATTTCAACACACCAATTACAAGTAATTGATTGACTCAGTCATCAAAAATCTTGCTCCACAGAAAAGCCCAAGGCCAGATGGCTTCCCAGGGGAATTTTAATCAAACATTCCATAAAGAACTAATGCCAATCCTGCTCAAACTTTTCTGAAAAATTGAGGGAAAAGGAACTCTACCTAATTCATTTTAGGAAGCTAATATCAGTTTGATACCAAAACTGGGTTAAGATATTCTAAGAAAGGAAAACTACAGTCCAATCTCCCTAATGAACATAGATATGAAAATTCTCAATAAAATATTAGCAAATCGAATCCAACAGCACATTAAAAGAATGATACACTATGACCAAGTGGAGTTTACACCAGGAATGCAAGGATGTTTCAACACAAGAAAATCAATTAATGTAATACAGCACATTAGCAAATCAGAAGGGAAAAATCACATGAAAATCTCGATTGATGCTGAAAAAGCACTTGACAAAATTCAGCGTCTTTTTCTGATAAAACTACTCCAAAAGATAGGAATCAAAAGTAAGTACCTCAGTATCACAAAGGGAATATATGAAAAACTGATACCCAGCATGTACTCAGTGGAGCAAGATGGAAAGGTTTCCCCTAAGATCAGGTACAAGACAAGGATGGCCACTGTCACTACTATTATTCACCATAGTGCTAGAAGTTCTAGTTAGGGCACTCTGGCAGGACAAAGAAATAAGTGGCATCCAAATTGGAAAGGAAGAAGCAAAACTCTCATTTGCAGATGATATGATACTATTCTTGGAAGATCCTGAGAAATCTACAGCAAATTTACTTAAGGTAGTGGACAAATGCAGCAAGGTAGTGGGATATAAAATTAATGTGCAAAAATCAGTAACATTTCTATACACAAGAAATGACTTAGCTGAGGGGTCAGTTAAGGAAATAATTCCATTCAAAATAGCAACGAAAAGAATCAAATACTTAGGAATGTACTTAACTAGAGGCATAAAGGTCTTGTACATAGAAAACTAAATAACATTGCTAAAAGAAATGAAAGGAGATTTAAATAGGTGGAAAGACATCCCCTTCTCATGGATAGGAAGACTAAATATAGATGTCAATTCTCCCCAAATTGATCTACAGATTCAACACAGCAACAATCAAAATTCCAGTATCCTACTTTGAAGACTTGGGAAAGCTAACTACCAAATTTATCTGGAAGATAAAGAAAAGAAGCTATCATAAAAGCTATCATAGCTTTTGTGATAGCTAAAAGCATCATAAAAAGAAAAGAAAAGAATAGAAAACCCTAATAGCTAAAGCATCATAAAAAGGAGAATGTAGTGGGAGGATTAACACTCCCTGACTTTAAAAGCTAGTTTAAAGTCAAAGTGGTCAAAACAGCATGATCCTGGCACAAAGACAGAAGCGCTGACCAATGGAATAGAATCAAGAGTGCAGAAAGAGACCACCAAATCTAAGGTCAACTGATTTTTGACAAGGGCCCCAAATCCTCTGAAGTGGGACAAAATAGTCTTTTCAATAATTGGGAATGGAAGAACCAGATATCAATAGCCAAGAGAATGAAAGAGGACCTTTATCTTACACTTTACACAAAAATTAACTCAAAGTGGATCAAACACCAAATATAAGAACTAGCACTTTAAAGCTTCAAGAACAAAATTCAGGCAAACATCTTCAAGACCTAGTAACAGAAGTAGCTTCCTAAAGTTTACACCCAAAGCACAGCAACAAAAGAAAAAATAGATAAATGGGAACTCCTCAGAATCAAATGGTTCTGCACCTCAAAAGACTTTGTGCCAAAGATGAAGAAGCAGCCAACTCAATGGCAGAAAATATTTGGAAATCACATTTCAGACAAAGGTTTGATTTCCTGTATATACAAAGAAATGATACAACTCAATAACAAAACAACAAACAACCCAATTATGAAATGGGCTAAAGATATGAACAGGCATTTTTTCTGAAGAGCAAAGACAGATGGCTGAAAAACGCATGAAGAGATGCTCATTTTCATTGGCTATAAGGGAAACACAGATCAAGACCACAATGGGACACCACCTGACAGCTATAAGAATGGCTGCTATTAAACAAACAGGAAACTACAAATGTGGGAGAGGACGTGGACAAACTGGGACACTTATGCACCGCTAGTGGCAATGTATAATTGTGTAACCACTGTGGAAGACTGTTTTGGTGGTTCCTTAGGAAACTAAATGTAGAATTCTCCTTTGACTTCTTGATATATACCCAGAACAGCTGAAACAATGACACAAACAGACATTTGCACATCAATGTTCATAGCAGCATTATTCACAATCTCAGAAAGATGGAAACAAACCAAATACCCATCAACAGATGAGTGGAACAACAAAACGTGATATATACATATGATAGAATATTATGCAGCCGTAAGACAATGACATCGTGAAGCGCATGAAAAGATGGAGGAGTTTTGAGGACATGATGCGGAGTGAAACTAGCCAGACACAAAAGAATAGATACTGTATGATTCCACTTTTATAAACAGCATAAAGGTATAATCAGAGGCTTATAGTACAACATAAAGGAGACTTAGAGATACATAGAAGCTAGAGATGGGTGAACCATTATTTAATGAGATTGAACTCCAATGTAAGGGAATACGTAGGAGCGAAGGTGGTTCTCTAGTGGGTCTATAAGTGATATTACTATATTGAAGATAAACAAGATTGAGAGGGTTTGTGTAGACCAACATGACCCAATAATTTACACTAGAAATATGAATTTGTTCTTGCAAGAATTACTTCAAAGATATGATTCTTATATAAAGAGTGTTTAAGTCCAGGGTACAGGGGGAAAATTGCTGTTGGGTTGTATGAGCTAAGTTCAAAAGAGAACCATCAGCACTACCACAGCAGCAACATAGGTAAATAATGGGGAGAGGGACAAAATTAAGAAGAAGTTTAGATTTCCTATTTGGTGAGCATGCATTTATTGGTTTTCTGTCACTTGGAAACAACAGTATTATTTAAAATTGAGAATGTTGATGGGCTGTGGACTTTGGACCTTCTACATGATGCCCAATGGATGCAGGTGGCTGAAGGATGCACTGATGCAGAAATAGATTGGTAAATGATGGTGTGTACTTATGAACAAAGGTTGTGCTGCTACAAAAAGGAACAAAGTTGTGAGTCATGCAATGATATTTGGTGAGAGAAAATAAGACAGAAACAAAGGAATAACAATGGTATGGTCAACTTTAAAAAATACTTATAAGAAAACATGGGCCTAGACCGTAAGCTTTTAGAGCAGGCATATTGACTCTGGAGTGGTGATTGTTATTTCTGGACTTTGCGAGGCTGTTTTATAAATATAACCAATACTCAAAGATAAGAACAAAGCCCATCAGATTGGGGTTAAAGTAATTCAGAACATAGAGTTAGGGAAGCCAGTGTCTATATTTTAGAACCACACATACTCTTTGAGACCAATGGAAGAAAGGTTTATTTGATCTGGATCTGAAATTTTTGGTAGTGCATAATGTAATTAGACCTATTTGTTTAACTCATTTGGACAATTGAAACACAGGGAGCACAGAATAAGAAAAAGTTCCTTTAATCCTGTGTAGGTTAATGTAATGCCTGGAAACGTCCTCGAGTATACTAAGCAGATAGACAAAAAGTATTGGCAAAGTCCCCTGAGGGATGGGAGAAAGAATATGGGACTACTAAACCTTACCATCAGGGAATCCCCTGATACTGTGTCAAACTTTAGGGACACTCAAATAAATAGACGATGCCCCCGATCATAGAGCTTACTCTTGTGAAGCTTATGTAGGTAGCAGCGAAGCTTAGCCTACCTATAGGCATGCCCAAGAGCTATTTCTGGAGGACCTCTTTTGTTGTTCAGAAGTGGCCTCACTCTCTCTAAGCACAACACTGCAAGTGAAATCATTGACCTCCCCCTTATGTGGGACAAGACATTCAGGGTGAAAGTCTTCCTGGTGATGTGGGTGATGACTCCAAGGGAAGAATCCAGACCTGGCACCATGAGATCAACAATTCTATCCTGACCAAAAGTGGTAAAAGAAGTGTAATTATTAATGAAGTGCCAGTGTCAGAGAGAATTCAAATGGAGCCAAGAGGCTACTCTAAGGGTTGCTCTTACACAAGCTTCAGTTAGACCTTCCTCCCTATCATAACCAGCCAACCCCCAACCAGGACCATTCCAGCCAATCCTAAAGAACACCTAGTGCAATAGATAAGATTCCATGCACTAGAGTAACTTTCCAGAAACCTATAAGCTCCAGATGGGTCCCTGGTTCAGATAAGTCCTAAAACGTAGCCCAAACTCTCCAGAATATCAGATAGTTCCATCTCCCTACCCCATATTAGTGACAGACCCTTCCAATATGAAAAATTTTGAATTGTCATAGCCCAAACACCCCCCCAAAAAAGGTATGGAGAAATCAAAGTGATGGTAGAGTTACACATAGTAGATAGGATTTAACAAATGAATATGAATGTTGACTCCTTACATTGATATCTCTTTTAGGCTCCAGTATTTTAGAACAGCTAGAAGTAAAAACCTAAAGTTGTGAGTTATAACTCATGTCAAACTCTGAAATATGTTCTGCAATAATTGTGGTGTTGTGCTTTGAAATAGCTTTTTTGTATATATGTTTTTCACAAAATAAAGGAAGAAAGTTGATTGTGCTGATAAAAATTATTAAGCCTTCTCACCTCCTATATTCTGGAGTAGCTAGAAGGAAAAATATCAGAGAATCATATGGTAGCCCATGACAAACTCTGGGATGTGTCCTTCAGCCACATATGAAGTGTGCTTTGAAAACTATTGGTTTTTTCTTACTTTGCTTTGAGTATATGTTATACTATACAATAAAAAATGTAAAAATAAAACACTACCAATGAAAGCATGCATTACTATCAAAACTTTCCAGAGGATTTCCAAATGATCTTTAGGCTGATCAAAAATATCCAAGGTGGAATGCTGGGAAACAAAGATAAGCAGAAAGTGATGAATGTGGGTAATAAGAATGCATATTAATTACATAAACAGTAACACAGATATTTAATGAATGTAAATGAAAAGGGATGTGCTTAAAGTAATTGAAAAATTGTATAAGTCAATATGGAAAATAAACAGAATTTAAGTGATCTAAAGATATTTGTTTAGCCATGAGGATGTTTGAAGATTGCATTAGTTTGTGAATACTGCCAGAATGCAATATACCAGAAATAGAATGGATCTTAAAAAGGCAACTCATTAAGTTTTAAATTTACATTCTAAAGCTTTAAAAATATCTAAAGTGTCTATGGCCATACCACCCTGAATGCACGTGATCTCATCTGATCTTGGAAAAATATCCAAAGCCATCCTGACAAAGACACTCAAGAAAGGCTGGTGGGTCCAGCAGGCCTCTCTGTCAGGTGTGGCTGGAATCTGCTGACCCTTAATCTTCTCATTTCAAACAACTTCCCTGGAGGCATTTTCTTTCTGCATCTTGACACATCTCGGCTGCTGTTGACTCTGACAACTGTGTCAGCTGTGTCAACTCTGAAGCTTTTTTCAAAATGGTTCTCTCTTTAAGGACTCCTGTAAGAAACCCCATCTTGAATGAGGGGAGACACATCTCTGTGGAAAACATCTGTTCAAAATGCCCACCCACAACTGGATGAGTCATATCTCCATGGAAACAACTTCCTCAAAATATTCCACCAAGTAACATTGAATCGGGATTAAAGGATCATTTTTGTTGGGTACACGACACTTTCAAATAGGCACAAAGATTTTAATTAATTATAGACATGACTATTGTCATGTGTGCCATAATTTGTTGAATAAACATTAAAAGCAAGTTATATATAATGCACAAAAAATGAGGAATGATAAAAATTATGCAGTCAACACCAAAGCATGCTAGGAAATAATTAATATATTAGTAATTATCTTATATTTCAGATTCTCCAACTAAAATATCAAGTTTGTGACATTTATGAATCACATTCACCAAGAATCATGGTTGTTAAAAGAAGACACATCTAAAGTGTTATAAATTTATAGAAAGGTTGACAGTAAAAGAATGAAAATTATATATATATTTATAAAATTATAACATTAACCAAAAAAGGTCGTTTAAATAATATCCAATATTTATATGCTTTAAAGCAAATATCATTAGTAGGTAAAACACTTTCTTTTATGATGGCAGCAGTTTCAATTAACCCTGAAGATATAACAATATTGAATTTTACCCATCTAATAATCAAACCTCAAAAGATAGAGAGCAAAAAGTGAACAATTATAAGGAGAAAAGGCATAAATACAAAATGATAAGGAGGTATACTCGATCCCCAAAGGGATTCCTAATAAAAATAAGAAAATCTGAAGAACAAGCAGAAAAAAATTATGAAAATATTAACAGATTTACACATTCACTTCAAGCCACACATGGAAACACCTAAAAAAATTGCAAATAGGCAAAGACAATGTTCTAGTTTGCTACCTGCCAGAATACAATATACCAGGAATGGAATGGCTTTTAAAAAGGGGAATTTAATAAGTTGCTAGTTTACAGCTCAAAGGCTGAGATAACTTCCCAATTAATTAAAGCAAATCTACAGAAATGTCAAATCAAAGGCATCCATTGAAAGACACTTTGGTTCAAGAAGAACACTGAAGCTCAGGGTCGCTTTTGCCAATGAGAAGGCACATGGCAAAGCATGTGGTGAACACAGCATCATCTGCTACCTTTCTCTCCTGGCTTCCTCTCATGAAGCTCCCCAGGAAGCATTTTCCTTCTTCAATTCCAAAGGTCTCTGGTTGGTGGACTCTCTGCTTCTCATGGCTATATCGTTCTGCTCTCTTACAGTTTCTCTTTCTCCAAAATGTTTCCATTTTTATAGGATTCTGGTAAACTAATCAAGACCTATCCAAATGGGTGGAGACATGTCTCCACCTAACCCAGCTTAACAAGCACTCTTGATTAAATCACATCCCTAGGGAGATGCTCTAATTACAGTTTCAAACATACAATACTGAATAAGGATTAGAAGACATGGCTGCCTTTACAAAACAGGATTAGGATTAAAACATGGCTTTTCTAAGGTATATACATCCTTTCAAAACAGCACAGACTACAAGCAAACATGAGCACATTTCAAAACACTGAATGCTCTGAAAGTATATTCTCTGACCTGTAGGCAATTAAGCTAGAGATTAATAATATAATGTGATTATGAAATATCTCTCTATATATATGCAAAATAGTAATTTCGTGTCTATGTCCCAATTCTGAAAAGCACAAATAAGTTCCTCCCAGATAGAACGTTCCACAGATAGCAATAAAATCACACAAAATTCAAAATACTAGAAGCACTGGGTCTTGAACAAAACCAGACAGATTTTGGAAGAGTCACAGATGGGAAAAGGGAAACTTAATATAAAGAATTATTAAACTAGGAGAGAGAAGTAACTATGAGATGCAAAGAATGCCACATGGCACCCTAGGGTTGAAGGAACATCCTTGAGGGAAACACAGGGTAGTGAGGGTTCCTTCCCAAGCCTTGCTTCAGGCCTACTAGAAGAAGATATAGATTCAATCCCCTGAAGAAGTTTGCTGGATTGCACAGGCCAGAGCTGGTCTGCAGCCTCTGGGTAACAGGAAGGAACACCCCAGGCATGGGAGGGACACAGGAGAACCAGGGGTAGGAGCAGAGTGCAGGTGTGCAGAGGGAGTGGGGACACAGGTGCAGGCAACAGACCTAGAGCCCACAGTGGCCTCATAGAAGGGACCTTCAAGGCCATGGAATGTATACATGTGAAGAAAATTTTTGAAAAGAAAATTAATTTGGTATATTGTGGTGGATTCACACAATGAAATTCTATTCAGCAATGAAAGTGAATAAATTGCAGATGCATACAACAAAACAGATGTATAATTATCAAATGAAATATGCTAGCAACAAAATAATGTGTGCAAGATGATTCTATTTACATAAAGTTCCATAACAAGCAAAACTGTATGGTTTAGTGATGTCTATCTGGAATCTAAAAATGTGAATCAAGGAAGTGATTACTATGAGATTCAGAGAAATCAAGAAGGAAGGTTTATGGTCAATAAGGGAGGAGTGGATTTGAGTAGGATGCGGGGCATAAACATGCCAGGTCATGGTGAGATCTTGGTGACTGCTAGGTTGTTGTTAATCAAAAACATGCATGTGCGTGTGTTTTATGCAGTTTTCATTGCCACATTTTATAATAAAAATTTAAACATTGAATACATATTTATGATACATATAATTTCACAGATTTATTGTTACATATGAAGAATAATATCCTCAAATTACCCAGCACTGATCTGACACTGTATTTGGTCAATCAATACTTGCTGAGTATATTAATAAGTAAAAATAAACTGAATAGAGGAAAGCTTTAATTCTATCAATACGCCTGTTAGTTGATAGAACAGATATACCATGTTCTAATTTATTCATATTTACAGGTCAAACTTCTCTTCTGAACTTTAACATTCTTGAACATCTCTATGGCACTTCTAACTCAGTATCTCTGGAACCTATGTCATGATCTTTACACCTCCACACAAGCCAACCCCACCCGATTCCACCCACGGGAAGGAAAAGCACACCTCCTGTTGCCTAAGCCAGAATCAGTGGAGTCATCCTTGACCTCGCCCTCATATCCAACTCCTTCAATTTTACAATTACATATTCCCCAATGCATCCACTTCTTCCTGTCTCCACTGCCATGGCTTTAGACCAAGCCACCAACATCTCTCTCCTGCATTTCTGAAATAGCTTCCTAACTAGACTTCGTACACCTATTTTTGCCTTTTTAAAGAAAACATTTAACTCCACTAAAACTAGAGTGTTTTTAAAAAGGCGAATTGGCCAGGCTATCTGTCTACTTAAACACCTACCAAATCTTTCCACTATGTTTAAGGAATGGCACACACACAAACATAGAAGGTACTCCCTGTTGGTCTCATACATACATCCTACAAAACATTTGTGTTTTCTTTAGTCAACGTTTATTACCTCTTCAAACTTAATTATGAGAGACAGACTCATGTCTTTAATTGGTTATTCCCATTATTTCAAAGCAAATAACAAGAAGTTTACTTGGCATATAGTAGATTCTCAATTTGAATTCATTTAATAATGCAAAATGAAAAGAGGAATCAATGAAGAAAAGCAAATCCGTTCACAAATATGACACTAAAATAGAATAATGAACTGTTGAATGTAATATGTAAAATATTCTAGGTTTAAGGGAAGTGTAACGACTTTGGTATGAAATAAATACCCTGTGGAAAGAAAATTGATGGATATCTAGTACTGCCAAATATGAATGCTGTTTGGTTGTTATGAAGACCGTTTTCCATCTCTTGATCAAGTCGCCAACCTTACTCATTCATGGCCTTTTCCCACTGACTCCCTCTTCCTCACCAACTTGAAACCAGGTGTGGGAAAAGAAGCACTTGAACTGCAGGGAAAAGGAAGGAAAATATGGCACATTCAGACCCTAACTATTCTAAATACCATGAATGGCCCATCATGTTTCCTCCATGAGAGACTCCTGACTTGAGACCAGGCTCCTTATCTTCCCCCTCTTATCTCTCTGCCCTTGCAAGCTCCAGGCAGCCACATGACCTCAAAGGAATATATTCCCAGCCAAGTGGTCATAAAGGAAAACTCAGTAGATCCCTCCTCCACTTCTAAGGAACCAAAATATCCAAAGAGCAACCTCAGTAAATCCCTCTCTTATCCTAGTGACCAACCAGTAAGAACATAGTCCTTTTCCTCCAAAGTACTCACAACCCTTAAATCTTACTGCCCTTTGTTTAAACAGAGGTGAATACTATTCCCCATCCCCTGCTATAAACAGTCCTGGATAAAGTCATCTGGCCTGTTTAACATTGTTTGGTGCAGTTTTTATTCTTTGCCACTGGTCAAGGATTTGGATGCAAACAACAGAAATGAGTTGGGTCCCCTCAAAGCTAAAACTGAAATTGCAGACTGAATATGCATAGTTTACAGATTTGAGGAGGAGTTTAGGAACATGGTGGAGTAAGTGTATTGGGATGTGGGTGGCATAGATGGAGTCCAACACATCACAGAAATGGGTTAATATGATTCCACTGCCAGCACAGATGGACAGTATATAATCCTGATGGCCCATTCTCAGTGGACACCAGTCATGCAACGTTGTATAGTGGAAGTCTCTACTTTTGCCCTCATGGGATTGAATTCTGTCTGTAAACATTTAGATGTCATGGTATATTATATCCAAGGCAAAAGGACCATCTTCTTTCATCATCAAATCTAATTAAGAAATCACAGTTTGTAATATTTTTAACCCAATCATGTGGTTTCAACTTCCTCCTCCCCTTTCTTTTTTTAACAGGAACATCTCCCAGCCAGCACCTTGCATCAACCTTGATGATCTGAACCTCATGAATGGAGCCTTTTCTGGGGGTTGGAGAACATCAGCCAGAAGAGAGACTGTAAGGTGGTTTCACAAGCCCAGAGCCTCTGGGTTCTAGTGTTCTGTATTCCAGTTAAAAACATTCACAAGCTTAGAGATATGGTTTTCCTGTAAAGTCAACTTTCTTTTCAGATAGATCCACTGTGTTAAAATGGAATATAAAATTAATGATAAACCAGCAGATGCCTATCCACCTATCACAGTTGCAAATTATTACAGCATTATTTTTCATTCTGTCCCTGAGTGGCACAGCATCTCTGCATTAGTCCCTTCTCATTTCCTCAACAACACTGATATTGGACAAATCATATCTTCTTATTGCACTCCCCAAGGCCCTCTGTGGTTGAATAATTGCAATAATGTTCCAAATATTTCATGCCTCCCTGGATCCATGGTCTATTTTCTTGTATGCTGTATGGTGGGGGTCACATATCATTATTTTCCCTTGTGAATATGCTGTTATTGCAGCACTATTGTGGATTTGTTGTTTGTTTATTTTGTTTGCATCCTTGCTTGTTTTGGGGGGAATTGTATGGGCCAGAAATCAACCTCAGTTCTCCCACATGGCAGGCAAGAATTCTACTACTAAACCAACCTTGCACCTCTCCCATCCTGTCTTTTGAAATGTGACTCTGCACCTTCCCCCATAAAGAAGTAGGGCGGACTTCCGGAGAAGATGGCGGCTTAGTAAGACGCACGGGTCTTAGTTCCTCCTCCAGAAAAGCAACTAAAGAAACAGAAACAATCTGAAACAGTTCCCGGAGTCATGACAGAGACCAAAAAGACAGCGTACCCCATTCTGGAACAGCTGAACGGGCAGGGAATATCTGCTGCGGTGAGATACCCGAGGGGCGCGCGTTTTCCCGGCCGTGGCGGCTGGCGACTGGGGTCCCCTCCACGCACGTGGCTCCTTGGTCTGACTGGGAACGTTGGATAGCGGGGCCCTCCCGTCACACTTGGCGTTTCAGGCCAGCTGGGCAATTAGGACCAGCACTCTCCCAAGCCGCGGCGGCCAGCGACCCCCGCCTCCACGCGCGGTTTCCCGGGCCGACTGCCGTGCAGACAGACGAGTGCCACAAGCGCCACCTACTGGGCAGGAAAAGAAAAACAGAGCCCAGAGATTTCACAGAAAAAGCTTTCAACCAGCTGGGTCCCACACCCAGGGAAATCTGATCAAATGCCCAGACACCAGCAGAAAATAATGGATGACGCTCGGAAAATTGAACATATGGCCCAGTCAAAGGAACAAACCAATAGTTCAAATGAGATACAGGAGCTGAGACAACTAATGCTGAATATACGAACAGAAATGGAAAAACTCTTCAAAAACCAAATCAATAAATTGAGGGAGGACATGAAGAAGACATGGGCTGAACAAAAAGAAGAAATAGAAAATCTGAAAAAACAAATCACAGAACTTATGGGAGTGAAGGACAAAGAAGAAAAAATGGAAAAAACAATGGATACCTACAATGGTAGATCTAAAGAGACAGAAGCTACAATTAGTGAACTGGAGGATGGAACATCTGAATTCCAAAAAGAAACAGAAACTATAGGGAAAAGAATGGAAAAACTTGAACAGGGGATCAGGGAACTGAATGACAATATGAAGCGCACAAATATACATGTTGTGGGTGTCCCAGAAGGAGAAGAGAAGGGAAAAGGAGGAGAAAAACTAATGGAAGAAATTATCACTGAAAATTTCCCAACTCTTATGAAAGACCTAAATTTGCAGATCCAAGAAGTGCAGCGCACCCCAAAGAGAATAGACCCAAATAGGCGTTCTCCAAGACACTTACTAGTTAGAATGTCAGAGGTCAAAGAGAAAGAGAGGATCTTGAAAGCAGCAAGAGAAAAACAATCTGTCACATACAAGGGAAACCCAATAAGACTATGTGTAGATTTCTCAGCAGAAACCATGGAAGCTAGAAGACAGTGGGATGATATATTTAAATTACTAAAAGAGAAAAACTGCCAACCAAGACTCCTATATCCAGCAAAATTGTCCTTCAAAAATGAGGGAGAAAATAAAACATTTATAGACAAAAAGTCACTGAGAGAATTTGTGACCAAGAGACCAGCTCTGCAAGAAATACTAAAGGGGCACTAGAGTCAGATATGAAAAGACAGAAGAGAGAGGTATGGAGTAAAGCATAGAAAGAAGGAAAATCAGATATGATATATATAATACAAAAGCCAAAATGGTAGAGGAAAATATTATCCAAACAGTAATAATACTAACAGTTAATGGACTGAATTTCCCAATCAAAAGACATAGAATGGCAGAATGGATTACGACCCAGCAATACCACTGCTAGGTATCTACTCAAAGGACTTAAGGGCAAAGACACAGACGGACATTTGCACACCAGTGTTTATAGCAGCATTATCTACAATTGCAAAGAGATGGAAACAGCCAAAATGTTCATCAACAGACGAGTGGCTAAACAAACTGTGGCGTATACCTACGATGGAATATTATGCAGCTTTAAGACAGACTAAACTTATGAAGCATGTAATAACATGGATGGACCTAGAGAACATTATGCTGAGTGAGTCTAGCCCAAAACTAAAGGACAAATACTGTAAGGTCCCACTGATGTGAACCGACATTCGAGAATCAGCTTGGAATATATCATTGGTAACAGAGACCAGCAGGAGTTAGAAACAGGGTAAGATAATGGGTAATTGGAGCTGAAGGGATACAGACTGTGCAACAGGACTAGATACAAAAACTCAAAAATGGACAGCACAATAATACCTAAGTGTAATGTAACTAGGTTGGAACACTGAATGAAGCTGCACCTGAAATATGGTTTTTTGTTTGTTTGTTTGTATGTTTGTATCTTTTGTTTTTGTTTTTTTTCTTTTTCCTTTATATATATATATATATATTATTAGTATTATTATTTTAATTCTCTTCTCTATATTAACATTCTATATCTTTTTCTGCTGTTTTGCTAGTTCTTTTCCTAAATCGATGCAAATGTACTAAGAATTGATGATCATACATCTATGTGATGATACTAAGAATTACTGAGTGCATTTGTAGAATGGAATGATTTCTAAATGTTGTGTTAATTTCTTTTCTTTTTTTGATTAATAAAAAAATTTAAAAAAAAAAAAAAAAAGAAGTAGGGCAACCTGCATTCTCCTTTAATACAATCTGGGCCTGTGAATTACATTGGTCAAGAGAATAGAGTCTAGGTTTCAATTAACCTTTTAAGCTTTTACATTTCCTGTTGTAAACCTGCCAAGAGCCATCAGAATCAGCTGGATTTATTCTGACAAATGATGAGAGACATGTGGCCCAGTCAAACCAAAAGCAAGCCAATGGCCAAAAACAGACATGTGAAAGACAAGAAACATGTGTGTGCCTTCCCAGGCCTGGGAGGTCCAACAAGGCCTGGTAGCTAACTTGACACACAGGGCAAACCCAGCCAAGATGAGTCAACTTTGTCAATATCAACAGAACTAACCAATCAAAAAGCACCTTTGAAAACACTTTTTATTTTAAGCACTGAAATTTGGGGTGGTCTATGACATACCAATAGCTGATATATCATCCTCTGTTAAATAGCCACACACTTTTACTACAGCAAAACATTTCCCCTCACCTTTAGTTTTCTTCATATCAAAATGACATAGGAAACATTATACTTATGTGTGAGATTATTTTCTTTCTCAACAGCTAGAATAAAAGGTGTGATCTTTGCATCTGACACATAGTAAGCAATCAATAAGTGTTTCCTAAGGCTTGGATTCTTTAATATCAACGAACACAGGAAATGGTTATGTAAGTGTGTTTGGTTTACACTGCTCTGGCTTCCTCAGGCAGTTACAGAAACTGAATGTCCTAAACCCATGTGTTTCAGAAATGTGTGCAGAAATAATATGTCACTTGAAGTTTTTCAGTTTATACAGCTGAAATAAATGTGTTAATCAAATATTTTCCAAAGTACTCCACTTAAAGCACATATAAAAGCCATGGTTTTAGTCCATCACAAATCATGGGAAAAGAGTGACCGAGTTAAAGAAGTACAGAATTGTCATTGAAGCAATGAGTAGAACTGAAAGGGAAGGGGTGAAGGAAATGGGCAGTTAGAAAGGAGGTAGAGTATAACTACTTCAGTAACAATAGCAAGGAAGACTTGAAGGAAAGACAGAGTCCATTGAAGGAAAAAGCAAGTCAGAAAATCTAACTACTAAGTAGGAAGTTTCAATATGAAGAGGTGGGAGGAGGAGGAGCAGCTGCTGCTGCAGGACTCAGTGCCCCACAACTGGGAGAGGATGTTTCTGTTCAAGGCTGAAGCACTGTGGGAGGATAGCTTATGGTACTGACAGTAATAAGTGGCCACATCTTCAGCCTGGGCTCTGCTGATGCTGAGAGAGAAATCTGTCCCAGACCCACTGCTGCTGAATCAGTTGGTGACCCCAGATCCCCGGGTGGATGCAGAGGAGATGAGCAGTTTGGGAGCCTGTCCTGGTTTCTATTGGTACCAGGCTAAGCAGCTGCTAATACTGTGGCTGGCCTTGGAGCTCATGGTGACAGTCTCCCCTGGAGTCAAAGCCAGAGAGCCAGGAGACTGGGTCATCATGATGTCCACACTGGCACCTGCAGTCAGAAAAGAACAAGATCATACAATAAATCACAAATATATAAAATGTATGTTTATATGCAGGTTTCCTCATTTATCATATATAATCAGATCTGTTTGCGATGGAACAGTCTGTACACTCTGCATGTGAAAACCATCTCTCCAGCTTTATAAAGACATTACTTTTCTGAAGCTCTCACCTGAGACCCAGAGCCCCAGGAGGATGAGGAGTTGGGACTGTGACAGCATCTTGCTCACTGTCTGGTGCACTCAGGCCCCATCTCCAGGGAATCCCCACTAATAGAGTTTGTGCAGCAGCCAAGTCCCCAGGAGTCTATGCAAATCAGCACAGGATATAAAGGGAAACACACTGTGCAGTCAGCTGTGAACACAGATACTGTAAGGAAGGGGACAAAATAACATTACCACAGGAAATGTGAGTATAGTTCTGAAAATGTCCCAGAAATCAACTGAACGCTACAATTTTCAACAAACTTTAGCAAAATTATGAAATTTAAAATATTTTTTATCTACTTTATGCTTCAAACTACTTGCAATCACTTTGTGTTACTTAAATTAATTTTGTAATAGAATATATGTGTCAGTCAGTGTAAAGTAGCTGAACTTAATTGAACTTTTAAAATACGGTGCCATGAACTATGTGGAATATATTCATATCATGGGATAGAATGAAGATGTAGTGCACAAATTATGCATCTATCTCAGCTTATACTGAATTTTAAATATGTATTCAAAGCTTCTCTTTGACATCTCAAAGTCACTTCAATATGTCCAAAACCAGACCTCTGATTCTGCTCTCAACCCAAATGTCTCTGAAAATGAGTCACCAGATACTTACAAGTTACCCTTGGCACTGCCCATTAGGTCCACAAGTTTCTCAAATCATAAGAGATTCACAGCCTAAGGGGCAAACACCCCACCTAGTGGTAATAGGTAAAATAGCTCCAGCTCCCAAAATCTCAGAACAGGTTCCTTATTTACTCATATCAAAAAAAAATTAAATTAAATTAAAAATTTACAGAATTATACAATAATAATATGAGCTTTTCTAGGCCTAAGACATTAGATTAAGAATAAATGAAACAGAACTCCTGAGCTCTTAACCTTTCATTTATCTAGGAGAAACAGACAATAAACAAAGGACATTTCTGCAGCCTCTCCCATCCTGTTTCTCTGAGATTTTCTGCCTGCAGCAAAGTTGTTAACACAGGACAAGTAGGGCAAGGTGCATCCAGGTCCATTTCATGGGACATCCCTCACCATGAACAGAGTCAGGGGAAGAGATAAAAAATTGAGACAGTTTAGCAATGTTAACAATTTCTGCTTTTACTGAAAAGCAACCACCCTTCTGCCCCCAAGAAGTTTCCCTTAATGTGGAGCATCCTTCAGCATGCACTGTTTCAGCTCTAATTAACAATACACTCATTTTTCCATAGATTGTCTCCTTATGAGCCCATTATGTTAGTCCAGGTACCATCTCCAGGCATTCAGGAATGGGGTGTCACAGACACAAACAACCAGGAAGACATTCCTACTCAGTTAAAGGTCCCCCGTGTTCTTGGTCCACCACATGCATTGGTTTTGAAGGTGCCAGAACATTCTTCATGTTTGCCTTCATACACCATGATTTATTTTTCTTTCTTTTCCATGAAGTTAATACACACATATTCTTTTTTTAATATACATATATTCTTTTTTATTAACTTTTTTGGTATAGTGTAACATATATACATAAATTGAAGAACAATATTTTTCAAATTAAGGAAAAAACACACATACACAAATGCAATAAATTTCAAAGCATGGCACCACAATAAGTTGTAGAACATATTTCAGAGTTTGACATGGGTTACAATTCCACAATTTTATGTTCTCACTTCTAGCTGCTGTAAGATTCTGGAGACTAAGACAATATCAATTTAATGATTCAGCATTCATATTCATTTGTTCAATCCAATCTTCACTGTATAACTCCACCATCACCTTTGATCTTTCCATCCCTCTCTTTATGGGTATTTGGATTATGGCTATTCTAAATTTTTCATGCTGGAAAGGTCTATCACTAATATGGGGTAGGAAGATGGAACTATCTGATGTTCTGGAAAGGCTGGGCCCTGTAGGTTTCAGGACTTATCTGGACAAGGGACCCATCTGGAGGTTGCAGGTTTCTGGAAAGTTACTCTAGTGCATGGAACACTTGTGGAATCTTATCTATTGCCCTAGATGTTCTTTAGGATTGGCTGGAATGGTCCTGGATGGTGTTTGGCAGGTGCTGATAGGTAGCAAGTTCTAACTAAAGCTTTGCATAACAGCAACCTCCAGAGTAACCTCTCAACAATTTTTCAACTCTCTCTGTTTAAAGACAGACCTGGATGTTTTGTCCCATGTAGGGGAAGGTCAGTGATTTCACTTGTAGAGTTGGGCTTGGAGAGACTGAGGCCACATCTCACTCTCCAGATGTAGCTCTTAGGCATGACTATAGGTAGTCTAAGCTTCTCTGCCACCTACATAAGCTTCACAACAGTAAGCTTCAGGATCGAGAGAATGGCTTATTGATTTGGGTGTCCCTAATGTTAGCCTCAGAATCAGGGGATTCCCTGATGGTAAGGTTCAATAGTTCCATTCTATTTCTTTCTACCTCCCTCAAGGACTTTACCAGTACTTTTTGATTATCTGCATAATATACTCTAGAATGTATCCAGGCATCACAATAATCTATAAAGGGTTAAAAGCACTGCTTTCTCATTCTGTGCTTCAATTGTTGAAATGAGATATACAGGTAGATTGAGTTAGATTATGTGTTGCAGAAAACTTCAGTTCCAGACCAAATAAATCTTTTTGCCTTTGGTCTCAAAGAGTTTGCGTGCTTCTAAAATATAGACACTGTCTTCCCTACTCCTGCTTTCTGAATTATTTTAACCCCAATATGATTGGTTTCATTCTTATCTCTAAATGTCAGATTATATGTATATATATTCATATAATCTCAAAATCCAGAAATAATATCAGCACTCCAGAAATAATGCAGATGCTCTAAAAGCTTATTGTCTAGGCCTGTGTTATTCTTATAAGCATTTTCTAAAGGTGACCATACCATTGTTATTCTTTTGTTTCTGGCTTATTTTCTCTCACCAAATGTCTCACATGTTCATCCACACCATTGAATGCCTCAAGACTCTGTTCCTTCTAGTAGCAGCGCAGTCATGATTGATAAGTATACACCATCATTCGCCAATCTACTTCTCGGTCAGTGCATCCTTCAGCCACCTGCATTCATCAGACCTCATGTAGAGCCCAAAGACCACAGTCCATCAACATTCTCAATTTTAGATAATTTCATTGCTCCCATGAGAAAGGAAACTAATAAACACACCCTCTCCGAATAAGAAATCTAAACCTCCTCTTAACTCTTATCCTTCTCTCCATTATTTACCTCTGCAGTTGCTACAGTAGTTCTGATAATTTCCTTTTGAACTTCACAGCATACAATAGCAGTTTTCCCCCCGCACCCTGGATTTAAACACTCTTATACAAGAATCAAATCTTTGAAGCAATTCTTGCAAGAGCTAATTCGCTTTTCTAGTGTGAATCAGTGGGACACGTAGGTCTATACAACCCGTTTCAAACTTGTTCATTTTCAGTATGGTAATATTACTTACAGACCCGCTAGAGAATCACCTTCACTCCTATCTATTCCCTTATATTGGAGTTTAACCTCATTACCTAATGGTTTACCCTAGCTTCTATACTTCTAAGTCCCCTATGTTCTGAATTATAAGCTTCTCATTATACCTATTTTCTGGTCATAAATGTGGAATTGTACAGTATCTGTTTTATTGTGTCAGGCTAATTCCACTCAGCATTATGTACTCAAAGTTCATGCATCTTTTTATGTGCTTTCACACATCATTTTGTCTAACTGCTGCATGATGCTTTTTGACAGTGAAATTTCCCAAACACAACCTAAGGCCAAAGATATAATTTGAGTCAATTGTTATTTGGTAAATAATAGAGTAGGATAATATACTATGCAGAATTCTACAATTGTATTAAAATTGCTGTGCTGCTGATGTATACATACCTCTCTCAGCTCTTCAATGCAACAGCAATTTATATTCTGTGTGAGGGGGTTGTTGAGGTAAAAGAAATTCAGTTACCTAGGGAGATTATCAGAGAGAGCCTGAGTATATCAATAAGTGCTTGTTCTGAGTAGAGAGGTCAGAGTGTGTGATGTCTGAAAGATTCAAAATATGAGAGGCATTCAATGAGTGGAAGATTCTCTGAAGCTGAACATGGAATGGAGCAGGCAATGACAAGGACTAAGGGCAGCTTCTTAGATCTGAGCTAGCAAAGAAGGAGGGACCTCAAATTTACAATTGCAATGGGCAGATTATGGAGTGACAACTCTTTGGGATTGGAAGTCGGCACCAAATCCTGGAAAGAACATAGCTCAACAGCAACTTAATTTTTGCCTTGCAAAAACCCAAGAGAAAAACTGACCACCTATGTAAGGACTTAGGATCTACAGAACTCTGAACTAATATATTGCTGCTTGATAATTCATTATGAAGCAATAGAAAGCAGACACAGATAAAAATGAACCACATATTAAAAGATGGTTCCTGAACCAGATAGAATAAATGATATTTACACTACATTTATGGTGAAGATGAGATGCTTAACATTTGATGCCTGATGCAAGATGATGTGCTTTCTGTGCTCTTTCTCCCACAAAAATTTCCTAAATGTGTCCATGGCCACATGGTTATGGGGATAAAATTAATTTTTCCCCAACAGTTTTGCTTTACCAAATTTTTGTCAACTTCACAAAAACATTGAGGACTTTAACTTAGTTAACAATAGTCAACTGTAGTATCAGATATTTCACTACCACCAGAATGAATCTCCAAACCTTTTTAAGGTGTCAAAAATTGTATGAGGAACAAGTAAATAATCATAGAAATATTGATTTTCTATTTGAAACATGAGGTTACTGACATAAAAATGGCATTGTTTAATTATCTCCAAAATTATTCTTCTACTAATGCAGCAACCCATAATAGCTATCATTTTATTTTTTCACTCAGGCAAGCAGAGAATCAAAATGAGCAAAGGTATTTTATAAGAACCTTTATTTATCTAAATGAAAGCTCATAATTCATAGTGGCACATAAATTCACCTTCAGCAGCTACACACAGTAAATCGTTTTGGGAACTAGTGCTCTTAAAATCAATACTTATATCTGAATTGGATGCTTATGTTGTTTAACAGATTCATGCATTATTGCTTTCATGAGATCAATATCATAGCATACAGTAAATATCAGCCAACTTTTTTGATGTCACACATTTATTATTTTCTACTGGTTGAGAACAAAATCAGTAGTTAGTTGTTTGTGAAGGATGAATTTTCAATTCTGTTTATCTTATTGCTGCAAAAAATGATTTCTTGGGAAAGAGGAAATTATTACAAACTATAAACAGTCACTGATTTGTATCATCCACAAGATGAGAAAACCACCTAAGCAAGTGTCTTTTCACTATTCCCTATTTCTTCTATGGCAGCACTGCTCAGTCTCTATTACCCTCAAATACTGACCACAAGCTATTCTATAATTTCCAACATTTTCCACTAACCCTGTGTTCTGGACTTTGTTGTATGCTACAAAAAGATATGTTCAAGTCCTAAAGCCAAATCCCCTGAATGTGATCAGGTGTGGAAATAAGATTCTGGAAGATGTTGGATAAGGTAAGGCCAAAAAGGGACTATGGTGAGCCTTTCTCTAATATGACTGGTAGCCTCCTAAGAAGAGGAAATTTAACTCAGATCGACAGACAGAAGAAGGTTACCATGTGAGAAGGAAGTCAGAAAATATTATACATTGCTGGGAAGCTAATGGCAAAAATGAAGACAGAGCCATGCAAAATATTCTCCCCTACAAGTTTAAGGGGAAACATGGCCATGCTTATGTACTAGTCATGGTTCTCTAGGGAAACAGAACCAAAAGAATCTTCTCTAAACATGAGATTTATAAAAGTATCTCCCAACTATATGGATGTTAGAGTCCAAAATCTATAGGCAGGCTGTGGACTGGCAGCTCCAATGAAGGTCCTCAAAGAACTCCCCAGGAAAGGAAGGCTGGTTAAAGTGGAAAGGGAGCTTTTCTACTCTGAATTCTCCTTAAAACTTTTGGGTGATTAAAGTAGTCATCGCTCATTGCAGAAGACACTCCCCTTAGCCTACTGCAAACATGGATGCAGCCAACTTGCTCTTGATTTAAATCCATATAATGTCCTCACAGAAACAAATAGGCCAGTCTTTCCTTAACCAGACAACTAGGCATCATCACCTGGCCAAGTTGCCATATGAAATCACTGTAGTAAGATAACAAACTGTCCTCTATTATTTGCAAAGTTGTACAGGGGGTTCCTGAGCTTTTCTCCAACAAGTATTTTTCAAATAAATAACTGGAAATTTCCAACATTAACAATACAGTGACTGAGTGGCAACTGGACACTTCGTGCACCTAGGAGTACACTGAAGAGACCAAAGCACAACTGGACAATGTGCCAAGAGGCTGCAGGGACAGACACACCAACCAGGAGGAACCAGCTGCCCCATGATGGAAAGGGAAAGGGCCAGGGGTGAAAGAAGGTTCTCACAGGTCTCTCTCAGACTGAGTTGCAGTCTTGAGAGATTGAACTCATAACCACACTTGGATCTTATAAACTAATTGTATCAGTGACTGAGAGTAAATCATTGATAAATAAAATATCTTTACATTTGCCATGGTTTCTTTAAATGTAGCTATTAGTGACACTAATAGAAAACTTATAAAGCTGAGCAAAAGCACAACTGGACAGTGCTCTTAGTACATTAATATAAACAGCACTTTTTAGAATGGCTTGAAGAAAAGGTTTCCTAGATAGAAATGAGTTCATCCACAAAGTGTAATGATTCAAGGACACATCATCTGCAAGGATTGTCACTGTTCCCTAAATTAGCTGCATATCAGAATCAGGTGGGAAAAGTTGAAAATTTGACTCTTAAGCTACTATACAGTCAAACAGTTCCAAATTCTCAAAATTGGGAGTTGTTAATCTGCATTTTAACAAAATCTAAAGATTTTATTACTGTAGCCGGTCTCACCAGTCAGTGAACGGGCATTTAGAGACCCACTGCACAACACATAAGCAGTTCCCAGCAACATTGGGGACAAGAATAAAACTTATTTCACCTGGTTTATATGATGATTAAAGGAGGTATTTGAAACATATCATAGGTGTTGATCATTATCAGAATTGTCCAAATATTAAAGTATTGACAACACAGCTAATGACAAAAACATGACTGTTCAATGTAGAAATTAAAAATCCATGGCTGAATTCACTGTGTGTGTGGGGTAAGGGTGAGTGGAAAAGCACTATGGTCGCAAGTGTTTAAGCAACATATGGGAACAAAGATGCAAGGAAGTAAACAGAGGACTCTGAGGTTGGAGAATATATTTATATTTTCATAAAAATTAAAGATGTAATTGACTGAGAATAAAGAGGCCCTTGTGTAGTATGGAAATGATGGCAGTGCCCGAATGTGGTCCAGGTAAAAGGAATTGCACAAAGCAGTTTAAATGCATTGTCGAATTTTGTCCCATGACATTTCTGTAAAATAGATGCAATCATTTCAGTCATCGTACATATGTGAAAACTAGCCATAGTGTAGTAAAATAACTAACTAAATTCCAAGAGCTAGCAAGGGTCAGAATAGTAGAAAATAAACTTCATCTTTAGGGATCAAGCTCATGACATACTCATTGATGGTGTTTTGGTTTTTTAAAGATGCCAGAATGTCATATACCAGAAATAGGTTGATTTTTATTTCAGGTTTTATTACGTCACAAATTTACAGTTCCAAGGCCATGAAAATGTCCAAATTAAGGCATCAAAAGGAAGAAATCCTCAGTAACCTAAGGTAAGGATGATGGCAACCAGAGTTCTATGTCATATGAGACCACACATGATGATGTCTGTTTGTCCTTCTCTACTGGTCCTGGTTTCATTGGCTGTCTCCAAAATAGGTATTTTTCACTCTGTTCTCTTGCTTTACCTGTTTTTCAATTTGCAAGCTGCCAGAATGAGATATGGCAGAACAGAATGGCTTTTACAAAGGGGAATTTATTCTTAAGTTGCAAGTTTATAAGTTCTACAGCTGTGAAATGTCCACATTAAGGCAAGGATATTGAAGTGTCCAATCTAAGGCATCCACATACAAAGATATCTTGGTTGAAGAAGGGTGATGATGTCCAGAGTTTCTCTCTGAACTGGAAAGGCATGTGGCAGACATGGTGACATCTGCTAGCTTTGTCTCCAAGCTCCTTGTTTCATGAAGCTCCCCCAGGGGCATTTTCCTTATTCATCCCCAAAGATCTCTGGCTATGTGAGCTTGAAAGCTTTTTCCAAAGGGTGCATTCTTAAAAGGCTCCAGTAAACAACCCACCTTGAATGGATAGAGACACATCTTCTTGGAAACAATCAGTGATCTCCCATTCAACAATACTGAATGAGGATTAAAGAATACAGCTTTTTGCATCGACAACAGATTCAATCTGGCACACCTACCTTTTAACCTCTCATAAAGGGCTCCAATGAAGGAATAAGACCCACCTTGAATGGACTGGGTCACATTTCAAATGAAATATCCTAACCAAAATCCCCAATTCACAATCGATAAACAATCCCCACAGGATGGTTTAAAAGAACATGGCCTTTTTTGGGGTACATGACAGCTCTAAAGTACCACTTAGGTTTAGAGAATTAAAGAAAGGTCTAATAAGGAGTATGAATGAGAGAAATGACTTTCCATCTTTTTGGTTCTGTTTTCTTTTGTTTTTAGTAGAAAAAGGTAGAATTGAGCAAAGGAACTGAGGTAGGACAACAGAGAACTACAGTCAGAAGGGGATGAGCAGAAAGTCCTGGGTGGAAAGAGGGTCCAATAGGGAGGTCCAGAGGCAGTGCAGGGTCAGTGGTGGGGATTTTGAACCTGAAATGGCCAGGATTATATTTTGTAAACCTTTTAATGTGGAATAAAATGGCAGGGAACAGTGGAAGAGAAGGAGATTGTAAACAATTAAAACAGGAAAGTTTAATATTGATTCATCAGAGTATAAATCTTACTGGGCCTCTAACAAGTCAGGGCTGCATGGACTTTTCTTGCTTCAGTCATTGCATCCATCTGTAGAGAAAGTATTGGCAATGGTCCTGACAATGTAAGGAACACAAAAGGTTTGTGGAGTCAGTACAATAACCCCAAAGATGTTCTGAACCTAATTCTCAAGCCTACAGTCTGTTACCATATATGGCAAAAAGAACTTTGAAAATATCATGAAGTGCACAGACACTGAGATGGGAGATCAGCCTGGATTATCTGGGTGCCCCTGTGAAATTATATGAATCCTTAAAAGGAAAGAACCGCTCAGGACTGTGGTCAGAGAAAGACATGACAACAGAAGCAGGGTCAGGACACAAAGTGCTGATTACTATGATGACCAATGAAAGGACACACCAACCAGGGAATTGGGAGGTCTCCACAAGTTGGAAAGGGCAAGAAACAGATTCTTCCCTGAGGCTACCACAAGGAGACACTGCCACACCAGGATTTTAGGTGAGTGAGATCCATTTTGCTCTAATGATTTTAGAACTGTAAATGAGACATATTTAATGTTTATGGGAGTTGTTACAAGAGCAATAGAAATTTGAAACAGAGATTTTTACTGCATTATCCGAATGTGACCATCACAAAAAGGGATTAAAGAGACCAGACCCACTAACTTTCCCCTGGATCCTGAAACCCATCTTGAAAAAAAAGCAGAAGGCAACCCCCCAGGAAGATAAGGGAGGTTCATATGTCTAGGGCTGTGTGAACAGGAAGCAGCTACTTTGTAAGAGACTTCCTGACAAGCAGCACAAAGGAGAACATTGTACTCAACAGTGTATAATAAGGGGAGGAAAGCTGTACTACTTCTAACAAAAGTAATCTGCCCATCTTCAGTGTGGAGCCCATGATGCTGAGAGGGAAGTCTGTTGTGAACAGCTGACAAGAACCTGTCAGGGATGCCAGATGCCTTGTGGATGCTGAAGTGATGAGCAGTTAGGGGACTGTCCTGGCTTCTGCTGTGTGCCAGTTTGAAAGTATTATGAACCCCAGAAAAGACATGTGATAATCCTGATCTCAGTATTGTGGGAGAAGCCATTTCTATTAATCTTGATTCAATATCGGATGTTGGAATTTTCTAATTAGGTTATCTCCATGAAGATGTGGTACATCCAATTGTGGGTACAAACTTTTGATTAGATGGAGATGTGACTTCATCCATTTTAGATGGATCTTGATTATTTTACTGGATTCCTTTTAAAGCAGAATCATTTTGTAGGGAGTCAGAAATGACCAAAGCCTCAGAGCCAATAAAACCCAGACCCATCATGGATGCTGACACTTTGAGACCAGATATAGGGACGTTAGGAGATATTTGGAGCCTACAATATGTCACCATGAGATGTTAAGGGAGCCAGAACCTGGAGAGAGCTGAGGGAAGCCAAGAGATGAAAGCCAGCTCAGGAGAAGCAAAGCGAGGAGCCCCCACAAGAAGAGAGGTAGAAAGCAATAGAGCCCAGGTCAAAGGGACCAGCAGATGCCACATGACCATCCAACTGACAGAGCTGTTCCTAACCCACCAGCATTCCTTGAATTAAGCTATCTTTCTTTGGAGACCTTCATTTGGACATTTTTGTAGTTTTAGAACCGTAAAATTGTAACTTATTAAAGTCCCTTATTTAAAAGCCATTTGATACTGGTGTATCACATTCTGGCATCATGCAAATTAACATATGTTGGTACCAGGCTAAGTAGTTCTGACTGAGACTGGATAAAATACTAGGACTGGACTTGCAGCTCAAGGTGACCTTCAGACCTGGATCCCCATCCAAGGACACTGGAAACTCAGGCTTCACAAGTTCCCCTCAGGCACCTGCAATCAGAATGAACAATTAACACAGATGCATGGATTATGCCAACAAACTCAAAAACAGCTTGTTCACACATTGTTTCCTTGTGATTATATGCACCTCAGAGACTGATTACATTCAATATTATCTGGAAGTTACATCTATTTCAGTGAGCATCTAAAGTAGTTTTTCCTAATCCTTGAAGATTTAAACCTTATTTGATTGAGGTTCTTTTGCACCTTCCACCAGAGTCCCAGAACAGCAACATCAGAAAGAGGTAGGGATGTGCCATCATCAGTCTCCTTTGCCTTGCCAGTCACAGCTCTTTTCCCATCACCAAGGCACAGGAGCCCAGCTGGAAATCTATGTGCGGCTGGGCAGTGCCAGAGGGGGCTGTGCAAAGTAATCAATGATTATAGAAACAAATTCCATGGTGGATTCTGGAAGGATAGAATGCTTAATCCCAAAAATATCATCACAGAAAATGTGACTTTTTGACCACGAAGCATGCAATAATTTACTTCAAAATTGTAATTTGCAATAATTTATTTTAAACTAAGTACACATTCAAAATGTATAGCATTTTTCTTGTTACACAAGCCACAATCAACAATACAGGACAATCTAAATAAGAACCTCATATTAAATGTGCCTTGGACTCCAGATCTATGTAAGGGCCATGGCAGTAAGAGCCCAGAGCCCTCACAGGTGGGAAATTCTGAAAACACATCCATTTCTCCTGATACTTTAGATTTTGAAACTATCAGAGTTTATTTAGAGTCTAAACATTTAGACTTCATGATTTAGAATTAAGACAATTTCCACATGCAGTGTTTCTATAAATGCTTCATCATGAACATGTTTCTGTTACTAGCCACTATACTAGTAGCACTGAAATATTAATATACCCTCTTGATATATTAAGAAATTAAGCCTCTTTGGCTTTCTTAGAAAATCCAAAGCAAAAGGTACTGTCTTCTCTCATTGTGAAAACCTAAGAGAGGAAATGAAAACTTATAATATTTTTAGCCAAACATGTGGCTTCTTCCTTCTCCCCTTTTCTGCACAAGAATATCCCCCAGTCAGCACCTTGCATCAATCTTAATGATCTGAGCATCATGAATGAAGCTTTTTCTGGGGTTTGGAAAACATCAGTCAGAAGAGAGGATGTGAGATGCTTTCATCAGCCCACAGCCTCTGGCTTCTACTCCTCTGTGTTCCAGATAAAAACATATTTACCAGCTTAGAAATATAGCTTTTCCTCCAGTCAACTTTCTACTCAGATAGATGCATGGTTTTAAAATGAAATATGAAATTAATTCTAAAGAAGCACATGCCTATACAACTATCACAGTTACAAATTATTACAGCATTATTTTTCTTTCTGTCCCTGGGTGGTACAGCATTTCTGCATTATTCCCTTCTCATTTCCTCAACAACACTGAAGTTGAACAAATCATACCTTCTTAGTGCACTCCCCATGGCCCTCTATGGTTCATCAATTGCAATATTGTCCCAAATATTTCATGCCTCCATGAATCCATGTTCTCTTTTTTTCTTTTTTGTATCCTGGGTTGCCATGTGAATATCCCATTATTACAGTATCATTTGTTGGATTTTTTGGTTTTCTGTTTATTTGCTCATTTGCTTGCTTGTTTGTTTGTTTGTTTGTTTGTTTTTGAAAGTTCATGGGCCTAGAATCAAAACTGGTCTCCAACATGACAGACAAGAATTCTACCATGAAACCAACCTTGTACCCTCTAGATCCATGTTTTCTGAAATTTAACTCTGCAGCCTCTCCCATAAACAAGTTGTGCTACTTGCATTCTCCTTTAATACATTCTGGTCCTATGAATTACATTGGTCAAGAGAATAGAATCTAGGCTTCAATTAACCTTCACCTTTTAAGCTTCTACATTTCTCTTGTAAACCTGCCAAGACTCATCAGAATCAGTTAGAATTATTTTCACAGATAATGAGAAACATAGGGCCAAACCAACCCAAAGTCAAGTTGATGGCCTAAAACAGATATATGAAAGACAAGAAACATGTTTGTGCCTTTCTAGACCTGGGAGGTCCAACAGTGCCTGGCAGCTAACTGGACATACAGGGCAAACCCAACCAAGACGAGTCAACCATGTCAATAGCAACAGAACTAACAAATCAACAAGACAATTTTTGAAAATGCTTCTCATTTTAAGCACTGAGATTCGGGGTGGTTTCTGACATGGAAATAGCTGATACACCATCCTCTTTTAAATAGCTGCCCAATTTTACTAGAGCAAAACATTACTCCCCATCTTCATTTTTCTTCATAGCAAAATGATATAGGAAACATTACACTTATGTGTGGATTTATTTTCTTTTTCAACAACTAGAATAAAAGGAGTGGTCTTTGCATCTAACACAGATTAAGAATAAACATGTTTAAAGCCTTGGATTCTTTAATATCAATTTTACAAAGAATGGTTGTGTAGGTGTCTTTGGTTTACACTGTTCTGGCTTCTCAGATAGTTACTGAAACTGAATATCCTAAACCTGTGTGTGTCAGAAAGGAGTGCAGAAATAATACTATGTTGCTTGAAGTTTTTCTGTTTATACAGCTGAAATAAGTGTTTTAATTAAATATTTTTGAAGATATTCCACATGTAGCAAATGTAAAAGCCATGATATAGTCAATTACAGATCACGGGAAAAGAGTAACAGAGTTAAAGAAGAGCAGAATTGCCATTGAAGGAATGAGTGTAAATGAAAGGGAAACAGTGAAGGAAATGGGCAATGAATGGAGCTAAAGTATAATTACCTCAGTAACAAAGACAAAGAAGGCTTGAGAGAAAGACAAAACCCACTGAAGGAAAATGTAAGGCAGGAACAATAACTGCTAGGCAGAAAGTTTCAATATGAAGAGGGGGGAGGAGAGGAAGCAGCTGCTGCTGGAGGACTCAGTGCCCCGCAGCTGGGAAAGGAGGTTTGTGTTCGAGGCTGAAGCACTGTGGGAGGATTGCTGTTACTTTGCTGACAGTAATAAGTGGCCACATCTTCAGCCTGGGCTCCACTGATTCTGAGAGAGAAATCTGTCCCAGACCCACTGCCACTGAATCGTTCAGGGACCCCAGATGCCCGGTTGGATGCATAGTAGATGAGCAGTTTAGGAGCCTGTCCTGGTTTCTGCTGGTACCAGTGTAAGTAGTTGCTAACACTCTGGCTGGCCTTGCAGCTCATGGTGATGGTCTCCCCTGGAGTCACAGCCACAGAGGCTGGAGATTGGGTCATCACGATGTCCCCACTGGCACCTGCAGGCAGAAAAGAACAAGATCATATAATAAATCAGAAGTATATAAAATATATATTCAGATGTAATGATATCTGTTTGAGATGGAATACTCTGTACACTCTGCATGTGAAAACCATCACTCCAGTGTTATAAAGACATTGCTCTTCTGAAGCTCTCACCTGAGACCCAGAGCCCCAGGAGGATGAGGAGTTGGGACTGTGACAGCATCTTGCTCACCATCTGGTGCACTCAGGCCCCATCTCCAGGGAATCCCCATTAATAGAGTCTGAGCAGCAGGCAGTCTCCAGGAGTTTATGCAAATCTGCACAGGGCATAAAATGAAATGTGCTGTGCAGTGAGCTGTGAAGACAGATAATGGAAGGAAAGGTAGAAAATAATATTACCACAGGAAATGTGAGTGTAGTTCCTGCAAACATTTCAGAAATCAACTGCAAACTATACTTTTCAACAAAGTTTAACAAAATTATGAAATTTAAAATATTTTATTATCAACTTTATACTTCTAACTACTTGCAACAATCTTGTATACTTAATTTTGTAACAGAATCGGTGTCAGTGAATATAAAATTTCTGAACTTCATTGAAATTTAAAATTATGGTGAGATTATCATGGTGTAATATAGTCATATTATTTGATATAATGAGGATATAGTTCACAAACTATGTGTCCATCTCAGCCTATTCTGAACTTTAAATACATTTGAAGTTCTTTTTTGACATCTCAGTCACCTCCATGTCTCCAAAACCAGACCAATGATATTGTTCCCATCCTAAATAATGTCTTTAAAAATGAGTAACCAGATACTTGCAAGTT
The DNA here is from genome assembly GCF_023851605.1 of Tamandua tetradactyla. Taxonomy (NCBI): domain Eukaryota; kingdom Metazoa; phylum Chordata; class Mammalia; order Pilosa; family Myrmecophagidae; genus Tamandua; species Tamandua tetradactyla. The sequence goes on along the minus strand of NC_135343.1, from coordinate 63,091,975 downwards.
ACTCTTGACACTACCTTTTATGTCCACCAGTTTCTCATATCACAAATGAAGTGATCCACAGACCCACCTAGTGGCAATAGGTAAAATAGCTCCACCTCCTTGCGCTGAGAGCAGGTTATTCATTTATTCCTACTGAAAAATATATATATATGTTTATAGAAATATTCAAATAACAATATGAACCTTTCTTGACTGAGAACATTAGGTTATGAAAAAGTAAAACATAACACCTGACCTCTTAAAATTTTCATATATCTGGGAAATACAGTCTATAAACAAAGGATATTTCTGCAGATTCACCTATCCTGCTTCTCTGAGATTTATCTTCTGAAGCAAAATTGTTAATACAGTTAATACAAGTGGGGCAGGGTACATCCAGGTCCACTTCATGGATCATCCCTCAGAGATAATGTTTGAGGTAGGTGAGTGGAAAGGTTCAAACATTACCTGAGGCCAACATGGCTCCAGTTTCAATAATCATTTACAAAATGTGACACTAAGTCATGGTGAAGAATTATATATGAATGTGAAGGAACTTTGAAGATGTGCTTATGGCTATAGATCTTGAATCAGAGAAATTATCTGGATAGATCCAATCTAATCTCATGAGTCAGTTAAAACAAAGAACCTCTCAGGACAGTGATTAGAGGAAGATTTAACTAAGGGAGAGGGGTCTGACTATGGGAGATGCAATGTTGTTCTAACTGAAGATGGAGAAAGAGAGTCTCCAGAACCTCCCGGAGGGTGAGGCCTCCTGGAGCTGGAAAAGGCAAGGAAACAGATTCTCCCCTTGAACTTGCAGAAGGAATGCAGCATGCTGGCATGGTGGTTTTGGACCAGTGAGATCCATTTTGGGCTAATGGTCAGTTTCTAATGTTTAAGCTCAAAAGTTTTCGGTAATTTATTTCTTCCACAACAGAAAAGCGATACAGAGGTCTTCACAGGATTTGTCACAGTGCCCTCCTATTCTAGGGGATCCAAGAGAAACTGAGCCCCTTAATTGGCAGGATGCACATCCTTGAGGAAAACTGACCAGGTCTGATGATCCAGGCCTGGGTAGGAAGGGAGCATGAGGTGAGACCTAGAAAGTGTTGTGCTTGCAGCTGAAGAGCTGTGAGGAGACAACTCTAATGTTACTGAGGAGAAGGATCCACCATGTCTTCAGCCCAGAGCCTGCTGATGCTGAGAGTGAGCCTTGTTGCTCTCTGACCCACAGCCACGTAATCACGGAGAATTCCACACAACCAGATGCACACAAAGGAAATGACAGTGTAGGGGGTGTCTTTGGTTTGCTGGTCCTGGGGTCAGTAGTTATTCTGGTTGGAGGTGCAGAAAAGACTCTGACTGGACTCAGATGATGGGGACCTTCTCAGCAGTAGAAATAGACATGGAGACCAGGGACTGCGTTCATCAAAATGTCCCTTCTGAAACCTAGGACAGTGGTGCAATTACCGTATAAAAATTAAGCCAAAGAATGTAAATCAGATATATTGCATACAAAGTGTTCCTATAAAATCTTTGGAAATAACTATTTCAATCTTTACTAAAGTCATTTATTTCTTAATCTGCAAAGTTAGTAATATCAATAAATTATAATGGCTAAAATTATCACCTGAGAACATAGCAATGAAAACTTGAGGAGCAAGTCTGTGACATGATTGTTCTGCCATTTCCCTGCCAGTTCTTGCTCATGTCACAGTGCAAGGGAAAGGGCCCATTTGTAAAGCCCTAGTAGCTGGCCAGGGCCCAGGGGGATCTATACAGAGGAGAGAGGGATTTACAGAAGCAATATAAATGAGGAACAAGCTGAGGGAGGACGCACATGCAAGAAAGAATCAATCCATCTGGATGTAAAAAACACTGAACCCTCCCCCAGAAAGGAAGATACAGAACTTTATATACCCAGTCATTTGATCTATCCATGAAAACATGTGGGCTCAATGAATCCTCGGAAAGTGTGACTTCTGAGACAGATGGAGGAAGCAAACAAGATCATGTCTGTGTGTATAGGAAGCAGCCGAGACTATAGGACTCACTGACCTACAGTCTTGGCGAGCTTTGTGTGTGAGTCTGAAACACTGTGGGAGGAAAGCTGCTACCTTCTGACAGTAATAATCTGCCACATCATCAGCCTGGAAACTGCTGATGGTCAGGGTGTAAATTGTCTCAAACACACTGCCACTGAATCAGTCAGAGACCCCAAATGCCCGGTTGGAAGCACCATAGTTGCACTCTTTTGAAGGCTGTCATCGTTTCTGCTGGTATCAGGCTAAGTAGCTGCTAATACTTTTGCTGGATATTCAGCTGATGGGAACAGTCTCTCCTGGAGACCCATCCATGAACACTGGACACTGGGTCATCATGATGTCCCTACTGGTACCTGCAGTCAGAAAATAACATAGATCACACAATAAATCAGAAATTAAAGAGAGAGGAAAAGAAAACCTAAATGTAGTTGCTTTAGTTTGCTAGCTGCCGGAATGTGATATGCCTAAAACAGAACACCTTTTAAAAAGGGGAATTTATTAAATTGCAAGTTTACAGTTCTAAGGCCATGAAAATGACCAATCTAAGGAATCCAGGGAAAGATATCTTGGTTCAAAGGCCAATGATCATCAGGCTTTCTCTCTCAGTTGGAATGACACATGGTGAAATCTGCTAGCTTTGTCTTCACCAGCTTCCCTAGCACTCTGTCATTTTGTTGGCTTTGTCAGTTTTGGAATCTCTTCTGGCTCTCAAGCTTTTTCCAAAATGATTCCCTCTTAAATGGCTCCAGTAAGCAAGCCCTTCTTGAATGGGTTGAGACACATCTCCATGGAAACCATCTAATCAAAAGTTACCACCCACATTTGGGTAGGTGATATTCCCAGGGTAACAATCATAAAGGTTCCACCCAACAATACTGAATGAGGGTTAAAGAACTTGGCTTTTCTGGGTACATGGCTGATTCAAACCAGCCCAGTTGGCTTCTAATGTATCATATATAATCAGTTCTCTTTGAGATGGAATGGTCTGTACAACTGCATGGTAAACCATTCTCCAACTTCATAAGAACATTTCTCTTCTAAACCTCTCACCTGAGACCCAGAGCTCCAGGAAGAAGTCCAGTTGGGACCATGACACCATCTTACTCACCATCTGTTGCACTCAGGCCCCATCACCAGGGAATCCTCCTTAATAGAGTCTGCGCAGCCAGCCTAGTCCCCAAGGAACCTATGTAAAGCACCAGAGGGTATCAAGGTAAATGTGCCAGTGCCTCCCTGGAGCATTTTCTTTCTGCATCTTGAAACATCTGGGTCTCCTGTTGACTCTGACAACTCTGTTGGCTGTGTCTGCTTTGAAGTTTTTTCAAGAATAGTTCTCTCTTAAACAACTCCAGTAAGAAACCCCACTTTGAATGGGTGGAGACACATGTCCATGGAAACCACCTGTTTAAAAGGACCCACCCACAACTGAGTGGGTCACACTTCCATGAATATAACATATTTAAAGATCCCACCAAGCAATATTGAATCAGGATTAAAGAATTGCTTTCTGAAGTACACAATAGTTTCAAACCAGCACAAAGATTTTAATTAATTTTAGACTTTAATATTGTTATGTGAACTATAATTTGTTGAATAAACTCTAAAAGAAGTAAAAGCACATTATATATAATGCACAAAAAAGAAGGAATAATAAAAATTATCCAGGCAACACAAAAGCATGCTAGGAAGTAATAAATATATTGGTAATTATATTACATTTCAGATTCTCTGACTAAAATATAAAGTTTGTCACATTTATGAATCACACTCAACCAGAATCATGGTTGCTAAAAGAAGACACATCTAAAACATCACAAAACTATAGAAAGGTTGAAAGATAAAGAATGAAAACTTATACACATGTATTTATAAAATGATAATTTAGACCAAAAAAGGTAGTTACAGTAATATCCAAAATGCATATGCTTTAAAGCAAAAATCATTACTATGTAAAACACTTTACTCCATGGTGATAGATGCTCCAATTTCCCATGAAGATATATAATAATACTGAATTTTACCAATCTAATAACCAAACACAGTGATAAAGGCAGCGTATTAGCTCCCAAATTTTAGCTTGGTAAAACAACCAGGAAAAATAAATAAAAAAAGGAAAATCTGAACAACAAGCGGAAAAAATTATAAGAACATTAGTAGGTTTATATATTCACTTCCCAGCTACATGTGGAGATGTGGAGAGCCGCCTCCCGGGTTAGGCCTAGTGGTCGCGCTGCAGCCTGCTCTAGAGTTCCCCCCGCCCATCGAGTGAGCCAGGATGGCGCCCACATCCTGCTTCCGCTTATGACACATACACCCGCCAACCCAATCCTCCAATCACCCTTGTAGACGTGGCGATAGCCTATTGGGCTTGAATCATGTATATAAGATGTTACCCGGAAGGAGCGGGGGGAGACGACCCACAGGGAGCCGTACCTGACGGCCGCATAGAGGTTGTCCCCCCGCGGGGTATCTTGTCCCGCGCGGAACCTGTAACAGAGAATGCAAGCTTAACTCCAGTAAAAGTCTGTGCTCACAACCGCCGCGTGTTACGGATTCGTGTCTGCCATTCAAGTCGGTTTGTCTGCGTCTGTCTCTCTCTCCTCTGTCCCCTTCGCCGGCCGGGGACCAGAAGCTGAGCGAGACGGCGCCGGACAAGATACCCCGCGGGGGGACAACCTCTATGCGGCCGTCAGGTACGGCTCCCTGTGGGTCGTCTCCCCCCGCTCCTTCCGGGTAACATCTTATATACATGATTCAAGCCCAATAGGCTATCGCCACGTCTACAAGGGTGATTGGAGGATTGGGTTGGCGGGTGTATGTGTCATAAGCGGAAGCAGGATGTGGGCGCCATCCTGGCTCACTCGATGGGCGGGGGGAACTCTAGAGCAGGCTGCAGCGCGACCACTAGGCCTAACCCGGGAGGCGGCTCTCCACATCTCCCCCTTTTTTATTATTTTTGGTCCGTAGACCCTTTCTTAGACCCAGTGTCTCCATTGATGAGTGAGCTCCCGTGAGCTTGATTAGCCCACTACTTGTTTTGGTGCTTTGGGGAGTCTGGACTAGGCTTGCTAGGCACCAACCAGAATGCCTCCTCATATAGAGACCGGAGAGCCCGTGAACTGGAAACCACGTGACTCTCCCTGCAGTGCTTCGCCTCGCAACTGGGCTAAGCGGGGCTCAGGAGAGCGGCAACCAGGGTCGAGAGTGTCACTAGATGTCTCTTTGCAATGGCCGGAGTCTAGTCTGGCCAGGACCGTGACTCTGCCTTAGAGATCATCCTTTAGACAAAAATTATGACTTCTGGTGCCGCCTTTTACACCCGGGACACAGCCATGGGCTTTGCAGCAGATCCTGTTTTCGAGCGCCCCGCCCTGAGTGGCCGGGATGGACCGTCCGGTGAGGGGGAGGACCGGGCAGCGGGACGGTCGTTGCCAGGAGCATCAGGGGCGAGTGACATAGCCAACATGGTAGTGACACGTAATTGCTGCTGTGTCTGGAACAAGCGTTCTAACAAACATTTAACAGTGACTAAACCCACTAATAGTCCCACTGCCACGAGGATCCAAGTAGTCAAATTGGGCCAAGAGAACCAAGAGGTGACTCGGTTCCACAGACTTTGTACAGTCTCGCCCAGTTTGGAAAGGTCGAAGGCAACGGGGGTTATTAAAACTGGTCCCCCTTCTAAACAATCGAAGGGTGACCGGCGTTTTCGTTGCCATCTCGTCAGTCGCCGCCGTCATCAGCAGAGTTGGAGACCGGATCTGGTGGCTCTGGTTGGAGGCTTATCAATTTTCTGGGCAACAGTTCCTTGGCGTCCTCGGGCGACGTCACGGTTCTCACCAGTCTTTCCGGAACCCACACAGGTTGACGTCCTGGTTCCTGGGGAAAAACACAAACAGAGCCTCTGGCCCAGCTGAGCACTGGGTCAGGGCCTTGCCATTGTCCTGACAGGACATCCTTCCAACGGACTAGACCTCTATGTGGAGGACTCGGAGTAGTATGCTGAAGAGCAGGTGTCATTCCTAGTGAATTTTCATTTAAAAAATTATATGTAAATAAGGCTACAGACAGTTGAGCCTTCGGGGACAGGCCGTGGCCTATTCCCCCTTTCTGTTTCTTTAGTAAGTCTTTGATGTCTAAGATGAAAATAGACCAATGCTCTGGCAGAGCTGAGAGAAGGGGCAACCCCATCTGAACAGGTCCTAAGGACTCCATGCAATTATTAATGGCTCTTAAATCATGTAACAATCTCCATCTGCCTGATTTTTTCTTTATGACAAAAATAGGGGTGTTCCAAGGTGATGTGGAGGGAATGATGTGGCTCTCTTTTAGCTGTATAGACACTAGAGTATGCAATGCTGACAGCTTTTCTTTTGGTAAGGGCCACTGAGGCACCCACACCGGGGTACTGGTCTTCCACTTTAGTTTTATAGGTGTGGGTGGGAATCTCTCCTCAGTGGCCCCTAGGAAAAACCCAGGCCTCGTCTGTCAGAATTGGAGACAGCTTGTATAGGCCTTGCGCGCCCCTGCAATGAGGCTCCTAAGCCTTTGCCGGGGACATATCCCATTCCTTTTAACAGATGCTTAGAAGTTGGAGAACAGCCACTGTAATTACCTGATTCGGCCACCAGAGGGAGCCCGTGGTGAGGGTTTTTGGCGAGATCACCAAAACCATTCACCGGAAGCCGCCGCGCCCCTGCAGCAGACGCTGGCGGGGCGGAAGGCTGCGTGGGTGAGACAGGGGGCCTCCCCCAATCGATCAGCGGAGGCGCGTCTGCACCCTCGGTCTCATCACCATCTGACTCTGAGTCAGAGGTGTCTGAACTAGCGCCAGACTCTGGCGGCTTACAAGTGGGCGGCTCACTTTCACAGGAGCCGTCTGCAGACGAGATCGACTGAGTTTTTCGAAGCGCGAGCCGCGCCTGTTGCAGGGCAAGGGACGGGCCGAGGCCCGTAGCACCCTCTGCCTCAAGACAAGCGCGGACGGTTTCCCATACAGGGACTAGGATTGGGTCCATACATAAGCCCGTCTGGCGCGCTCGATCTATATCACGACCAAGCTTCATCCAAGAAGGCAAACTGAGGCTCCCAGTCTGGGCGAACCAAGGGGCAAAAATCGTAACATCATCAAGGAACCGCTGGAGGGAGCTTTTCTTAACTGAAATACCCCGCTGCTTTAAGAGTGTTTTTAAAGGAGCTAGCAGAGGCGAACTTTCTGACTGCCCCATGATTGCAGTCGGCACTGTCTTTTAATCACTCGGGGAGCTCTCCCGAGTCACCGGGGCTACCTGAAAACCCGCGGCCCTTAGCTCTCGCGTAACAAGCGGCACTCACCTTTCCGCGGTGATCAGGCGTGGAAAGTCCGCCGCGAACTCAGGATGCGCGTCCTCACCAGCTCGAGAAAGGACAGCACAGCGCTCCTCGCAGGAGGGAGGTACGAGGAGGCTCCCCGTACGGGCCACCACTTGTCCGGCGCCGTCTCGCTCAGCTTCTGGTCCCCGGCCGGCGAAGGGGACAGAGGAGAGAGAGACAGACGCAGACAAACCGACTTGAATGGCAGACACGAATCCGTAACACGCGGCGGTTGTGAGCACAGACTTTTACTGGAGTTAAGCTTGCATTCTCTGTTACAGGTTCCGCGCGGGACAAGATACCCCGCGGGGGGACAACCTCTATGCGGCCGTCAGGTACGGCTCCCTGTGGGTCGTCTCCCCCCGCTCCTTCCGGGTAACATCTTATATACATGATTCAAGGCCAATAGGCTATCGCCACGTCTACAAGGGTGATTGGAGGATTGGGTTGGCGGGTGTATGTGTCATAAGCGGAAGCAGGATGTGGGCGCCATCCTGGCTCACTCGATGGGCGGGGGGAACTCTAGAGCAGGCTGCAGCGCGACCACTAGGCCTAACCCGGGAGGCGGCTCTCCACATGGAACCACCTAAAAAATGCTCATAAGCAAAAACAGCAAATAAACATGAATACATTTCAAAACACTAAAGGCTCTGAAAATCTGTTCTCTGAGCTGTAGGGAATTAAGTGAGAGATTAATAATAAAACATGATTTTAAAATATCTCTTCTATATATAAAATAGTAATTTCATGTCAGTGTTCAACTTCTAAAAAGCACAAGAAAGCACCTGCCAGGTAGAATGTTCGACAGATAGCAATAAAATCATGACAAAATTCAAAATACTAGAAGCACTGGATCCTGAACAAAACCAGACAGGTTCTAGAAGAGAGTCAACAGATGGGAAAAGGAAAGTTTAGTATAAAGAATTATTAAACTATGATAGAGGAGTAACTATGAGATGTAAGAGAACTCCACATGGCACCCTAGGGCTAAAGGAACACCCCTGAGGGAAACACAGGGATGTGGGAGTCCCTCCCCAAGACTGGCTTTTAGACCTTCTTGGAGAAGGTGTAGTTTCAATCCCTGAATGGCAGGGAAGGTCTCTGGATTGCACAGGCCAGAGCTTCTCAGCGTCTCTGGTCAACAGGAAGGAACCACCCAGGCGTGGGTCGGGCACAGGAGAAACAGAGGTAGGGGCAGAGCGCAGGTATGCACAGGGAGAGGGGACACAGGGGCAGGCAACAGGCCTGGAGCCCACAGTGGTCTCATTGAAGGGACCTTCAAGCCCATGGAATATATGGGTGTGAAGAAAATTGTTTAAAAAAGAGTTGATTTCATATATTGTGGTAGGTTCACACAGTGAAATTCTACTCAGCAATGAAAGTGAATAAATTGCAGATGCATATAAAAAACTAGATGTTCTATAAATATGGAATGAAACATGCCAGCAACAAAATAGTGTGTGCAGGATGATTCCATTTCTATAAAGTTCCATAACAAGTAAAACTATATGGTTTGGTGATGTCTATCTGGAATTAAAAAATGTGAGTCCAAGAAGTGATTACTATGAGATACAGAGAAGTCAAGAAGGGAGGGTTATGGTTGATACGGGAGGGGTGGATTTTAACAGGATGTGGGGTAGAAATGCGCCAGGTCATGATGAGATCTTGGTGACTGCTAGGTACTAAAAATGTGTATGGTGCCTATGCTTCATGCAATTTTCATTGTCGTCTCTTATAATAAAAATTAAATATTAAATATATATTTATCATCTATATAATTTCACACATTTACTGCTGCATATGAAAAATAATATCCTAAAATTACCCAGTACTGTATTTCACAGAGGATTTGGTAACTTTAACATTTGTTGAATAAATCAATAAATAGAAATAAACTGGATAGAAGAAAGCTTTAATTCTATCAATATTCATGTTATTTGATAGAACAGTTTTATCCTGTTCTAATTTATTTATATTTGCAGTTCAAACTTCTCTTCTGAAGTTTAACATTTTGAATCTTTCTATGGCAGTTCTAATTCAGTATCTCTGAAACCTATCTCATAATCTTTACACGTCCACACAAGCCAACCCCACCCACTGCCACCCAAGGGAAGGAGCCGCTCACATCCTGTCGTCTAATCCAGAATCAGTGGAGTCATCCTCGACAACACTCTTTACCTCAGCACTCACATCCACCTCCTGTCAATCATACAACCACATATTTCCCAATGTTGACCTCATACATATGTGTCCCTTGAAAAAATTGCAATTTCTGATATTCCTTAACAAAATCTGTTACCCCTTCAAACTTAAACTCTGAGAGACAGACTCATGTCTTTCATTGGTTATTATTGTTATTATAAAGCAAATATCCATAAAAATACTTGACATACAGTAGATTCTCAACTAGATTTTATTTAATAAATGCAAAGTGAAAAGAGAAATCAATAAAGAAAAGCAGATTCATTCAGAAATATAACATTAAAATAGAACAATGGATTGTGTAATGCAATATGTAAAATATTTTAAGTTTAATGAAAGTGTCAAGACTTTAGCATTAAATTAATACCCTGGGGAAAGAAATTTGATGGACATCTAGTGCTGTCAAATATGAAAACACTGTTTCATTGTTACAAAGACTGTTCTCCATCTCTTGACCAAGCTGAGAGCCTTTCTCCTTCATGCCCCTTTCCCTCTGACTCCCTCCTCCTCACCACTTTGAAACCAGGTGTGGGAGAAGAAGAACTTGAACTTCAGGGGAATAGAAGGAAAAAATGGCACATTCGAATCCTAACTATTCTAAATACCAATGTACCGGGAATTGCCCCTCATGTTTCCTCCCTGAAATACTCCTAACTAGGCAGCCCCTTCTCTCCCTCCTCCTGTCTCTCTGCTCTCACAAGCTCCAGGCAGCCCCATTACCTCAAAGGAAAATATTCCCAACCACATGGTCCTAAAGGAAACCTAGTACATCCCTCCTCCACCTCTGTGGCACCAAACCAGCCAAAAAAGCAACCTCAGTAAGTCCCTCCCTCACTCTAGTGACCAACCCGTGAGAACCTAGTGCTTTTACTCCAACATACTCACAACCCTTAAAGCTTGCTGCCCTTTGTTTAAACAGAGGTGAGGTCTACTCCCCATCCCCTGCTATGAACGGTCCTGAATAAAGTCACTGTGGCTTGTTGAACATTGTCCGGTCCAGTTTCCATTCTTCCATATTGGTCAAGGATTTGGATGCCACCAAAGGAAAGGAGTTGGGTCCCCTCAAAGCTAAAACTGAAATGGCAGACGGAATATGCAGTTTACAGATTTGAGGAGGAGTTTAGGAACATGGTGGAGAAAATGTACTTGGATGTGGGTGGCATAGATGGAGTCCAACAAATCACAGAAATGGGTTCATATGCTCAAACTGTTAGCATGGATTGACAGTGGACGATTCTGATGGTTCATTCACAGTGGACACCAGTCATGGGACATTGGAAAGTGGAAGCCTCTATTTCTCCCTGCATGGGAGAGAATTCTGTTTGCCAACATTTAGATGTCATGTTTTTTTTTTTTTTTGGCATGGGCAGGCACCATGAATCTAACCTGGGTCTGTGACATGGCCGGCATGAACTCTGCTTGCTGAGCCACCATGGCATGCACTATTTTTAAGACAATTTCCACATGAATTCTTCTGACAAATGGTTCATCATGAACATATTTCTGTTACTAGCAACTGTACCAGCAGCACTGAAATATCAATATATACCTCTTGGTTTTTTTAGAAAACCTCAGGCAAAAGGTACTGTCTTCTCTAATCATCAAAACCAAAGTAAGGTGGAGGACTTACACCATTTTTAATCCAACCATGTGGTTTCAACTTCCTCCTCCCTTTTTCTTCACAGAAACATCCCCCAGGCAGCACCTGGCATCAACCCTGATGATCTGAGCCTCATGAATGGAGCCTTTTCTGGGGTTTGGAGAACATCAGTCAGAAGAGAGACTGTCAGATGGTTTCACCAGCCCAGAGCCTCTGGGTTCAACTCTACTGTGTTCCAGATAAAAACATATTTACCAGCTTAGAAATATGGTTTTTCCTCCAAAGTCATCTTTCTATTCAGATAGATCCATGGTATTAAAATGAAATAGGGAATTAATGCTAAAGCAGCACAACCTACCCACCTATCATAGCTATAAATGATTATGGCATAATGTTTCCTTCTGCCCCTGAGAGGCACAGCATCTCTGCATGTGAGACTAATCCCTTCTCATTTCCTCAACAACATTGATTTGGGACAAATCATACCTTCTCAGTGCATGCCCTGTGGCAATCTGTGATTGATCAATTGCAATAATGTCCCAAATACTTCATGCCTCCCTGGATCCATGTCTTCTTTTTTTATATTCTGTGTGGCAGGGATCACATTTCATTTTCTTCAACGTGAATGTCACATCATTGCAGCACCATTTGTTGGATTAGATTTGCTTGCTTGCTTTTTTTTTGGAGAATCATATGGGGTTGGAATCAAACCCAGGTCTTCCACATTGCAAGCAAGGATTCTGATTCTTGAGACCACCAAACCAGCCTTACAGGTCCTCAATCCATGCCTTTAATTGTGATTTTTTTTTCTGCAGCCTCTTCAATAACAAGTATGGGCAACTTAAACTCTCCTTAAATACAATATGGTCCTGTGAATTACATTGGTCAAAAGAATAGAGTCTAGGCTTCAATTAACCTTCACTTTATAAACGTTTACATTTTCTCCTGTAAACCTGCCAAGAGCCAGCAGAATCAGCTAGAATTATTCTCATAGATGATGAGAGACGTGACCCAGTCAACTCAAAACCAAGGTGATGGACAAAAACAGACATGTGAAAGACAAGAAACATGTCTGTGCCTTTCTAGGTCTGGGAGGTCCAGCAGGGCCTGGCAGCTAATGTGACACACAAGGGCAACCCCAACCAAGATGAGTCAACCCTGTCAATATCAACAGAACCAACCAATCCACAAGGCAGCGTTGAAAATGCTTCTCATTTTAAGCACTGAGATTTGGGGACGTTTATGACATTGCAATTGATGATACATCACCCTCTTTTAAATAGCTATCCACTTTTACTACAGCAAAACATTTCACCTCACTTTTATTTTTCTTCATAGAAAAATGACATAGGGATCATAATACTTTTGAGTGAGTTTATTTTCTCTCTCAACAAGGAATGATCTTTTCTTCTGACACACAGGATGCAATCAAGAAATATTTTTAAAGGCATGGATTCTTTAATATCAACTTTAACAAGGAATGGTTATGTAGGTGTCTTTGCTTTACACTACTCTGGCTTTCTCACATAGTTCCTGAAATTGAATGTCCTAAACCCATGTGTTTCAGAAAGGTGTGCAGAAATAATACCATGTGACCTGAAGTTTTTCTGTTTCCACAGCTGAAATAAGTGTTTTAATTAAATATTTTCCAAGATATTCCACTTATAGCAGAGGTAAAAGCCATGATTTAGTCAATCACAGATCATGGGACAGAGGTAAAGAACTACAAAGTTGCCTTTGAAGGAATGAGTATAACTGAAAGAGAAGCAGTGAAGAAAATTGGCACTTAGAAAAGAGGTAGAGTATAATTACTTCAATAACAAGGGAAAGAAGATTTGAAGGAAAGACAGAGCCTGGTGAGGAACAAGTAAGACAGGAAGATGAACGTCTAGGCAGAAAGTTTCAGAGGTGGGATGAGGGGGAGCCACTGCTGCTGCAGGACTCAGTGCCCCACAGCTGGGAGCAGAGGTTTGTGTTCGAGGCTGAAGCACTGTGGGAGGATAGCTGTAATACTGGCAGTAATAAGTGGCCACATCTTCAGCCTCGGCTCCACTGATTCTGAGAGTGAAATCTGTCCCAGACCCACTGCCACTGAATCGGTCGGGGACCCCAGATGCCCGGGTGGAGGCACCATAGATGAGCAGTTTGGGAGCCTGTCCGGGTTTCTGCTGGTACCAGGCTAAGTAGTTGCTAACACTTTGGCTGGCCTTACAGTTCATGGTGATGGTCTCCCCTGGAGTCACAGCCATAGAGGCTGGAGACTGGGTCATCACGATGTCCCCACTGGCACCTGTAGGCAGAAAAGAATAAGATCATATAATAAAACAGACATATATAAAATGTATATTCACATGCAGGTTTCCTCATCTATCATATATAATCAGATGTGTTGAGATGGAACAGTCTGTACACTCTGCATGTGAAAACCATCTCTCCAGCTTTATAAAGACATTGCTGTTCTGAAGCTCTCACCTGAGACCCAGAGCCCCAGGAGGATGAGGAGTTGGGACTGTGACAGCATCTTGCTCACTGTCTGGTGCACTCAGGCCCCATCTCCAGGGAATCCCCATTAATAGAGTCTGAGCAGCAGCAGAGTCCCCAGGAGTCTATGCAAATCAGCACAGGGTATAAAGGGAAACGCACTGTGCAATGAGCTGTGAAGACAGATAAGGGAAAGAAAAAGTCACAAAAATAACATTACCACAGAAAATGTGATTGGAGTCCTGCAAACATCTGAGAAATCAACTGAACACTATAATTTTCAACAAAGTTTAGCAAAATAATGAACTTTAAAGTATTTTTTATCAACTTTATGCTTCAAACTACCTGCAATATTCTTGCATACTTAATTTTGTAATAGAATATGTCAGTGAATGTAAAATGTCTGAACTTCGTAGAACTTTAGAAATACGGTGCCAGGAACTATGTATACTATATTCATATTATTGAATAGAATGAGGATGTAATTCACAAAGTGTGTTTCATTCTCAGCCTATTCTGAACTTTAAATACATTTGAAGTTCTTTTTTGACATCTCAAAGTCACCTCAATGTGTTCAAAAACAGACTGATGATATTTCTCCCAACCTAAACAATGTCTTTGAAAATGAGCCACCAGATACTTGCAAGTTACCCTTGGCACTGCCCCTTTAGGTCCACCAGTTTCTCATAGCACAAATGAAGTATTCACAGACCTTAAGGGTCACTGCACCACCTAGTGGTAATAGGTAATATAACTCCACCTCCCAAGATCTCAGAGCCGGTTCCTCATTTATTCCTACCAAAAACACATGTATATATTTATAGAAATATTCACATAACAATATGAATCGTTCCTGACTGAGAACATTAGGTTATGAAGAAATAAAACATAACACCTGGCCTCTTAAAATTTTAATTTATCAGGGAAGGACAGTCAACAAACAAAGGATATTTCTGCAGACTCACCTATTCTGCTTCTCTGAGATTTACCTTCTGAAGCAAACTTGTTAATACAGTTAATACAAGTGTGGCAAGGTACATCCAGGTCCCCCTCGTGGGTCATCCATCACCATGAGCAGACTTAGAGGAGAAGAGTAAAAATCAAGACAGATTGACAATTTTATACATAACATAATCCCTCCTGCCTCATGATTTCCACTTTTCCTGCAAAGCAACCACCCTTCCACCCCCAACAAATTTCCCTTAATGTGGATCATCCTAAGTCATGTATTGTTCCAATTCTAACTAATAATACGTTTAGTTTTCCATAACTTGTCTCCTAATGGGTCCATTACCTTAGGTGAAGGTGCCATTGCAAGCACAGGAATGGGGTGGCACAGACCCAACCCCCCAGGAAGACATTCCTACTCAGTCAAAGATCCACCGTGTTCTTGATCCAACACATATATGGGTTTGGAAGATGCCAGGACTTTCTTCAGGTCTGCCCTCATCTCCCAGGGTATTTTTCCTGCTTTTCCATGAAGTTAACACACATATATTCTTAATTTAAATTTCTACTTTGTAATTGACAGGTTTCCTGCTTCAACACAATGAAATCTCCTTCCAATGCATATATATATTAAAAAAATATGAGATAGTCATGGAAATATGTTGACGAAACAGGTTGTCTCATATGAATGACTGAGACAAAGGGGTCCACATGAAATGGTGTGTATGGAAATACCCTTTTTGAAGAGTGGACAGCGGACCTCATGCAAGAATGAAGTAGGGAGTTGGCTTGCAAAACCCAGGGAAGAACACTTGTAAAATATGCATAGGACGTGCCCCTGGATGAATACAAAAGAGAAATAAAACTGTGAAAAGGAGACAAGGGCCTAATTTCAGGGGAAATTTAAAGACTGGATGAAAGCTGAGTGTTTAGATAAGCGCAGTGAGAATCCAAGGAACATGAATCAGAATTAATTTTTTTTTCAGCGGATACATTCTAAGTCATTTTACGTGCGTTAGCACTGCTAGAAAGCAGGATGTATGAGATCATTATCCTTTCTGTGAGACCTGGGAAGCTAGTATTTCTATCTTCCCCTCTAAAATCAAATAATGATTTTTAATTGAATTTTCCGAAACTCACCACTGCCAAAAATAAAACGGGGAAAAAGCAATACTTGATAAGATGTAAAAAGAGCATCATGGTAAGTAGAATTCTGAGACAGCCCACACCTTTCAAGGCTGCTGGCATGTACAAACCCTATCCCAGTTGTTCAAACACTAATTTGGATTCTGTTGTGAAGTAATTTTGCATATTTAATGAAATTCTTTGGACTTTAAATACATATGAAATATAATCTGATGACATTAAGAAGGAGAGATTATACAAATAGGCCTGACTTTCACAGGAACTTTTAAATATTATTGTATCAGCCAGAGAATAAACACTCAGTAGGGTTCATAGATAATTAGGATTTGACATGGCACATGATTTTGGCTGTGGAGGTTGAGGAGCCACATGGCAAGGGATGAGGGCAGCCTCTAGGAGATGAGGACACCCAGCCAGCAAGGGAATAGGATCTCAATCTTACCACCCAGGGAGCTGATTCTGTCCAACCACACCAGCTTGGAAGAGAACTCCAAGCTCTGGAAAGAACAGAGTCTCACTGATTACTTGATTTTATCCTAAGACCCTGAGCAGAGAACCCTTCACACTGTGCTCAGCCAGACTCCTGACCTACAGCACTGAGAACTAATAGACTGCTCACTGGTTATTAACTGAAAATAGTGAATGTAGGTTTATCAATCAATCTCATGGTAAAGGGAGATTCCTGAGTACAGAGAGAAGAAACTGTCTCATTGACTTCTTTGCTGTGGGATATTGACTCCTCTCTCCTCCAGTGCAATGACTGGGTTTTACACCTCGTTCCTCCATGGATGATTTCCTGGCATTAGTCCACATCCACAGGTTCAGGGCTGAATACTGTGCTATGAAAACACAGGGAAGAGGAGAATTAGATTTAAAGATGGTCGGAATCTGTCCCTTCTTTGACTATAAGGCCATGTTCTCAGACACTTGAAGGAATTCTGGACAGAATCTGTAATAAAGGGGAGGGATCTGGACATCCCTAGAAGACCTGAACCTCTCTGCTGCCTGTGCATTGCTCTCACTACCCCATGCCCTTACCTGGGAGGACTCAGCACACATGTTCCTCTTGCAGATGTAACATCAGGCTAAGTGAGTTATAAGGGTCAATTCATACACAGACAGCTTTAATATGCATAGAGGGCTCAAATAATTGCTGTATTCTATGTAATGTTCACTCCTTGTTGTAGCTGCAGTGCCCTGAAGAAAGTGCCCAATTACGTGTTTTGATGAATGAGTGCATGTGATGATTTAGCAAATTGCTATTAAACAGGCAAAAAAAAAACAGTTTTTCATATTAA
Source organism: Tamandua tetradactyla (assembly GCF_023851605.1). NCBI lineage: Eukaryota > Metazoa > Chordata > Mammalia > Pilosa > Myrmecophagidae > Tamandua > Tamandua tetradactyla. The sequence goes on along the minus strand of NC_135343.1, from coordinate 63,074,921 downwards.
ATTTTGAGATTGGTTAAAAAACACATTTAATATTCATGTATAGAATAAAATTCTATGCTTTCATTTCAAATGGAAGCATTCATTAGCAGCGCCCATAATGTTCTTCTGTAAAAGTCACCCAACATTCTTGTAAGAAATTCATGGAAAGCTTGCACAGCATATGGTGCTGGATAGAAGCTGGAACAGGAAAAATACATTAGAAAAAAAATGGTTAAACCCAAATAAAGTTTAGAGCCCAGTTAATATTATTTTACCAATATGCATTCTTCAGATTGCCACTAACCATGATAATGTAAGATGTTCACATCAAGAGGAAGTGGATGAGAGTGTGCAGGAATTCTCTGAACTGTCTCTGCAACTTTTCCATTGATCTAAAATTACTCAAAAAGAAAAAGAAAATTTAAAAAAATGGAATGATGCTTGGGGAGAGGTGAGTGAGACTACAGTGTTACCAAGTGAGGTCTGCTAAAGATGACCTAGTGTAAGTTAACATTCCTGAAAGCTAGACCCCATCTGGAGTGACATTATAAGAATTGCTCTGGAATTTAATATCTCACTTGCAAGTGAGAGCTGGACACTGCTGTGGTGAGTTGAGGTCTAATGTGCTAGTTTGTAACTATTACAGACTTCGGCCTTCCTTGAGTCAAGGTAACTTTCAATTGATGCCTTATTAGTTGGGACATTTTTATGGCATTAGAACTGTAGACATGTAACTTAATAAATCCCTTTTATAAAAGCCAAAAAAATTCCAATGCTTTCCCCTGTTCAGACCAAGGTCAACCTGGCATCTTTGTACATCCAGGACACAATACAGACTAAAGCAAAATTGGCTACTGCACCAACAGGTAGGAGGGACAGATGCATCAAATATTTCACCCATCACCTCCTTAGGCTACATGGACTTAGCATTCCCAAGATGCAAAGGAATAAGGCCAGGAAAGAGAGAAGGGATTTTACAGGTCTCTCTCAGATTTAACTAATGGTTAGAGTGAGAGCTCTGTTCTCTACACAGGACTCTCATAAAGTAAAACCAGGACAGAAACTGAGAGTAAAAGGCCAAATAAACAGTAAATGCAAACATCATGAGTTCTGTAAATACCGTTATTATTAACACATTTCAAATGGCAATGTCTTAAAACTTTCCACTATGCATTCATCATAGTACTATGGAATCAGTAAACTTATTTTCCACCTAGTTGTTCCACAGATAGAGATAATATTGATAGAAAATGGATCCTACACAGAGTCTCACCCATACTTGATAATGATGATTTAGATGATGATTTGAGAATTTTGAGCTAATGCTATTTAGATGAGCATTGAGACTTCAATGGATTTAGATATTTAGAGATGTTGGGATGGGAGGAATTTATTTTGCATGTGGGATAAGTAAATAAAATTGGGGCAGAAGGGTACACATGGAAGAATGAATGATAACCTGAAAATACCTGGTCTTAAAATCTGGTACCCATAGCTGTTGCCAAAACTCAGAAGGGAATGTAATGGACAGCAGAGCAAAAAAGAGATCTGAGGATGCTGGACTTGAAGACTGGAGAAATGTAGTAAAAAAAAAAAAAGGTAGTTCTGGCAGTAACAATGGGCTGGTGGAGGCGAGGAATATATTCTCCCCAGGAACATGCCAAGGGAGACAATTTGATTTCAGACTAATGATACTGATTTCAATTTCCCAACCTCCAAACTTTTGAGAGAGTTGATGTTTGTTATGATAAATCATCAGGACCCTTGTAATTTGTTAAACCAGCCAAAGAAACATAATTTAATCACTAAAACTTAGTCCATTTCCTAATATAACTTACACAGACAGTTTAATCAAACATTATAAATACATGGAACCTTGAAAAAGGGACAATATTTTGTATGTTGTCAAGAGTGATGCCCTGATCCCAGAGTTGTGTGAACAGTGAATAAAACAGTATTTGCAGAGTCCCCATGGGGGAATGGTGAGAAAGGTGGAAAATTCAACTTTGCCAATTGGAGAATTCCAGATATTCTTGCAAGCAGTAGGAACAACCAAAGAAATAGACTGGGCCCTCAATCTTGAGGTTTGTTCCCACATGAAACATCTGTGCAAAGGATAGACTAAAGCTACATAAAATTAGGCCTAAGAGTCAAGAGAAATAAGATGCGGCTTATTTCTCTCTCAGCCAACATGGCAAACAAACTCACTGCCCTGTCCCTTCCCACGTGGGACATGACTCCCAGAGGTATAACTTCCCTGGCAACATGGGATGGAAATCCAACAATGAGCTGGGACTCAGCATCAAGGGATTGAGAATATTTTCTCAAACAAAAGGGAAAGTGAAAAACAAGACAAGTTAAAGTGTCAGTGGCTGAGAGATTTTGAGTAGAGTTGAGAGGATATACTGGAGGTTAATCTGACCCATTTCAAATATATCCCTTTGTTAGTTTAAGATGTTTTAGAGAGGCTAATGGGAAGTACCTGAAACTGTAGAACTGTGTTCCAGTAGCCATGTTTCTTGAAGATATATGTATAAAGATGTAGCTTACACAATGTGACTTAGTGATTGTGAAAACCTTGCTCTCGTGCTCCTTTTATCTATGATATTTACAGATAAGTAAATATTATGGAGTAAAAATGAATAAATAATATGGGAAAAACCTAATAAATAATGAAGAATCCAAAGGCATTTTTGAATGAGACATGAAAATACTATTAATGGTAGTACCCAAGTATTTTCTGTGTTTCAGGTGCTTCTCAAAGCATTTTATACATAGTGATTCATTTTGTAAAAAATCCTACAAAAGAGATGCAAATTTTATAACCATTATACATCTGAAAAACCTTTCCATTGAGAAGTTAAGTCATTTACTCGAGGGAACATGGGAAGGAAGTGTCAGATATGTAAAAAAAAAAAAAATAGATACCTGATGGAAAAAATTCCTTGGGGAATTTGCACACATTTCTAAGTAGCATTAGATAACCAGGGGATGACCTTTCATAGGAAGAGAATGACTGAGAGCAATAAATTTCTATCTTTCAATTTTTTACAAAAGAGCATAGAAATGGGAAAAGGCATTAGGATAAGACTGTACAAGCACAGTCAGAAAAGCCTGAGCAGAAAGGCCTGGCTGGAAATGAGCTTCCAGTAGGTAAGGTCAGAGGCAGGCAGACAAGATTTTGGTGAAATTTTGAACCTGAGAAGGCCAGCTTTCAAAAGATATTGGACTTGGAGGATGATAACAGGGAGGGTTTTAATAACAGACGAAGTGAAGGAGACTGAGGGGGAGTTAACATAGGAACATTTAAGTCAAGAAGGAACAAGGAATTGGAAGTTGATACATCAGGGGAGAAAACTCTCTGATCTTACATAGCAGAGGGCAGGGCCACAGTTTTGCTTGTTCTGTCATGAGCATCTATCTCTATGGAAAAGGCAGTGAATGCTGATTCAAATATCTCTGATAATATAACAGAGGCTACAATGATATTACAACAAATTAGATAACCTATGTGTAATGGAAAATAGCTTAGAAAACCACAAACTACCCCAGGGAAATTAATAAAAATAGAAGCTCTAAACCAATGAATTACTGGCTTCTGCAGGTGCTGGCAATCCTCAGCATTTCTTGGCTTGTAGTCACATCACTTCAGTCTCTGCTTCTGGCTTCACATGGTGTTCTCCCTGGTTCTCTGTGTCCAAATCAATGCTCTTCTTATAAAGACAGCAGTTATATTAAATTTGGGGCCCACCCTAACCCATAATGATGTTACATTAACTTGTTCACTCTGCAAAGAACCGACTTCCAAATAAGGACATATGCAGGGGTTCAGGTAAACACAAATTTGATATAGATGCTACTCTGCCCAGTACAATGCACCTTGGACTGTTAGTATATGGTATCTGATATACAACCTGAGATATTAATAGCTGCTTAGGAAACGCATGGGAACAAAGAGGGCCTTTTCAGTAGGACACAACTTCATTATTTAAGGAGGTAAAACACATTAGAAGAGGCCATGTGAGTGAGAAATGATGCTATAGGCAGGTGAGTGGAAAGATTCAAACATTACCTGAGGCCAACATGGCCCCAGTCCCAATAAGCATTTATAAAATGTGACACTAAGTCATGGTGCAGAATTATATATGAATGTTAAGGAACTTTGAAGATGTGCTTATGGCTATAGATCTTGAATCAGGGAAATTATCTGGATAGATCCAATCTAATCTCATGAGCCATTAAAACAAAGAACGTCTCAGGACAGTGAATAGTGGAAGATGTGACTAAGGGAGAGGGGTCTGACTATGGGAGATGCAGTGTTGCTCTAACTGAAGATGGAAAAAGAGGGTCTCCAGAAGCTCCAGGAGAGTTAGGCTCCCAGGAGCTGGAAAAGGCAAGGAAACAGAATCTCCCCTCAAGCCTCCAGAAGGTATGCGGCATGCTGACATGGTGGGTTTTGGTCAATGAGATCCTTTTTGGGCTAATGATCAGTTTCTAATGTTTAAGCTCTGAGGTTGTTGGTAATTTATTTCATCCACAACAGAAAAGTGATACAGAGGTCTCCACAGGATTTGTCACAGTGCCCTCCCATTCTAGGAGATCCAAGAGACACTGAGCCCCTTAATTCTCAGGATGCACATCCTTCAGGAAAACTGACCAGGTGTGATGATCCAGGCCTGCGTGGAAAGGAAGCATGAGGTGAGGTCTAGAAAGTGTTGTGCTTGCGGCTGAAGGGCTGTGAGGAGACAATTCTAATGTTACTGAGGAGAAGGATCCACCACGTCTTCAGCCCAGAGCCTGCTGATGCTGAGAGTGAACCTTGTTGCTATCTGACCCACGGCCCCTTAATCATGGAGAATTCCACACAACCAGGTGCACGTACAGGAAATGACAGTTTAGGGGGTGTCTGTGGTTTGCTGGTCCCAGGCTCAGTACTTCTTCAGGTTGGAGGCGTAGAAAATACTCTGACTGGACTCAGATGATAGTGACCTTCTCAACAGTAGGAACAGACATGGAGACCAGGGACTGCATTCATCAAAATGTCCCTTCTGAATCCAAAATCAGAAGTATAATTATCATACAAAAATTATTATGTCAAAAAATTAAAACATATATATTGTATATGAAGCATTTCCTTAAAATCTTGGGATATAACTATTTCAATCTTTATCTAAAGGCATTTATTTCCTAATAGGCAAAGTTAGCAATATCAATAAATTTTAAGTGCTAAATTTTTCACCTGAGAACCATAACAATGAAGACTTGAGGAGCAGGTCTGTGACATGATTGTTCTGCCATTTCCCTGCCAGTCACTGCTCATCTCACAATGCAAGGGAAAGACCCATTTTTAAAGTGCTAGAAGCTGCCCAGGGCCCAAAATGAGCTATACAGAGCAGAGAGTGATTTACAGAAGCAATATAAATGAGGAACAAGCTGTGGGAGGAGGCACATGCAAGAAAGAATCAATCCATGTGGATGTAAAAAACACTGAACCCTCCACCAGAAAGTAAGACACAGAACTTTATATACCCAGTCATTTGATCCATCTGTGAAAACATGTGGGTTCAATGACAGAATCCCCTGAAAGATGTGATTTCTCAGACAGATGGAGGAAGCAAACAAGATCGTGTCTGTGTGTGTAGGAAGCAGCTGAGGCTATAAGACCCACTGATCTACAGTCCTGGCGAGGTTTGTGTGTGAGTCTGAAGCACTGTGTGAGGAAAGCTGCTACCCTCTGACAGTAATAATCTGCCACACCATTAGCCTGGAACCTGCTGGTGGTCAGAGTGCAATTTGTTTCAAACACACTGTCACTGAATCAGTCAGAGACCCCAAATGCCCAGTTGAAAGCACCATAGTTGCACTCTTTAGAAGGCTGTCATGGTTTCTGCTGGTACTAGGGTAAGTAGCAGCTAATATTCAGGCTGGATATTCAACTAATAGTGACAGTCTCTCATGGAGACCAAGCCACGTACACTGGACAATGGATCATCATGATGTCCCTACAGGCAGCTGCAGTCAGAAAATAACATAGATCACACAATATTTAGAAATTAAAAAAAACAACCTAAGTGTAGGTGTTTGAGTTTGCTAGCTTCCAGAATGCAATATACTAGAGATGGACAGCTTTTAAAAAGGGGAATTTATTAAGTTGCAAGTTTACAGTTCTAAGGCCATAACAATGTCCAAATTAAAGCAAGGTTATGAAAATGACCGATCTAAGGAATCAAGGGAAAGATACCTTGGTTCAAGAAGGACAATAATGTTCAGGCTTTCTCTATCAGCTGGAAAGGCACATCGTGAGACCTGCTAGCTTTCTCTTCACTGGCTTTCCCAGAGCTCTGTCCATTCTGAAGGCTTTGTCAGTCCTGGAAACTCTCCTGACTCTTGATTTTTTCTCCAAAATAGTTCCCTCTTACAGGGCTCCAGAAACAACCCCTACTTGAATGGTTGGAGACACATCTCCAGGGAAACCATCTAATCAAAAGTTATCACCCACAGTTGGATGGGTCACATCCCCAAGGAAACAATCATAAAGCTTTCACCCAACAATATTGAATGAAGATTAAAGAACTTGGCTTTCCTGGGTACACGGCTGATTCAAACCAACCCAGCAGGTTTTTTATATGTATCATATATAATCAGTTCTCTTTGAAATGGAATTGTCAGTTCAATCTACATGTTAAACCATTCTCCAACTTTATAAGGATATTTCTCTTCTGAACCTCTCACCTGAGACCTACAGCATGCAGAAGAGGAGGAGTTGGGACCATGACACCACCTTGTTCCCTGTTGCACTCAGGACACATCTCCAGGGAATCCCCATGAATAGAGTCTAAGTATCCAGCCTAGTCCCCAAGGAGCCTATGCAGAGTGTCAGAAGGTATAAAAGGAAAAGTGTCTGTGCAGTGGGTTTGAAGACAAATAATGAAAGGATGGAAGAAAATATTTCCACTGGAAAGGCAATTGGGTTAATGCAATAGGTCAAGAAATCAACTTGACAATAAATTTCAGTAAGGTACTGCAAATTTGCAAAAATTAAAATGTTTATATTTTCATCTGTATTCTTCCCAGCTATAATTACTTTGAAAACATGAATTAATTTAATAACAGAACATATACACATGAATAATTTCAGAACTTGATGGAACCTCATAAAAATTTTTCAAGCATATTCTACCTTTGCATAGACTGTGCAATATTTAGACATCTATCTCAGACTCTTTTCAATTTTAAATACATATTTGAAGTTCCCTTTGAACATCTTAAAGTTAGTTCAATACCAGATCACTGATATTTTCCTCACACAAAAACTATTTCCAACAATCAGGCACCAGACAGGGGATTGACACCCCTACAAGACCTTTTCAGTCTAACAGTTTCAGTAATCGCAGATGAAGTAATTAGTAGATGAAACATATGCCAAGTTCACGGTGGTTAATAGGTAAAATAGCTTCAACAGAGGTCTGATAGGGCAATTCTTTATTAATCCCTTTCCAAAATCAAGGACATTTAGAGATTTATGCAAATAATAAAATTATGAATTCTTCTAGGCATAAGACATTAAGTTATGAACCAATAAAACAGAACCTGCAACTTCATAAAGGTTTCATTCAAGGGAAGGGACAGATCATACTCAGAGAACCTTTCTGAAGCCCCTACTATCCTGCTACTCTGAGATTTCCTCCCCCATAGCAAAGCCATTATTCAGAACAGTGAGGCAGTTTGTGACCAGGTACATTTCATGGGAATCCGTCAGCATGGCCAGAGTAACAAAGAGAAAAAAAATAGAAGAATATTAACTATTTTATGTTACACAATTTTTCCTCTCCATTAGTTCAACTTTTCCTGCAAAGAAACCTCCCTAATGGCCCCAAGAACTTCCTCTTGATGGTGAGTTTCATAAGGCATGTATTGTGCCAATTTTAATCAATAGAGAGTTCATTTTTCCCTCATTTGTCTTCTTATGATCCCATGACTTTAGATGGGGTGCTCCTTACCAGGCATTCTGGAATGGTGTGGTATGGTCCCTCATCATCGGTAAGACATTCCTACTTGTCAAATGTCCACTAAATGTTTTGTCCATCACATATTTGTATTTTAAATATGCCACTACATTCTTCATGCTTGCTCTTTTTTAGCTTGTTAAAACTGCTAGAATACAGTACCAGAACTGCAACAATTTTTATAAAAGCAATTTGTTAAGTTGCAAGTTACAGTTCTAAGACTGTGAAAATGCCCAAACTAAGGCATTCAGGGAAAGGTACCTTGATTCAAGAAATAGTGCCTTGATTCAAGAAAGACCAATGCATTCAGAACATCTCTGTCAGCTGGGAAGGCACTTGGCAATGCCTACTAGCTGTCTCTCTTCATTCCACAGTTCTTCCCCAGGGGTGTTTTCCTTCTGTGTCCTCAAAATTCTCTGGCTGTGTGGACTCTGTCTTAATGGGCTCCAGTAAGCAACCCTACCTTGAATGGGTAGAGACACATCATTTAAACAATGTAATCAAAAATTACCACCCACAACTGGACAGGTTACATATCCATAGAAACATTAAAAAATTCTTACCCAGCAATATTGAGTGAAGATTAAACAACATGGCTTTTATGGGGTACAGGACAGTTTTAAACTGGCACAGCCTCATCTTCCATATTTGTGGTTCTGTTTTACTGTTCATCTGTGATGTTATATTTAATATACATAATTCTTAAATTTACAAATAGTTGATATTTCTGCTTCCTAACTGATAGTTTTCCTGCTTCAATAGATTAGATTCAGCTTTCCATCCCTATAAACAATCAAAAGTAACAGATAGTCACATCAGGATATACCAGGACATGTCACACAGAGACACCCAGACAGACGGCTCCTTGTGAAATTTCAGGTATGGAAATGTCCTCTATGAGGAGGGAATAGTATACCTCATGCATGAATACAGGACGGAGATGGCTTGCAAATCTCATGAAAGAGTCCTTCAAGAAAAGTGCAGGCCTTGGGAGAATATGGTCTTAGATGTTCAAGAAAGACAGATGAAACTGTGTAAATAGCAGATAAGGTTCTATCCTATGGGACATTTAAAATATGGGTGGAAGCTTGTTTAGATTAAGACCATTGAGAATATATAGAACAACAGTTAGAATTAATTCTTGTTCTTTGAAATAATTTCTATGTCATTTTATGTACATTAACACTGCAGGGAAGCATAAGGATAGAAACCTTTGTTTCTGTGCCAGCTCTTCTGTCCTTTTCTCTAAAATCATATAATGAGTTTTAAAAAGTGAAATTGTCCAAAACTCCCCAGTGACACTGATAGAATTGCGGACCAAAAATTTTGATAAATGATAAAAATAAAATGTTGTGCTAAGCGGAAATCTAAGCAGGTCCTCAGGATTGCCTGGTGGTTAGTGTCCCAGCTATGCACACCATAATTTAGGTTCTGTTATGAAGGGATTTTGCAAATCAATGACATCTTTAAACTTTAAGAAGGGAGATTATGCCTGTGGGCCTGACATCCTCACAGGAGCCTTTCAAATTTTACTTTACTGCTCAGAGGGTAAGAACTATGTAAGATTCATAGAAAATTAGAATTTGACATGGCAGAAAACATCTGTTGTTGGTGAGGGTGTTCGAGGCAGATATGTGACAAATAATACAGCAGCCTCTGTGAGATGAAAGCTCCAGCCAGCAAAGGGATAAGATCTCAGTCCTACCACACAGAGAACTGATTCTGCCAAACCATGTCACCTTGGTAGAGAACTCTGAGCTGTATAAAGAACGTAGGACTACTGACTCCTGATTTTAACCTCATAAGACGCTGAGCAAAGAACCTTTCAAATTTTGTCCACAGTCCTGTCCAACAGCACTGTAAGCTAATTAATTGCTAATATGTCATTAAATGATAGAAATTTTCTATATCAAAGATCCACATGTTAAAAGGAGAATCATAAATTCAGAGATAAGAAATGATCATCCTATTGAGCCCCTACCCGAGCTTCTAATGGTATCTCTATCTCTTGAGTTAATGTGGTTTCTGCTCCTTGATGGGTGTCCACATCAAACAATCAGGATTGAATACTACAAAAATTAAAGTGGAATTAGGTTTGAAGTTAACACGGTCTGTCCCCAATTTGCCTTCATGGGAATGTTCTCTGAGGAAGGAAGGAATTCTTGGCAGGGTTCTCTGCAGAAAGATGTGTTGGTTTGAATCTCTTGTTGGACCTGAAATCCATGTCCTTTAATCTTGATATTGTTGCCTGAGTTTCTTTGATTATCCATGGAGATATGACCCACCCAATTGTGGGTGGTATTTTTTTCTGAATATGCTGGCACCAAGAATCAAACCCGGGTCTCCAGCATAGCAGGCAAGAACTCTGCCACAGCACCTCCATCGCCCACCCAGGTGGTAACTTTTGATTAGTTGATTTCCACAGAGGTGTGGCTCCTGCTGTTTAAGGTGGGGTTGCTTACTGGAGCCCTTTAAGAGGGAATAATTTTAGAAAAAGACACAGAGCCCATGTAGCCAGAGATCTTTGGAGATGAAGAAGGAAAATGCCCCTGAGGGAGCTGCATGAAACAAGAAGCAGGACAGAAAGCTAGACTTTAAAATGTGCTTCTTCAATGCCTGACACAGATGGATGGAGTGGATTAAAAAATGATCTACCAATATACTATTTATAAAAAACTCACTGTAGAGTCACAGTTACAAATGTGTTGAAGATGAAATGATGGAAAAAAACATTTCATGCAAGCAGTAACCGGAAAAGATGAGGCAGGGATGTTGATATTAGACAAAATTTTAAATGCAAATATTTTATAAGAGATAAAGAAGGACACTATATATTTATAAAGGGATTAACTCACCAAGAAAAAAATGGCAATCATAAATATACATGCACCTAATCAAGGTGACCCAAATTATATGAGGCAAACAGTGGCAAAACTGAGGGAAGTAATAGATAACTCAACCATGATACTGGGAGACATCAACATATCACTCTTTACTCTCCAATAGCTAGAACATCCAAACAAAAGATCAATAAAGAAACGGAGAACCTAAATAATATGAGATTGGGTCTAGACCTGTGTTAGTTAGGGTTCCCTAGAGAAACAGAATCAACAAAGAACACTAGCAAATATAAAATTTATAAAAGTGTTTCACGTGACCACAGGAATACAGAGTCCAAAATCCGCAGGGCCGGCTGTGAAGCCAACGACTCAGATGGAGACTCTGGACAAACTCCACAGGAGAGGCTTGTCAGCCAAAGCAGGAATAGAGCCTGTCTCTTCTGAATCCTTCTTAAAAGGCTTCCCATTATTAGATAAAGCATCACTCATTGCAGAAGGCACTCCCCTTTGGCTAATTACAAGTGGAATCAGCTGTGAATGCAACTGATGTGATCATTATCTAATTCTATGAAATGTCCTCATTGCAACAGACAGGCCAGCACTTGCTCAACCAGACAAACAGGTACTACAACTTGGCCAAGTTGACACATGAACCTGACCATAACAAAACCTAACAGACATATATAGAATGCTGCACCCCAAAGAACATGATAAACATTCATCCCAAGTGTTCACAGTGTATTCAGAAGAATAGACCACATGCTGGGGCAGAAAACAAGTCTTCATAAATTTAAAATGATTGAAATGATTCATACAAATGAAGCTGCAAATGAATTTTAAAAAGTGAGAAAAGGGCGTCCTGCGAGGCCCGGGCACCGAGTCGGCTGGAGTCTGCGGGTGGTTGCCAGCGGCTGCGCCGCGGGTGACTCAGGAGGCAGGAGGCGGGATGTGTGTGGAATTTGATGGAGAATCTTGGAGGAAGAGAAGATGGATAGAAGTCTACAGCCTTCTAAGGAGAGCATTTTTAGTAGAGCATAACTTGGTTTTGGCTGAACGAAAGTCTTCTGAAATTTCTGAACGAATTGTTCAGTGGCCTGCAATAGTGTACAAGTCTGTATTGGACAAAGCTGGTTTGGGATCCGTAACTTCTGTTCGATTTCTAGGAGATCAACAAAGAGTGTTTCTTTCTAAAGACCTTTTGAAGCCTGTACAGGATTTAAACAACCTTCGACTTTCCTTTACGGATAATCAGAATGTCAGTAAGGAATTTCAAGCTTTTGTTATGAAACATTTGGATGAAAGCCATCTCTTACAAGGTGATAAAAATTTAGTTGGTTCAGAAGTAAAAATTTATAGCTTGGACCCATCTACTCAGTGGTTCTCGGCAGTCATTGTAAATGGAAACCCAGCATCAAAAACTCTTCAAGTCAACTGCGAGGAGATTCCAGCACTGAAAATTGTCGATCCGGCACTGATTCATGTTGAAGTTGTTCATGATAATCTTGTGACATGTGGTAATTCTACAAAAATTGGACCTGTAAAACGGAAATCTTCTGAGAATAATGGAAGCCTCATTCCCAAACAAGCAAAATCTTGCTCTGAGGGAGGAACTATTGCCATGACTGGTATAGAAGACCTTCAGGGAAAACTCTTCAGGCCTCCCCTAGTCTGTGTCCTGTTCAGTCTGATCCCACAACAGTATTTAAGGAGATACTGCTTGGCTGTACTGCAGCAACTCCACCTAGTAAAGACCCCAGACAGCAAAATACTCCCCAACCTGCCAACTCTCCACCTAACCTTGGAGCAAAAATCCCTCAAGGATGTCATAAGCAGAGTTTACCAGAAGAACTTTCTTCTTGTCTAAATACGAAGCCTGAAATACTGAGAACAAAAGCAGATATCTGCAAAGCAGGGTTGGTGTCTTCAGAAACCTCTCAGATTGGAACTGGAGACTTGAAAACCTTGAGTGAGCCAAAAGGTAGCTGTACTCTGCTGAGGACAAACACTGATCAGGATAACAGATTGGAATTTGTTCCCCAGCAATCACCTGGCCTTCTGGAGTGCTTACCTCCAAAGGCTTCCAAGGCAGAATTGGGAGTTGCCAGTAGTCCTGAACTACAGAGGCACCTAGAACATACATCTCCCACCTCTGACATCCATGTTGCTCTTTCAAGTAAGGCAGAAGTGAAAGCAGATATCAATAATGATAGCCCTAATAGTTGGGCTGGAAAAAAGGTAGAACCTTCAACTTTAGGTTGCTGGTCACAGAATTTAAAGGAATCTTCAGTAAAAGATAATGAAAGCTGTTGTACAAGAAGCAACAATAAAATCCAGATTGCCCCATCCCGGAAGTCGGTTTTTACAGACCCAGCCAAACTCAAGAAGCTACAGCAGAGTGGCGAAGCTTTTGTGCAGGATGACTCCTGTGTGAACATAGTGGCCCAGCTCCCCAAGTGCCGGGAGTGCCGCTTGGACAATCTCCACAAGGATAAGGAGCAACAGAAAGACTCACCTGTGTTTTGTCGCTTCTTTCATTTTAGGAGGTTACAATTCAACAAACATGGTGTGTTGCAGGTAGAAGGCTTCTTAACACCAAACAAGTATGACAGTGAAGCAATTGGCTTATGGTTGCCCTTAACCAAAAACGTGGTGGGGACTGATTTGGACACAGCCAAGTATATCCTGGCCAACATTGGAGACCACTTCTGTCAAATGGTGATTTCTGAAAAAGAAGCTATGTCAACTATTGAGCCACACAGTAAGAACATCTCTTAGGGGGTAGGATTTTTTTAGTCCAAATTGATTTCTGTTCCTAAATGGCCCCCAAGTCCTAATTGCATAGGTTTCATTTTTACCCAGAAGGTTAGGTGACTTAGATATAATAAGGTTTCATTTTTCCTTTTGTAATAGGTTACTGACTACCTCTTGGTTTCATCAGAGTTGGCTACCTTTATGTTGGGGCTTATTTGGGGACAATTTTCAAAGGAAGTAGAACTCCTTTTTTGTTAGCAAAGGTAAAAATGAGTCTAGAGTCTTTAAGTCTAGAGCTTTACCAGTAGAGTCGGCTCCCAAAAGAGATGAGGTTCCAGGTTGGTTTTTTAAGACAAGTTCTTAATCAGGAATACATTTCAAAGAAAATAAGAATAGACAGTCTCTACCCTAGAACTACTGAATTGGAGTCTACAGGACTGGATTTCAGGTATGAGAACTGCAATGAGCTCAGATGGGAATGATTCTGTTAGGATTTTAAGGGAATTCTTGGACATCCTAGCTCAGTGTGTGCCTATCTTTTACACTTGGCAAAACTCACTGAGCTAGCAGCTCAGTGATCCACAAAAGTCCAGCACATCAGAGCCAGAGATCTTTCATGCATCTCAAGGTATAATTACAGAGGACAACATATCTTTCTCTATTTATGTTCCTCTGTAGAAATATATAACCAGCTGGAAACATCCAGGGGCATTTGTCTTTTAAGTCTCATGTTTTCTTTCTTCCATCATTTTATCTTTTCCAAATGGTCAGAAGTTAAAATTGAAGCCTATCCATGTTTCTGGTGGGTAATTTTTCATAACCAAATATGTTTGAATACAGGCATCCACACATATCAGTCTTGATGAAGAATTTTGGTTGTAGGTACCAGAAACTAACTAAGGCTAGCTCATCACAAAAATAATTTATTGGATAGGAATGGATTCTGTTATAAGAGTTCAAGGGACGAGAACCACGGCACTCCCAGCAGCAGGAATCTAGAGCTAGGTGGAAGGGTGGTGGTGTGAGCTCCTAGGGCAACCAGAGTCATTGAAGAAAAGAGCACTTTTAGAACACTCTGCTCTATTAGGGTAGTAAAGACGTGAGTCAAGAATTTCATCAAATGCTTTTCTTCCTGTAATTGTCTGTTTAGTACAAGTGATGCTGGTTTTCCATTTTCAGTGGAGAGACACAGTTTCCTTATTAAATGCATTTAAGTAAATGTATAGTGGATATAAAGAAAAATTCTTCAGTAGCTGATAAAGAGATAGTATATAAATACACGGAATGTAGAAACACTTTTTTGAAATATGTGAGTAGCTTTACTCTTGAATCTGCAAGACTCTTTTAAGCAAGGGATGTTTTTTTCTTTTGCTAAAGGTGAGTCATCTGAAGATATATTTTTCATGCAGAAAAAGGCACCGGCAGTTGTCTTAAGAACATAAATAGAAAATTTTCTGCTTGAAGATTTAAATGTGATTAACGTTTCCTCATCCTTGCCTTTTTAACTATCCAGTTCCTCTTTCCTTACTCGGTGACAAGCTTGTCAGCTTATAATGAGAAACTCTGAGTGAAGGTGTTTTCTGAGTGTCACCTATCCTTGGACCTGGCGATTAATAGATCTCAGTCATTATGCTTTTATTCTGTCTTTTGGATGACAAATAATCATTAAATATGTGTCTTAAGAGATCTAAGAATACTCTCTAATAAAACAATCTAATCTGTGTGACCAAGGGAAAAAAAAGTGAGAAAAGTATCATTCACAAATACATAGAGACTAAATAATTGGTTCTTGAATAGTAAGTGGGCCAAAGGAGAAATCAATAAATACCTTGTGAGAAAAGAAATTGGGAATGCAATGTTTTACAACGTATAAGATGCAGTGAAGGCAGTGCCAGGAGGGAAAGTTATTGCCTTAAATGCTGAGTGTAAGAAGGAAGAAAGAGCTAAAATCAACTACCTAACTGAACAACTCAAGACACTGAGGAAAGGATAGCTAACTAATCCTAAAGTAAGCAACAGGAAAAAAATAATAAAGATTAGAGCAGAAATTAATGAAATGGAGAATGAAACAAACAGTAGAGAATCAATAAAAACAGAAGTTGGTACTTTGAGAAGATCAATTAAATTGATAAACATTTACCTAGACTGAAAATGTCTAAAAGAGAGAAGCTGCATATAGATAAAATCAGAAATGAGAGGAGCACATTACCATGACCTCAAGAAATAAAATGATCATAAGATGTCCTATGAATACCTGTAGGCCTACAAACAACAACTTACATGAAATGATAACTTCTTAGAAACACAGAATTAACCTATACTGACTTAAGAAGAAATCAAAGACCACACTATACAAATCACAGATAAACAGAATTAATCTGCCATCAAAAACCTATAAACAAAGAGCTGAGGACTGGGGAGCTTCACAGGTGAATTTTCCCAAGAATCCAGAGAATTAATACCATGCCTGATCAAACTTTCCACAAAAAACTAAAGGAACACTACCTCACATTATGAAGCCAACAGTACATTAATATCAGAGCCCAATAAAGATACTACAAGAAAAGAAAACTTCAGACTGATCTCTAATGAATATAGATTTAAAAATCTGCAACAAAATACTTGCAAAAAGAATCTAACGGTATAATAAAACAAGTATAGAGCATGGTCATGTGGATTTAATTCCAGGTATACAAGGGTGATTCAACAGAAAAAAATCAATTAAGGAAACACACTACATTAATAAATCAAAGGGAAAAAACATGATATTCTCTGTCAATATAGAAAAGGCATTTGAAAAATTCAGCATCATTTTCACATTAGAAACATTTGAAAGGATAAGAACTGAAGGAAATTTCCTCAACATGTTAAAGAGCATATAAAAAAAACTCATAGCTAACATCTTATTCAGAATTGGAAGACAGAAAAATTTCCCCCTAAGATCAGGAACAAGAAAAGGATACCCACTATCAGTGTTGTTATTCATAATTGTGCTAGAAGAACTAGCCAGAGCAATTAGGCAAGAAAAATAAACAAAGGACATGCAAATTGGAAAGAAAGAAGTAAAACTGCCATTAATTACAGATGACATGATCGCATATTTAGAAAATTTGGAAAAAGTGACAACAGATCTACTTGAGATAATAAGCAAGTTCAGCAAATTAGTGGATACAAGACAAACATGCAAAAATAATTTGTATTTTTATACACTAATAAAGAACTATCCAATCATGTAATCAAGAAAAAAATTCCATTTACAATACTGTGCTGGTTTGAAGCTTTTATGTATCCAAGAAAAGCCATGTTCTGTTTCCTAATGCAATCTTTTTGGGACAGACCTATTGTTTAGGGTAGAACTTTTGATTAGATCATTTCCATGGAGATTGACCCACTCAACTGTGGGTGTAACTTTTTATCAGATGGAGATGTGACTCCACTCATTCAAGGAGAGCTTTGATTAGTTTTCCATAATCCATTAAAATGAAATGATTTTGGAAAATGCTCAGAGTTGACACAAAGAGAGATGCTTTGAGAAGCAGAAAGAAAATGGTCCCAGGGAAGCTGTTTGAAACCAGAAGCCAGAGGACCAGCAAACACCAGCCACAGGCCTTCCCAGCTCACAAAGGTGTTCTGGATGCCATTGGCCTTTCTTAAGTCAAGGTATCTTTATCTGATTTCCTTAGTTAGACATTTTATGGCCTTAGAACTGTAAATGTGTAATATGATATATCCCTTTCATTAAGGCCCACCCATTTCTGGTATATTGTATTATGTCAACATTAGCAGACTAAAAAAAATACAAATTAAAAAATCAAATACCTACAAATAAGCTTAACCAAAGATGTAAAGGACTTTTACATAGAAAACCACAAAACAATGCTAAAATAAATCAAGGAAGACCTAACTATATGGAAAAATATTCCATATTCATGGATTAGAATGATAAATATTGTTAAAATAGTGATGCTGCCCAGCGGATCTACAGACTCAATGCAATATATATCAAAATTCCTACAGAATATTTTGTAGAAAGGAAAAAACTACTTGTCAATTATATTTTGAAGGGTATTGTGGATTGAATAGCCAAAAGCATCTTGAGAGGGAAGAATGAAGTGGGAGATATCACCCTTCCTGACTTTAAAGCCTATTATAAAACTAAAGTGCTCAAAATAGCATGGTGCTTTATAAAAAATTGCCTAATTAATCAATAAAACGATATTGGATAATGATATCTTAACGATATTAAGAAACAGGCTTTCACATCTACATTCACTTTCTATTTGCCAAAGCTCTAAGTCCACTCAACTGGGATAGAGCAGTCTCTTCAATAAATGGTGTTGAGAAAACTGGATATGCATACCCAAAAGAAAGAAAGAGGACCCCTATCTCACACCCTATACAAAAATAAATTCAAAATGGATCAAAGACCTAAATATGAGAACTATTACCATAAAAATCCTAGAAGAAGATTTAGGGAAACTTCTTCAAGAGCTGGTGATTGCAATAGTTTCTTAAACTTTACACCCAAATCATAAGCCATGGTAGAGAAAATAGATACATGGGAACTCCTCAAATCAAATACTCCAGTACTTCAAAAGAAGTTGTCAAAATAGAGAAAAGACTATTGATCCAACAGGAGAAAACATTTTGAAAACACATATCTAAGTAGTGTTTGATATCCACAATATATTAAAAAAAAAACTTACAATTGAAAAGTATAAAGACAAAACAACCCAAATGAAAAATAGGCAAAAGACATGAATAGACATTTTTTGAAAAAGAAAATGCAAGTAACTAAAAAGCACTTGAAGAAATACTCAGCTTCACTAGTTGTTAAGGAAATGCAAATCAAAATCATGATGAGAAATCTCACAATCTGCTTCCACAGGAACCAAATTATAGAGTTGCCTTATGGACCGGCAATCCCACTACTCAGGATATACACAGAGGATCTGAAACCAGGGATTCCAGCAGACATTGGAACACAGATGTTCATAGCAGCGTTATTCAGAATTGTCAAAAGATGGAACCATTACAAATGTCCATCCATAAAAGAATGCATTAAAAATATGGTATATACATATGATGGAATATTATTCAGCAATAAGAAAGACTAAAGTCGTGAAGCATGCAATGACATGGATGAACCTTGAAGACATTGTTAAGTGAAATAGATTAGACATGAAAGAACAAATATTGCATGATCTTATTTAAATGAAATAATTATAGTATGCAAACTCAAAGACATAACATGAAGAATATAGGTTATCAGGATATAGAATAAGGCTGAACAATGGAAGGTGATTGATTAATATGTAAAGAGTGATTAACTAGGCTGAATGTAAATATTTGGGAATGGATATAGGTGATGGTACTATATTATTGTGAGAATGATTAATAGTACTGACGTATGAATGCATTTTAAAGGGGAAGTTTAGAGTTGTGTAAGTCACCTGAAAGATAGCTGGAGTTTAAAACACTGGAATGTTTAACAGTGAATCTTTGGGTGGACAACACTGTGATTAATTGCACAAACATAAAAATATTCTTTCAAAAGCTATAACAAATATATGACACTATTACAAAAAGTTAATAATAGAGGGACACATGGGGAAAATAGTATCTACTGCAAACTATGGACTACAGTTAACAGAAATATTTTAACATTCCTTCCTCAGGATTGTACCACACCAATACTATGGGTCAATAATTGGGGAAGGATGGGGAGGATTTTAGTTTTCTCTTTTATTTTTATTTCCTTTCTTGAGTAATGAAAATGTTCTCAAATTGATCATGGGGATATATGCACAACTCTGTGATGATACGCTGAGCCAGGGATTGTGTATTTTGGATGGTTTGAATGATATGTGAATGTATTTCAACAAAACTGCATTTAAAATGAAAATGACTGATGAAAGCATTAATTCTATCAAAGTTTACATTCCAGGATGGAAGGGACATGGCTTGTACTAATTTATATTTCTCCTTCCACCCCCTTGATTACCTTGAAACCAATCATACAACTGTGGGATGACACAGGAGAATAACTTTAACTCCAGGAAAAAAGATAACTTCAAACCTTAGCTATTCTGGACATCGATCTTCCCCAACCACATCCACCCACCTCTCTCACCCCTGCCCTCCTGCTTCCCAGGGCTCTGAGTGAGTCCTTACTGGGCAAATGCTTAATTCCTTTCTCTTGTCTCCTTACTCTTACAGGCTCCAGACATCCTCATTAACTCAAAGGAATACTTTTCCAACCAAGTGGTCCAAAAGGCAAACTCAGTAAATCCCTACCCATCTCTGTGGAATCATCCACTTGAGTGCAAAGTCAGTCAATCACTCACTCAGTCCAGTTACTTTACTGCCTCCCAGTGCTTTTCTTCCAACCTGTGTCTAGTTCTTAAAAAGCTTGCTCCCCTTTGTTTGAACAGAACTGAGACCTACTCTCTAAACCCTGCTCTAGAAGCCATCCTGGCTTGTTTAACATTGTCTGGTCCAGTTTTTTTTTTCTTTGATGATGGTAAAAAATTGGGGGTATAAACAAAAGAAACCAGTTGAATCTCCTCAAAGATAAAAATGGGATGACAGAGTGAACAGCCTGTGATTTACTGACTTGAGCAGGAGTTTGGAAAACATAGTGTAGAAACTGTGCTGGCATCTGGATAGCAAAGATGAAGTCCAAAAAATCAAAGAGATAGGTTTATATGACCCTGCTGTCAGCACAGATGGACAGTGGACAGACCACAGGGGGTCTGCCAGCTAACTGGACACACTGGGCAGGACCACAAGATGAGTCATGGCTCCCAATATCAAAAAAATTAACCAATAAACTGGACAGGTCTAAAAATGCTGGTGATTTCAAGCCACTGGGATTTGCGGATGGTTTATGACATGGCAATAGCTAACACATCGTCAATTTTAAATAGATACCCATGCTTAATCCACCAAGCTATTTTCCCTCAACAACTGGACTAAAATGAGTGGTCTCTGTGTCTGAAGTAGAGTAAGCACTTAATAAATATTTTTGGAAGCATACTTTAATATTAAATTTAACAAAAAAACTGTTATATAGGTATGTTCAGTTTAATTGTTTTGGCTTTCTCAGGAAGTTCCTGAAAATAAATTTACTAAACCATGTGTTTCATAAAGAGGTGTGGAAATAATAAAAGATCATCTGATTTATTTCTACTCAAACAAGTGAAAGGAATGAATGAATTAAAGATTTTAGCAAAGAATTCAAGTTAAAGCAGACTTAAAAACTATGACTTTAGACTGTCACAGATCATAGAAGAAGCTGCCATATATTTCTAGAGGGACAGAGTTTTAAACAAAACAATGCAGAATTGTCTTTGAGGGAATGAGTATAAGAGAAAGAGATGGAATAAAGCTAAACAGAAGTTAGGAATGAACTACACTATAACTACACAGTAACCAGGACAAGAAAGGCTTGAAGGAAAGACAGAGACTGTGGAAAGAAAAAGTAAGACAGGAAGACAACTAAGCAGAAAGTTTTCAATATGTAGAGGCTGCGAGGTGGCGGAGCAGCCACAGGCCTCAGTAACCATCAGGACTCAGTACAGCAGGACTCAGGGACCATCAGCTGGGAAAGGAGGTTGGTGTTTGAGGCTGAAGCACTGTGAGTGGAGCTATGATGCTGCTGACAGTAATAATCTGCTATGTCCTCAGCCTGGAGACTGCTGAGGGTGAGCATGAAACCTGCCCCAGACCCACTGCCACTGAATCGTTCAGGTACCCCAGATGTCCGGGCACAGCTGATGAGCAGTTTAGGGGACTGTCCTGGATTCTTTTCGTGCCAGAATAAGTAGTTCTGGTTGGAGCTGGATAAAAGACTCTGACTGGACGTACAATTGATGTTGGTGGTCTCTCCTGGAGACACAGCCAGGGAGACTGGAGATTGGGGCATCATGATGTCCCCAGTGAAACCTGAGAACAAGAATGGACAAGGACCATATATTGCATAGAATATAAATTACAATAGTTATCTAAAATAGTTGGGATTTTTACATATCATAAATAAACAAAATGGTTTTAGATGAAATAGTTTAATTACTCTACATGATAAAATCATTTTTTGGAAACTTCACTTCTGAAGCTCTCACCTGAGACCCAGAGCCCCAGGAGGATGAGGAGTTGGGACTGTGACAGCATCCTGCTCACCATCTGGTGCACTCATGACCTGTCTCCAGGGAATCCCCATTAATAGAGTCTGAGCAGCCAGCCTGGTGCCTGAGGAGCCTATGCAAATCATCCATCTCTTTCCCTTATAGGAAAACACACGTGTGCAGTGAGTTGAGATGACAAAGAAGGGTACCAGATAAAAATATCGTAAACATAGGAAATTGGTTACATATATATATGGCCAGAACTTAAGCCTATAATTTTCAAATTAGTTAATAAAATATTGATATGTAAAATATTTTTGGAATCAACTTTATTCTTTCAAAATAAATGCAGTCAGCTTGAAAACCTAAATTAATTTTGTAATTGAATAAATGTGTTCTTGAGTGTATAATTTCAAAACATAATATCATGAATATATAGGGAATGTACACTCAGTGGATATATTTGTTGGTACCTGCAGAATGCATAACAATGGCTCACATGAGAATGTACAGCTGATTTACATCTCTGGCTCAGCTTCTGTTCTGAATTTCAAATTTGCATGTGAAGCTTCTCTTGGACAAATTAACTTTTCTGGTAAAAGGTATTAAGTTACAAAGGAATCAAACAGAAGCCCTGCACTCATAAAGCTTTCTTTTATTATGAGGGACAGATAATGAACACACAAGTCACCACTGCTGCTTTTCTGAGCCTGAATCCCCTGAGATTGCCTCCCCTGTGGCAATGTCATGACTCAAGGTAAGTGGGGCAATGTGTGTCCAGTTCATTTTATAAACTCTAATCCCTCACCATGAAACAACTCAGAGAAAGAGAGAACAGAACAAGTAAGGACAGTTGAACTTTTTTATGGGCAACAAAATAATTCCTCTCTCAGGATTTCAACCTTGGCTGCAGACAATTATCATGAATGCTCCCAAGAGCTTTCCTTCAGCGGAAGCTTCCGAAGTACATACTTTCACATATCTAATGAATAAGTTCATTTTTCTGTAGTGCAGCTATGTCTCAGATCATTATTCTAGTGACGTTCCCATCATCAGGAATTCAAGAATGTTGCCGCACAGACCCACTTCCACCCAGAAGCTCTCCTCCCCTTGCACATGCCTGCGGGCTTCTGTGTCCACCACATACTTGGGTATAAAGGGTGGCAGTATATTCTGAAGTTTTGCTCATTACTCTATGTTTTGCCTTGGTTTCCATAAAGATTTTTATGCATGTATAAACAATCTTAAATCTAGTGAATTAAATTTTCACTCTACTTGTCAACATTGATTGTTTACCACATCAATACAGTAGAATCAGTTTTCACCATTATGAACATTCAGACATTTCAGACACTCATGAACGATGAGATGAATAAACAGGATATGAAATGGAGAATGAATGCTGTGGGTGGGGCCCACATAAAATGTGAGGAACAGGAATGTCCATTTGGTCAAGGAGACAATTGAGCTGATGCCTGCATGACTGAGGGAGGTGGCCATGCAAAAGTCAGGGAGGTGGAGGACACTTCAGAAAATGCAGGCTGGGCATGTTCAAGGAGGACAAAGAAATGGTACATGGAAAAGTTTAGGTGTTTTTATTTGTTTCTTGGTTTGTTTTTGTGCCGTGGGCAGGCTCTGGGACTCGATCTTGCATATGGAGACTTTAAATGCAAGAAACAACAGGTACTGGTGGAAATTAATTCATGTTTTTACCAACTATTTTACATAGCATATTATAATTTTACCCTGGAAGCAAGGGGAAATGTGGGAATGATAGCATTTCTATGTCAACTGGTTTGGTAGGTGTGCTATCTTCTCTTTTTTGAAATCATGAAATGCTTTTTAACAGTGAAATTTTCCAAACACTGCCCAATGCCAAAGATTTAATTCAGGTCAACTGTTATTTGGTAAATAATAGAGTAGGATAATACAGTATGCAGAATTCTACAATGGTATTGAAGATTGTGGTGCCACTAATATATACATACCTCTCTCAGCAATTCAAACCAACAATAATTTAGATTCTGTATGAAGGGTTTGTTCAGATAAAAGGAATTCAGTTACCTAGGGAGAGTATCAGAGAGAGCCTGGGCTTATCAAGAAGTGCTTGTTCTGAGTGGAGAGGTCAGAGAGTGTGAGGCCTGAAAGATGGAAAATATGAGAGGAATCTAATAAGAGGAAGATTATCTGAAGCTGAATCTGGAATGGAGGGGTCAGTGTCAAAGGCTAAGGACAGCTTCTTAGAGCTGAGCTCACAGGAAGGAGGGACCTCAAATCTACAATTGCAGTGAACATATTATGCAGTGACAACTATGTGGGATTGGAAGAGCGCACCAAATTCTGGAAAGAACATAGCCCAGAAGACACCTTAATTTTTGCCATGCAAGACCCCAAGAGGGAAACTGACCACCTATGCCAGGACTTAGGATCTACAGAGCTCTGAGCTAATATGCTACTGTCCGGATATTTGTTGTGAAACAATAGAAAGCAGGTACAGTAAAAATGAGCCACGCATTAAAAGATGGGTCATCAATCCAGATAGAAGAAATGATCTTTGCACTACAGCATCACACATTTCAGGCTTCTTCTTTCATGAAGCTCCCCTGGGGTATTCTCCTTATTCATCTCCAAAGATCTCTGGCTATGTGGGCACTAAAGCTTTTTCCAAAATGGCTTCTTCTTAAAGGACTCCAGTAAGTAACTGCACATTGAATGGGTGGAGACAGAACTCCTTGGGAACAATCAAAAAGCAGCCATCCAACAGTACTGCATGAGGATTAAAGGATATGGTTATTTTGGAATCCACAACAATTCGATCGGGCACACCTGCCTTTTAACCTCTCATAAATGACTCCAATTAAGGATTAAGATCCACCTTGTACAGGCTGGGTCACATCTCAAATGAAATATCCTAACCAAAAGGTCAATCCATAATAGGTTTATCCCCTCAGGATTGATTAAAAGAACATGACATTTTTGGGGTACATGACAGCCCTACAACAGCATGTGTGGATACTTAGGTTTAGAGAATTAGAGAAAGGTCTTTAAAGAAGTATGAGTGACAGAAATGACTTCCATCTTTTTGGTTTTGTTTTCTTTTGTTTTTTGTTTTTAGAAGAAAAGGTATACTTGAGCAAAGAAACTGAGGCAGGACCACAAAGAACTACAGTCAGAAAACAATGAGTAGAAAGTCCTGACTGGAAAGAGGGTTTAGTAGGGAGGGAGGGTGGAAGGCAGTCCAGGATCACTGCTGGGGATTTTGAACCTGAAATGGCAAGGATTATATCTTGAAAAACCTTAATATGGAAGGAAATACAGGGAACACTGGAAGAGAAGGAGATTGAGAAAGAATTAAAATAGGAAATTTTAATATTTGATTCATCAGAGTAAATCTCACCAGGTCTCAAACAAGTCAGGGCTGCATGGACTTTGCTTGCTTCAGTCATGTGCATCCATCTCTACAGAACTTACTACCAATAGTCCTGACAATATAAGGAACACAGAAGGTTTCAGCGGTCAGATTAATAATCCCTAAAGATGTTCCCAACTTAATTCTCAAGCCTGCAATCTGTTGCATATATGGCAAAAAGAAATTTGAAAATATCATGAAGTACAAGGTGCTGAGATGGAAGATTAGCCTGGATTATCTGGGTGCCCTTGTGAAATCATATGAACCCTTAAAAGGAAAGAACCTCCCAGGACTGTGGTCAGAGAAACATGTGACAACAGAAGCAGGGTCAGGAGATGAAGTGTTGATTAATATGAAGAACAATTAAGGGGATAAACAGCCAGGGAATTGGGAGGTCTCTGAAAGCTGGAAAGGGCAAGATTTCCCTTGAGATACAGGGGAATATTGCGCCACCATGATTTTGCCTGCATGAATCCATTTTGCTCTAATGATTGGCAGAACTGTAAATGAGACATTTCTAATGTTTGTGGGAATTGTTACAGGAGCAATAGGAAACTAAAACAGAGATTTTTACTGCATTATCCAACAAAGACCATCAAAAAAAGATATAAAGAGACCGGACCCACTACATGTTTCCTGGACCCTAAAAAAACTTCTTGAAAAGAAATCAGTAGTCAACCTCCAGGGAGATAGAGGAGGTAGGTATGTCTAGGGCTGTGTGAACAGGAAACAGCTACTTTATAAGAGCCTCATGGACAAGAAGAACAGAAGAGGAGGTTGTATTCAACAATGAATCACAATGGGAGGAACTTCTTAACATTTCTGACAGAAGTATTCTGCCCATCTCCAGCCTGGAGCCTGCTAATGCTGAGAGAAAAGTCTGTTGTGACCAACCAACAAGAGCCTGTCAGGGAGGCCAGATGCCCTGTGATGAGCAGTTAGGGGACTGTCCTGGCTCTGCTGTGTGCCAGTTTGAAAGTATTATGAAGCAAGGAAAAGACATGTTTTAATCCTGATCCAATATGTAGGAGCAGCCATTTCTATTAATAGATTAGTCTATTAATCTATTAACTGTATGTTAGAATTTTTTTATTAGATTATCTCCACAAAGATGTGGCATGCCCAATTGCGGGTGTGTCCATTTGATTAGATGAAGATGTAATTCCACCCATGTCAGGTAGGTCTTGATTATTTTACTGGAATCCTTTAAAAAAGGAACATTTTGGAGACAGTCAGAAATGACCAAAGTCTCAGAGCCAAAAGAGCCCAGCATTCATAGGGATGCCAACACCTGGAAAAGAGAAACATGGACATTTAGGGATGCTTGGAGCCCAGCAGACATCACTGTGATGTGTTAAGCCATCCAGAACCTGGAGAGAGCCAAGGGAAGCAAGAGATGAAAGCCAGCCCTGGAGAAGCAAAGAGAGGAGCCCCCACAGGAACAGAGGCTGAAAGCAATGGAGCCCAGGAGAAGGGGACCAACAGATGCCAGTCACATGACTACCCAGCTGACAGAGGTGTTCATGGCCCATCAGACTTCCTTGAACTAATGTATCTTCCTTGGAGGCCTTATTTTGGACATTCATATAGATTTTATAGGTTTAGAGGTATCAGAAACTTTGCAGAGAATTTCTAAAGGATCTTTAGGCTGGTCAGAAATATTCACGGTAGAGTGTTGTGGAACAAAGACCAGTAGAAAGTAATAAAGTGGGTAATAAAAATGCATATTAATTGCATAAGCAGTAACACTGATATTTAGTGAAAGAAAAGAAAAGTAATGTACTTAAAATAACTGGCAAAATTGTATAAGTCAATGTGGGAACTAAAAAGAATTCAGGTGATCTAAGGATATTGCTTTCACCATGAGGGTAGTTGATTGTATTTATTTGTTAAATGTTGCCAGAATGCAATACACCTGAATTGAAATGGCTCTTAAAAGGAAATTCGTTACTTGCAAGTTCACATTGTAGGCTATAAAAATATCCAAACAAAAATGTCCTGAGAAAATTATCTTGACTGAAGAAAAGCCAATGGGTCCAGTAAACCTCTGTCAGGTGTGGTTGGCGTCCACTCATCCTTTGGCTTCTCATTTCAAACAACCTCCCTAGAGGCACTTTTTTTCTGCATCTCTAAATGTCTGGAACTTCTGTTGACTCTGACAACTCTGTCAGCTATGTCAGCTCTGAAGCTTTTTCCAAAATGGTTCTCTGTTTAAGGACTCCAGTAAGCAACCCCACCTTGAATGGGTGGAGACACATCCTCAAGGAAATCACCTGTTCAAAAAGTCCTCCCCACAATTGGCTGTGTCAGATCTGCATGGAAACAACTTAGTCAAAAAATCACACCAAGAAGACTGAATCAGGATTAAAGAGTCACTTTCTGGGGTACACAACAGTATCAAACTGCCACAAAGATTTTCATTAGTTTTAGACATTGCTATTGCCATTGTGTGTTATAATTTTTTGAATAAGCACTAAAAGAATTAAAATGCATTATATATAATGGACTAAAAATGAAGGCATCTTTTCTCCAACTAAAATGTAAAGTTCATCACATTTTATAAATCACACATAACCAGAATCTTAGTCCTTAAAAGGAGACACATGTAAAGCATTATTAAGCTACAGAAAGGTTGAAAGTAAAAGAATGGAAAATTATATATATATATATATAATTACAGTATTAACTAAAAAAGGGTAGTTATAATAATATCCAAAATGCCAATGATTTAAAGAAAAATCATTGCTAGGTAAAACACTTCACTTCATGATGATAGATGTTTCAATTTACCCTGAAGATATAACACTGAATTTTACCCATCGAATAACCAAACCTCAAAAGACAGAGAGCAAAAAGGGGACAATTATCAGGAGAAAAAGCACAAATACACAGTGGTAAAAGTGGCATCTTTAATCCCCAACTTCAGCTTGATAAAACAAACAGGAAAGTTTAATAAAAATAAGGAAATCTGAAAAACAGCAGAAAAATTATGAAAACATTAACAGATTTGCACATTCACTTCAAGGCACACATGGAACCACATAAAGATGATCACAAGCAGAGACAGCAAACACACATGCACACATTTCAAAACACTGAACTCTCTGAAAACATTTTCTCTGACTTGCAGGCAGTTAAGCAAGAGATCAATGATAAAACATGATTCAAAAATATCCATACACTTTTAAAATGGTAATTTCATGTCTACGTTTCACTTCTGAAAAGCACAAGTAAGCTCTTACCAGACAGAATGTTCCACAGATAAAATGAACTCACCACAAAATTCAAAATACTTGAAGCACTGGATCCTAAACAAAGCCTGGTAAATTCTGGAAGAGAGACAACATTTTGGAAAAGGGAAGTTGAGTATAAAGAACTATTAAACTATGACGGATAAGCAAGCTTGAGTTGAAGGAGAGCTCTACATGGCACCTCAGGCAGAGGATGCACCCCTGAGAGAAATACAGGGTAGTGGGGGTCACTCACCAAGACTGGCTTTTAGACCTTCTTGGAGAAGGTGTAGTTTCAGTCCCCTGAATAGCAGGGAAGGGCTCTGGATTGCACAGGATAGAGCTGGTCTGCAGTCTCTGGACAACAGGAAGGAACCCTCCAGATATGGGTGGGGCACAGGAGAACCACAGGTAGAGGCAGAGTGCAGGTGTGCAGAGGAAGTGGGGACACAGGTGCAGCCAACAGGCCTAGAGCTCACAATGGCCTCATCAAAGGAACTCTCAAGGCCATGGAATCTATGGTGTATGAATAAAACTGTTTAAAAAAGAGTTGATTTGATAAATTTTCATGGATTTACACATTGAAATTCTATTCAGCAATGAAAGTGAATAAATTACAAATGCATGCAAAAGAATAGTTGTTCTATATATATTGAGTGAAAGATGCTAGCAGCAAAATAATGTATTTAGGATGATTCCATTTATATAAAGTTCTGTAACAAGCTAAACTGTATGATTTAGTGATGACTATCTGGAATTCCAAAATGTGAATCAAGGAAGTGATTACTATGAGATTCAGAGAAACCAAGAAGGAAGGATTATGGATGGTAAGGGAGGAGTGGATTTCAGTAGGATGTGGGGCCGAAATGTTCCAGGTGATGAGATTGGTGCCTCACCAAGTTGTTGTTAATCAAAAATGTGTATGTGTTGGGCAGGCCATGGTGGCTCAGCAGGGAAAGTTCTCATCTGCCATGCTGGAGAGCTGAGTTCGATTCCTGGTGCTTGCCATGCAAAAAAAAACACAGAAACAAAAAAGTGTATGTGCATGTGTTTTATGCAATTTTCATTGCCATATTTTAAAATGAACTGTTGAATATTAAATATCTATTTTTCCTACCTACAATTTCACACATTTATTGACACATATGAAAAATATACTCAGAGCACCTGAAACTCTATTTGACAGAGTATTTGGTCAATTAATATTTCTTCAGTAAATTAAAAAATAAAAATAAAATGAATCAAGGAAATTTTTAATTCTATCAATGTTCATGTTAATGGATAGAACAGTTATATCTTGTTCTAATTTTATTTGCAGCTAAAACTTCTCTTCTGAATTCTAAACTCAACATTCTTGGAAGTATCTATGGCACTTATAACTCAGTATCTCTGACACCAATCTCATGTTTTTCGATGTGGAAAATATATATGTATATATATTGGCCAGATCAGTGATATAGTTTTTCTTTCAGAGTCATCTTTCTATTCAGATAGATCCATGGTATTAAAATGAAATATGAAATTAATGCTAAAGCAGCACAGGCCATTCCACTTATCACAGTTACAAATTAATGCAGCACCACCTTTTTGTGTCACTGTGTGACACAGCATTTCTGCATTATAACTTTCTCATTTCCTCAATGACAGTGAGGTTGGATGAATCAAAACTCCCCAATGCATCTCCATGACTCTCTGTGTTTGATCAGCTGCAAAAGATAACCCAAATATTTCATGTCTCCATGTATCCATGTCTTTTGTATTGTGACTTTGCGGTCTCTCCCATAACATCGTAGGAGAAATTTACCCTCCCGTTTAATAAAAGCAGGTCTTGTGTGTATTACATTGGTCAAGAGAATGCAATCTGGGCTCCAATTAACCTTTTAAGCTTTTGCATTTTCTCTTTAAACCTGCCAAGAGCCATCAGAATCAGCTAGAATGACTCTGACAGATGAGGAGACACATGTGGCCCAGTCAACTCAAAGCCAAGCTGATGGCCAACAACACACATGTGCAAGACAAGAAACATGTCTGTGTCTTTCTACACGAGGCAGCTCCCACTGCACCTGGAAGCTACTGAAACCACAAGGGAAAGCCCAGCCGAGATGAGTCAGGCCTGTCGATATCAACACAAATGACCAGCAGACAGAAGAGCCATGAAAATGCTTATGATTTAAAGCACTGAGATTTGGGGGGCGTTATCAGTGGGCAATAGCTGATATCTCATTCTCTTTTAAATAGCAACCCATTCTTCCTCTGGCAAACCACTTCCCCTCATGTTTTTTTTTTGTTTGTTTTTCTTTATAGGAAAATGCCATAGGAGGCATTACACATATGTGTGAGTTTATGTTCTCTCTCAATAACTAGAATAAAAGGAGTGAACTTTGCATCTGGCACATAGTAGGCCATCAATAAGTATTGTTATGGCTTGAATTCTTTAGTATTAAATTTAACAAAAAATGGCTACATAGGGGTATTTGTTTTACACTGTTCCGGCTTTCTCAGTTTCTGAAACAGAATGTCCTTAACTCATGTGTTTCAGAAAGGCATGCAGAAATAATATTATGGCACTTCAAGTTTTTCTGTCTATACAACTGAAATAATTTTATTAATTAAATATTATCCAAAATATTGCATATATAGCAGATGCAAAAGCCATGATTTCAGTCAATCACAGATCATGGGAAAGCTGTCATACATTTCTATGGTGATAGGTAAGGAACTACAGAATTGTGTTTGAAAGAAAGAGAAAAGGAAAGGAAAGAGAAAGTGTGAAGGAAAAGGGCAGTTAGAAAGGAGGTACAGTATAACTCCTTCAGTAAGGAAGATAAGCAAGGCTTGAAGGAAAGACAGAATCAATTGAAGGAAAAAGTAGGACAGGAAGACTAACTACTAGACGGAAAGTTTCAATATGAAGAGGCAGGAGGAGGGAGAGCAGCTGCTGCTGCAGGACTCAGTGCCCCACAGCTGGGAGAGGAGGTTTGTGTTCGAGGCTGAAGCACTGTGGGAGCATAGCTGTTATACTGCTGACAGTAATAAGTGGCCACATCTTCAGCCTGGGCTCCACTGATTCTGAGAGAGAAATCTGTCCCAGACCCACTGCCGCTGAATCGGTCAGGGACCCCAGATGCCCGGGTGGATGCATAGTAGATGAGCAGTTTGGGAGCCTGTCCAGGTTTCTGCTGGTACCAGGCTAAGTAGCTGCTAATACTCTGGCTGGCCTTGCAGCTCATGGTGACAGTCTCCCCTGGAGTCACAGCCACAGAGGCTGGAGACTGGGTCATCACGATGTCCCCACTGGCACCTGCAGGCAGAAAAGAACAAAATCAAACAATAAATCACAAGTATATAAAATGTATATTCACATGTAGGTTTCCTCATTTATCATATATAATCAGATCTGTTTGAGATGGAACAGTCTGTACACTCTGCATGTGAAAACCATCTCTCCACCTTTATAAAGACATTGCTGTTCTGAAGCTCTCACCTGAGACCCAGAGCCCCAGGAGGATGAGGAGTTGGGACTGTGACAGCATCTTGCTCACGTTCTGGTGCACTTAGGCCCCATCTCCAGGGAATCCCCATTAATAGAGTCTGAGCAGCAGCCCAGTCCCCAGGAGTCTATGCAAATTAGCACAGGGTACAAAGGGAAACACACTGTGCAGTGAGGTGTGAAGACAGATAATGCAAGGAAGGGGACAAAATAACATAAGCACAGGAAATGTGAGTGTAGTCCTGCAAATGTCCCAGAAATCAAATGAACACTATACTTTTCAAGAAACTTCAGAAAATTGTCAAATTTAAAATATTTCATTATCAACTTTATGCTTCAAACTACCTTCAATCATCTTATAAATGCAATTTAATTTTGAAATAGAATATATGTGTCAATGAATGTAAAATTTCTGAACTTCATTAAACTTTAAAAATATGGTGGCAGGAACTATGTGGAGTATATTCATATCATGGGATAGAATGAAGATGTAGGGCAAAAATTCTGTGTCTATCTCAGCCTATTCTGAATTTTATATACATTTTTGAAGTTCCTCTTTGATGTCTCAAAGTCACCTCTATAGGTCCACAACCAGAACTTCTGATATTCCTCTCAACCCAAATAATGTCTCTGAAAATGAGTGACCAGATACTTGCAAGTTACCCTTGGCACTGCCCTGTGTGTCCACACATTTTCAAATCACAAAGGAAGTGATCCACAGACCTACAGGGTAATGGCCCCACCTAGTGGTCATAGGTAAAATAGTCCAGTTCCCGATGTATCACAGCAGATTTGTCATTTATTTCTACCCCAAATTAAAAGTATTTATAAAATTATACAATAACAAGTGAACCTTTCTAGGCCTCAGACATTAGATTATGAAAAAATGAAACAAAACACCTGATCTCTTGATCCTTTAAATAACCTGGGAGAGACAGACCATAAACAAAGGACATTTCTGCAGCTTCTCTTATCCTGTTTCTCTGAGATTTACCCTCTAAAGCAAAGCTGGTACCCAGGAAAAGTGGGGCAAGGTATGTTCAGCTCAATTTCATGAATCTTCCCTCATTATGAACAGAGTCAGAGGAAGAGATAAAAAAATTGGGACAGTTTAACAATTTTAAACATAACATAACCCTTCCTGCATTGTAATTTCCACATTTCCTGCAAAACAACCACCCTTCTGCTCCCAAGAATTTTCCTTAAAGTGGAACATCCTAAGACATGTATTGTTCCAGTTATAATTAAAAATACATTTATTTTTCTGTAACTTGCCTTCTTATGAGCCCATTACCTTAGGCGGGGGTGCCATCTCCAGGCATTCAGGAATGGGGTGGCCCAGACCCAAACCACCAGGAAGACATTCCTACTCAGTCAAAGGTCCACTGTGGTCTTGGCCCACCACATATATGGGTGTGGAAGATGCCACTAGGTTCTTCAGGTTTGCCCTCATCCCCCATGGGCTTTTCCCTTCTTTTCCATGTAGTTAATATACATATAGTATTAAGTTAAATTTCTACTTTGTAATTGACAGCTTTCCTTCTTCAAAACAGTAGAATTTTCTTGCTATGCTGACATATATTTAAAAACTTGAGATAGTCAAGGATGACATGAGATGAAACAGGTTGTGTCATGTAAATGACTGAGGCAGAGGGGTCTCCATAAAATGTTGTGTATGGAAATATTCTCCATGAAAAGTGATTAGTTGGCATCATGCATGAATAAAGTTGAGAGCTGGCTTGCAAAACTCAGGTACAAACAATTCCAAAAATACACAGGACATGGTCTTAGACTTTTAAGAAAGACAAATAAAACTGTGAATAAAGAAGACAAGGAAGTGATCCTAGGGTAACATTAAAGTTGGTATGAAAGCTGAGGGTTCAGATTAAGTGCAGTGAAAATCCATGAAATCCATGACCTGAGTCAGAATGAATTGGTATTTTAACAGATATTTTCTAGGTCATTTCATGAGCATTAACACTGTGAAGAAGCAGGAAGTGTGGAATCCTTATTTTTCCTGGGCCAGCTAGGAAGCTAGCACTTTTATCTTCTCCTCTAAAATCATATAATGGTTTCTTTATTTAAATTTAAAATTAAGACCAAGCAATATTTGATAAAAGATAAAAAGAGCATTGTGGTAAGTAGAATTCTAAGAGGGCCCTCAAGTTGCCAAGCTGCTGGCATGTATAAATTCAATCCCAGTTGATCAAATAGTGTGAAATAAAATTCAAACAAAACAATATTTGATAAAAGACAAAAAGATCACTGTGGTAACTAGAATTCTGAGAGGACCCTCATATTTGCATATTTAATGAAACTGTTGACTTTGATTGCATAAGAAATGAAAACTGTTGACATTGAGAAGGGGAGATTATTCAAATGGGCCTGACCATTTCACAGGAGCCCTTTAAATATTGTTGTACTGGTCAGAGTCTAAGGACTCAGTAAGATTCCTAGATAATTAAGATTTGACAAGGTAGAAACTATCTGATGTTGCCTGTGGAAGTTGAGGGGCCATGTGACAAGGAATGAAGGCAGACTCTAGAAGATGAGGACACTCAGGCAGCAAGAAAGTAGGATCTCAGCCTTACCACCCAGGGAACTGACTCTGTCCAACCACATCAGCTTGGAAGAGAACTCCAAGCTCTGGAGAGAACAGAGCCTCACTCACTCCTTCATTTTATTCTCTTAAGACCCTGAGCAGAGAACCCTTCACACTGTGCTCAGCCAGACTCCTGACCTACAGCACTGAGAACTAATGAACTGCTCACTGGTTTTTTTTTTTTTTTTTTTTTTAGAGAGAGGGAGGAAGGGAAGGAAAGACAGAGAAGGAAGGAAGGATGGAAGGAAGGAAGGGAGGAAGAAAGGGAAACATCTTTAAACATTTTCTTATTTTATTATATTTTGTTTGTTTGTTTGTTTTTTTACATGGGCTGGGGCCGGGAATCGAACCGGGGTCCTCCGGCATGGCAGGCAAGCACTCTTGCCCGCTGAGCCACCGCGGCCCGCCCTGCTCACTGGTTTTTAACTGATAAAAACTAATATGGGTTTATGAATGAATCTTGTGTTAAAAGGAAATTCTTGAACCCAGAGAGGAGAAACTATCATACCATTTACTTTGTTGCTGAGTGATGTTGACTCCTCCCTCCTCCAGACAAAGAGTGTGTTTTATGCCTCTTTGACCAACAAATGATTTCCTGTCATTAGATCACATCCACAGGATAAGGGATGAATACTGTGCTATGAAAACACGAGGAAGAACAGAATTAGCTTTAAAGATGGTCAGAATCTCTCCATTCTTGGACTATATGGCCATGTTCTCAGACAATTAAAGGAATTCTGGTCAGAAATCTGTAAGAGAAGAGAGGGGCATTGCTAGAAAACCTGAACCACTGTACTACTCACATATTTGTTCACACTACCCCGTCCCCTGTCCTGAGAACACTCAGCACATGTGCTCCTGTGGCAGATATAACATCAAGCTAAGTGAGTTATAAGGATCAATTCTCATGCAGCCAGCTGTGCTATGCTATTCATTTCAAATGGGAGCATTGCATTAGCAGTGACCATGATGTTCTTCTGTAAAAAGTCACCCGACATTCTTGAACAAATTCATGGAAAGATTAGAGAACATGTGGTGCTGGTTTGGATCCTTGAACAGGAAAAATACATTAGAGAAACATGGTTAAACCTGAATAAAGTCTGGACTCCACTTAATGTTATCTTACCCATATGAGTAGCTCAATTTTGCAAATGAACAATGATTATGTAAGATGTTAGCATCAGGAGGAAGTGGGTGGCTTCCGAGAAGATGACAGACTGCTCCTGCTTCATGAAACAAGATAGAAGGCAGGGAGAAAATGTCCAAAGACTGCAGGTTCGGGGTGCTAGGAGTTCACCTTGGGTCTCTTGCTGTGGCAGTCAGCCATTCTGCCACTTGAGAACCAGTGCACCCCCATGTACCTTATTATAAACCCTTAAGTTGAATTGCATCTCCTACATGAGATCTGGATCTTGATTTGGCAGAGAATAATCAAAGAACAATGTGCAAAACTTTATTTTGTCAAAAACTAAGGAAAGGGCAGTCCACGGTGGCTGAGCAGGCAGAGTTCTCACTTGCCATGTCAGAAAGTTGGGTTCAATTTTTGATACCTACCCATGTAAAAAAACTAAATAAATATAAAACTTTAGGAAAGTGAAGAAAAACAGCTTACTAAATAACCAAATCAAGATAATAAAATATGCAAGCACAATAGAAAATCACAAAAGATCCAAGCAGAAATGGCCCACCCAAATGACCAAATCAAGATTCCAGATGGGACAGAGAATATGAAACTACTACGCAAGGATATTTATAAAGAAATAAAGGATATCAGGAAGACACTAGAAAAGCATAAAGAAGAATTTGGGAGGTTAAAAAGAAAAATGGCAGATTTCACAGAAATGAAAGATACAGTAGACCAAATACAAATTATACTAGAGACACACAATAGCAAATTTGAAGAAGGAAAAGGAAGAATAAGTGACCTTGAAGATAGAACAATAGAACTTGAGCACACAAAAGAGCAAATAGAAAGAAAGATGGAAAAGATGAAACTGGATCTTAGGAAAACGATGGACAACAAAAAGCATGAAAATATGAGAATTATGGGTGTCCCCTAAGAAAAAGACAAGAGTAAAGGGTTGGAAAAGTTAGTTGAAGATATAATCAGAGGAAACTTCTGAACACTTATAAAAAACACAAATATGCACATCAAAGAGGCCCAGTGACCTCCAAATAGAATAAATTTGAACAAGTCCACTCCAAGACACATGCTAATCAGACTTTCAGGTGTTGAAGACAAACAGAAAGTCCTGAAAGCAGCACAAGATAAGAAATCTACTACATACAAGGGAAAACACATAAGCCTGACTTCAGACTATTCAACAGACACCATGGAAGCAAGAAGGCAGTGGTATGACATTTTTAAGATCCTGAATGAGAAAGGCTTTCACCCCAAAATTCTTTATCCAGTCAATTATCTTTCAAAATTGAGGGAGAGATTAAATTCTTCACAGATAAAGAAAGATTGAGAGAACTAGTCAACAAGAGATCAACCCTACAAGAAAATTTAACTGGATCCTTGTCAGCTGATTAAAAAAAAAAGACAAGAGAGGGAACTCTGGAGTAGTGCACAGAATTGAAGAATAAGAGTAAAAGTAGTTTAAAGGAAAAGAGAGCAAAGGAGAATAATATACAGATCTGACAAAAAAACATCTAAAGGACAAGATGGTAGAATCAAGAACTGCTTTTACAGTAATTACTTTGAATGTTAATGGACTAAATTCACCAATTAGAGGATGCACACTGAAAGTTTGGATAGAAAATGTAATCTATCTATATGGTGTTTATAAGAAATTCATCTTAGATTCAAGGACACAGTTAGATTGAAAGTGAAAGGATGGAAAAAGGTCTTCTATGCAAGCTGTAACCAAAAGAAAGAAGGAGTAGTTATACTAATATCATGTAAAGACATCATAAGAGACAAAGAAGGACACTACATATTAATAAAAGGGACAATTCACCAGGAAGAAATAACAATCATAAATGTGCATGTTTCTGATCAAGGAGTTTCAAAGTACATGAGGCACATATTGGAAAAATTGAGGGGAGCTATAGATACATCAATAGCAGTTGTGGAAAACTTCAACACAACACCCTCCACTATAGATAGAACAACCACATAGAGGTTCAACAAGGAAATAGAAAACCTAAAAAGTAAGATAAATGACTCAGATCTAATAAACTTGTATAGATCATTACATCCCAGAACACCAGGATACACATTCTTCTCTAGTCTACATGGAATGTTCTCCAGGATAGATTATGTTCTTGGACCTAAACTGAGTCTCTATAAATTTAAAAAGATTGAAATTATTCACAGCACTTTCTCTAATCACAACAGAATAAAGTTGGAAATTAATAATCACCAAAAGAAATAGGGTTTTCACAAATATATGGAGATTAAACAGTATGCTCTCAAATAATCCATGGATCAAGGAAGAAATTGCTAGAGAAATCACTAAATATCTGGAGAAAAATGATGATGAGAAGACAACATATCAAAACTTCCAAGATGCGGCAAAGGCACTGGTGAGAGGGAAATTTATTGTCCCAAATGCCTATATTAAAAACAAGAATGAGAAAACGTGAGGATTTAATGATTCACCTGGAGAACTTAGAGAAAGAATAGCAAACTAACCCCAAAGCTATTAAAAGAAGAGAAAAAATAAAGACTAGAGAAGAAATAAACAATCTGGACAACAACAGAACCATAGAAAGAATCAACAAAACTAGAAGTTAATTCTTCGGAGAAAATTGATAAAATAGATGGTCCCCTGCTACAC
Source organism: Tamandua tetradactyla (assembly GCF_023851605.1). Classification (NCBI taxonomy): domain Eukaryota; kingdom Metazoa; phylum Chordata; class Mammalia; order Pilosa; family Myrmecophagidae; genus Tamandua; species Tamandua tetradactyla. Next base: position 63,036,703 of record NC_135343.1, on the reverse strand, counting down.
GACAAAGGAGAAGAGAGAGAGGACACCAACAAATAAAATCAGAAATGAGAGGGGGGTTGTTACCACAAATCAGGAAGAAATTGTAAAAATCATAAGAGAATATTATGAACAACTATATGCCAACAACCTCATAATTTAGATGAAATGGACAAATTCCTGGAAACACACAAATCACCTATACTGACTTGAGAAGAAATACATAATATCAACACACCAGTTATAAATAAAGAGATGCTATCAATCATCAAAAACCTTCCCACAAAAAAGCCCAGGACCTGATGGCTTCACAGGAGAATTTTATCACACTTTTCAAATAGAACTGATACCAATCCTGCTCAAACTGTTCCAAAAAACTGAAGAAAAAGGAGCATTGCCTAATTCATTTTATGAAGTTTACATCACTGTAATACCAAAATCGGATAAAGATGATAGAGGAAAAGAAAACTACAGACCAAAATGTGTTTCTTTGACTCCTGATTGTCCTCACCTCCTTGGATCGTTTTGTCCAAACACACATCTCTTCGAGCAGAACTATTCAAACCATGGTAGGTGTAGCCATGGGAGGATGCAAAGATTTTCCCAGAGGTTCACAGAGATGACAAACTTTAATGCAATCCCTTTCTACATTTTCATGTTCTGCTCAAAGTCTTTCCTAAAATGGCTCAGTCCAAGAACAGGCAAGTTGTGCTGCTGATTCTCCTTTGATGCTTCCAAGATCACATTACGTCTCTAGGCCTTAATGTAGAAAGAAAAAGGAAGCTCCCACTCAATTCACCATAGGCATTTTTTCCTTGGGATCCAAACCTCTGAAGAGCCAAATGAAGGGAATTCTCACATTCCCACTAGTGTCAATATTAAGAGTGAAAAACTCTAAAGACTAGAGACAGTTCTATGGTTCAAAAAATGCAGGGAGAATCTAATTGAATTTTTGGTCCAAATATTCCACAATTCAGTTATGGAACTTCAAAATGAAATCATTTGTCTAGTTTTCATTGTTTATTTTTGTGTCTTCCTGCCTGCACTTAGTATCTATCTGCTGAACGTATTGCTTTTAATAATTACACCTTGCTAAGGTTAGCAAAATTGAGATTTTGCTACTACCTTGAATAATTGGAATATGCATTTTCAAATAATTTTTGAATTATTTCTTTTGAAAAGTTCATTAGCATTTAGGACACATGGGTCACTTTATATAATTCTTCAAGGGCCCAAAATTTCTGAAAATTAACCTATATTTGGCACCAACATGACAAGGTGTGGACTGGACTACTTTGTTTTTATTCTTTAACTGCACTGTATAAGTCAATATTCTCTCTGTGCATGTGTTTGTGCATGTATGCATATTAACATGTGGTTAAACACATAATATATGTATATAATATATATATATAAATTATTGTAAATTTGGACCACTGCAGTTTCTCTTTGAGTTAGTAGAATAGCAAAAGTTGCTTAGATACAATTATGAACACATGTCAACTAAAATCAATAAACAGAAAATTTCCTCAACCTCGGTCTTCTAATTTGGTGAGAAAATTATTTTTACCACCATATTTTGTTCAATGGCAAAACTGCGTTAGCAAGAGACTTTACCTAATCCTCTATTAATTCCACGGCTGGACTCCTGAGACTCTCAACCAATAAATATTTGACATTTAACTCACCTATAATATCCAATGTTCTTTACTGTTCAGATCAAAGTCAACCTGGCATCTTTGTGCATCCTGGAGGACACAGCACATGCCAAAGCACAATTCGCTGCTGTAAGACAAGATAGGAGGGACAGATGCATCAAATATTTCACTCATCTCCTCTTCAGATGACATGGAGTTAGTGTTCTGTAGATGTAAAGGTAAAGGACCAGGAAAGTGAAAAGGGAATTTACAGGTTTCTCTCAGATTTAACTAATGGTTAGAGTGAGAGCTCTGTTCTTATGCAGGAATTTCATAAACTAAAATGAGGGCAAAAGCTGGGAGTAAAAAACAAATAAACACTAATTGCAACCATCATGAGTTTTGTTTTGTTTTGTTATGGGCAGGCACTGGGAATCGAACCCGGGTCTCCAGTGTGACAGGCAAGAACTCTGCTTACAGAGCCACAGTGGTCTGCCCTGCATCATGAGTTCTTTAAATGCAGCTACTATTAACACATTTGGAAAGGGAATCTTAAACTTCTTTACTATGTGTGCTCTGACCATAGTATGATGAAATCAGTAAATGTGTTTTCTATTTATTCGTTCCATAGATAGAGTTGAATTTTGAAAGAAAATGGATCCTACCCAGAGTGTCATCCATATTTGATATAGATGATTTAGATGACGATTTGAGAATTTTGAGTGATGTTATTTAGATGAGGTTTTGGAATTGCACTGAGACCTCAATGGGTTGTGATGTTTGGGGATTTGGGGATGAGGTTAATGTATTTTGCATGGGGGAAAAAATGGATAAAATTGGGGCTGAAGGTTACCCCCTGGAGATTGAATAATAGCTTCAAAATACCTGTTCCTAAATCCAGGTATCCAAAAGTGTTACAAAAACTTGGAAGAGAAGGTAATGGAAAAGCAGAGCAGAAAGACATTTGAAGATGCTGGACTTGAAGACAAGAGAAATGGAGTAAAAAACAAACCAAAAAGAAAAAAAAATCAAGGAGGTCTGGCAGCCACAATCAGTTGATGGAGGTGAAGAACACTTTCTACCCAGGAATATCCCAAAGGAGTGTGTCCTTAGAGACAGATTTCAGACTAGCTGTATTGATTTCAATCTTCCAGCCCCCAAACTTGTAAGAGAGTTGATTTTTGTTATTCTAAGTCATCACATTCCTTATAATTTGTTGAAGCAGCCACAGAAATATAATTTAATCATTGAAACAATAAATAATGGAGACTCAAAGTCAGTTTTAATGAGGCATGAAAATGCTGCTAATGGTTGTACCCAAGTATTTTCAGGTGCTTCTCAAAGCATTTTATATGTAGTGACCCATTTTGCCTCAAAAAATCCTACAAAATAGGTGTAAATGAAATATCCATTATACATCTGAAAAAGCTTTCCACTGAGATGTTAAGAAATTTACTCAAGGACATATGGAAAGGAAGTATCAGAGATGTAAAAAAAGAAAAGTTGATACCTGATGAAATGAAGTCACCCAGGAATTTGAACACATTTCTAATTAGGTTAGATAATTGGAGACTAGCCTTTAACTGGAAGAGAATGACTGAGAATAATAGCTTTTTCTCACATTTTTTCTTTTTTTTGGTTTTCAAAATAAAACATAGAAATGTGAAAAGGCATTGTGATAAGACTGTACAAGTACAGTTAGAAAACCCTGAGCAGAAAGGCCTGGCTGGAACTGAGTTTACAGTATCAAGAGGGGAGACAGACAGACAGGGTTTCTGGTGGAAATTTTAAGCCTGAGAATCTCAGAGTTTTATCTTGTTATTGGGTTTGGAGGATAATAGCAGGGAGGGGAGATAATAGCAGAGGAAGTGAAAGATACTGAGAGGGAGTTAACATTATAAAGTTTAAGTCAAGAAGGCACAGGGAATTGGAGGTTGATACATCAGGGTGGAAAACTCTCTGGGTCTTATCTTACATAACAGAGAACAGAGCTACAGCTTTGCTTGTTCACTCCTGAGCATCTATCTGTATGGAACAGTCAGTTTCTGGTTATCCAAAATCTCCTGATAATATAACAAAGGTACATTGAGAAGAGATGATAGGTAAATGTGCAACCTATCTAAAGGTGTCAACGCTCAAATCCCTGGAACATGTGCAGATCTTACCTTACATGGCAAAAGGAACTTTGAAGAGGCACTTGACCTTGAATTGAGGAGATTATCCTAGATTATCTGGATGAACTAAATCTATTTGCATGAGTCCAAAAAAATGCAATTTCACAGGACTGTGATGAAAGGAAGATGTAAGTATGGAAAAGGCATCATGGAAATGCAGTGTTGCTGTGTTTGAGGTGGGAGGAAGGGGATCTCAGTGAGGGAGCCAAAGGATGAATATGGATGAAGTAAGGAAGACCTTCACAGTAATAGCATTGAATGTTAATGGATTGAACTCCTCTTTAAAAAAAGACAACTACTGGCATAAATGATAAAATATAAGATCTAATTATAGGCTTTTTAAAAGTGACTCATTTTAGACAAAATGATGCAAATAAGTTGAAAGTGTAAGGACAGAAAATGATATTCTGCACAAACAGTAATGAAATAAAAGCTGGATAAGCCATACTAAAACCAGAAAAAATAAACTTCAAATGTTATAAGAGATTAAAAAGAGAAGAGGCTATATATTAGTAAAAAGTACAATTCACCAGTAAGTAATAACAATCATAAACAGTGTATGTCTAGTCTAGGTAGCCAAAATTCATGAGACAAACCCTAGAAAAACTGAAGTTGAGAAATAGGTTTCTCTACAATAATAGTGGGAGACCTCACCACTGCCCTCTCTTCAATAGAGCATCTAAACAGAGAAGCAAAAAGGACAAAAATAAACTAAATAATATAATTAAAAAAAACTAGTTCTAACAGACACATATAGAACATTGCATCTAAAAACAGCAGTTTAAACATTCTTCTAAGTGCTCATGGAAAATTCTCCAGGATAGACCACATGCTGGGGTACAAACGGGTCTTAATAAATTTGAAAAGATTGAAATTGTACAACGTGCAATCTCTGATCACAATGAAATGAAGCAGGAAATCAATAACAATGGGAGAAGTGGAAATTTTACTGATATATGGAAGTTAAACAACATGCTCTTGAACAATATTGCATCAAAGAAGAAATTGCAAGAGAAATTTTATATTCACTGTTCCTTTTCCTTTTATCTTTTGTTTTTATTTTATTTTGTTTTCTCTACTATTTTCTTGTCTTCTCTAGTTTTCATTTGGTGTTATATATAATTTGATTTTCTCCCAGCTTTATGCATATCAATTAAATTCTTTTTAAAATTGTTTTACTGGTTGTCCTAGCCTTTACAATATATATTTACAACTTATCTACATGTATTTACAACCTACACTTTTGCACTTCATGTGCAGTGCAGGTAACATAAGTGTCATCCCAGTTTTTCCCCCATCTCTTATAACATTGTTGTCATGTAGTGCTTTATTATTTTATAGTATAACATAGTGTTATGTCACTTAACCATAAATTATCCAAAATAGTGTTGCTGCTATTAAAACAAACTATCTTCTATATCAGTTAAGAAAAAGTAACATTCTATTTTACCTATATTTATTCCTTCTCAATTGCTTTTCCTTTCTCCAGATAAATCATTTCCTTTCTCTCTGAACAACTTTGTTTAACATTTCTTACAGGGATAATTTGCAAATATCCCCAAGTTTTGTTTGTCTTAGACAGTCTTTAATTCTTCTTCAATTTCAGGCTAGTTCTGGATGCAGAATCCTAGGTTGGTATGTGTGTTTTTTTCTGTCATTGAGTATTTCACTCACCTCTTCTTGCTTGCATGGTTTATGAATGGATGGCCAATGTAATAATTACCCTTCTTTCTCTAAGGTAGGATATTTTTTTCCTGTGCCCTATTTCAAAATTTTCTCTGCTTTTCATTTTTTTGCAGTTTGAATATAATACTCATGGTTGTATTTGAGGGTGACTTATCCTTCTGGTATTCTATGAGCTCCCTAGATCTGAAGCAATGTGTTATGTGTCCGTTTCACTCATAAAAATATTTTCCTAATTGTTGTCCACATCACACAATCAGGAGTGAATACTGTGAGATAAAAATTAAAGCAGAATTAACTTTGAAGATGGTCATGGTCTGTCCCTGATTGTCCTCATGGCCATATCTTCTGAGGAAGGAAAAACTCCTCCGCAGGGCTTTCTGTAAGAGAAGGGTGTGAGCTGGGGACATCCCAAGCAGAGCTGAACCACACTGCTGAAGTGCCAGATGCACCAATGTGGATGTTTCCTTCCACCTGGGGCATGATATAACTGTTTGTAGCTTTGTCTTCATCTCAAAAAAAAGTATTATTCTTCAATTTCTTTTAGCATGTGTAATTCTAAGCTTAGGTTTACTTCTGGATATTTCCAGTGTGAACATGGGATGTCTCTCTTAATTACAGATAAAATTATACTCAACACCCCCGATATGTTTACTTGGCACAGCTTACATTGCGACATGCTCTTACCTGGGACATTCAACACGAGGGTCTCTGTTGCAGATATATCATCAGACGGACTGAGTTATAAGGGCCCATCCACATGCAGCCAGCTTTATCATGAATCAGGGTTCTCAACTAACTGTTCGTGGTCTGTGGGATCCCCGGGTCCCCATGAAGATTCCCAACTATTTCTTTCATATGAGTGAGTGAATGTGATGAGTTAGATGATTGTTAACATAGAGGCAAAAGCTCATCAGTAATCATGAAATAATGAGATTGATAGACAAACTCATAAAATATTGATGTATAGAATAAAATTTTATGCTATTCATTTAAAATTGCAACACTGCTCTAGCAGTGACCATGACATTCTTCTCTAAAGATCATATAATTTTTCCATAACAAATTCATAGAAACCAAGTGCAATGTGGTGTCCTGGACTGGACCTAGAAAAGGAAAAGGGCATGATAAAACAAATGGTTAGCCTGAATAAAGTCTGGATTTTAATAAATGTGACTGTGCCAATGTAAATTTCTTAGTTTGATAAATGTGCTGTGATTATGTAACATGTTAAATTTAGGGACAAGTGATTGACATGTACAGGAACATTGCACTATGTCTCCACCTTAAAAAATTATTCCAAAATCAAAACTTAATATTAAAAGCACAAGAAAGGATTCCTTAGAATAGCTGAGTGAATATTGGATGGGACCAAGGGAGTCTGTCATGAATGACATAATGTAAGGTAACCCTTCCTAATAGTGAGACCCCATCTGGAGTGACATTATAGGTCTTGTTCTAGACATTCAGCCTTTCTCCTTGCAAGTGAGACCTGACAATACCCAAAATATGGTTCTTTGACAGCTGATTATCCTCACCTCATTAGATCCTTTTGCCCAAGCGTGCATCACTTACAGCAGCCCTCTCAAACCTGGGTAAGTGTCCCTCTGGACAACACCAAGTTTATCTCAGGGGTTCATGTTCATAAAGAGCTTTAATGCAATTAAATTCTAGATCTTTGTGTCTTGTGAAAACTCTTTCCTAAAATGGGTAAGGGGAAGAACAGCCCAGTTGTGCTGCTGACACCCCTTCCCATTTCCAAGTACACTGTCACCCTATGCTGCTTTAATATAAAAAGAAATTCCAGCACTCATCTCACCACAGATATTTCCTTTGGAACCAGAACCTCTGCAGTATCAAATGAAGGGATGATTCTCACTCCCACTAGGGTGAACATTAAGAAAATTTACGAATTCAGAGATGGGGAACAGTCCTGTGGTGCCCACTGTTTTGCTTCCAAGAAAAGCAAAGGAGGATCTAATTGAATTATGTGCCCAAATATTCCAGAATGCAGTCATGGAATTGGAAAATTAAGTCATTGCTGGAGTTCTTCTTGCTTAATTTCTTCTTCTCCTTCCCAATTAACACTATTTAGTCCAGAAGTTTTTCTTTGATAGTATAAATTTGATGCAGAAAATTCAAATCATTAATGGAATTAAAATACATTGTTTTGAAGCATGTGAGTTTATTCATATAAAACAGACATTATTTTACTGTTTGCAACATTATTATTCTGCTAATGAAGCCAAGCAAAAGATGTGTCACTTTACATTTCATATTTGCCCAAGAAAATATGGAATCAAACATAAGGAAAACAAATTTAGAAGAACCCTCATTTTATACAAGAAAAAATCATTCTTCAAAGTCATACATAACCCTTCAGGAGATATAAATGGCAAACTGTTGTTGGACCCAGTGTTCTTAAAATAAATCTTTCCTTGAGAACTGGATGTAGACATCTTTGTACAGATGAATGACTTCTCATTTTCATGTGTTCAGCCCCAAGACACATATATGGAAAATAACAGCAAGTATTTTATGTAAATTACACATTTATCAACTTGTACTTATTGAGAAAGAAAAATTTAGTAGGTGATTTTTGTTTAGCTCTCACTTTTATTTGTTTACCTTATAACTCTTCAAAAGGATGTCACGAAATTTAAAAACAAACTATTGCCAAACAATAATATTGTCACAATATACACCTACACTAAATGAAAGAAAAGAAACCACTATAATAGACAACTGTCCTCCATTACTCTATATAGAGACAAACTGTCCTCTATTACTTATACAGGTGTGCAGCAGGACTCCTGAGCATTTTCTCTTTAAAATATGTTTCAAATAATTAACTGATAATTTCCAACACTAACACTGCAGCCACTGAGTGCACCTGGCCACTTCGTGCACCGAGGAGTGCACAGCACAGAGCAAAGCACAACTGGGCAGGGTGCCAAGAGGCTGCAGGGACAGATGCACCAACCAGGAGGATCTGACTGCCCCACGATGGAAAGGGAAAGGGCCAGGGGTGGAAGAAGTTTCTCGAAGGTCTCTCTCAGACTGAGCTGCATTTTAGAGAGTGATCTCTTCACCACACTAGGAGTCATAAACTAATTGTATCAGAGGCAGAGAATAAAATATTAATAAATAAAATGTTTTAACCCCCCCTTGATTTCTTTAAATACAGCAACTAGTGACACTTTAAAAAAATTTTTAAAAACTGAAACATGCTCAACAGGACAGTCATCTCAGGAAAAGTGTATAGACAAGACTGTTTCAAAATGGCATGAAGAAAAATGTTACCCTAGATGGGAATGAATTCACCCACAAAGTGTAATTGAAACAAGGACACATCTTCTACAAGGATTGTCACTGTTTTGCAGAGGAGCTGCATATCAGAATCAGGTGGGGAACATTGAAAATATGACTGTTAAGGTAAAATATAGTCAAACAGTTCCAAATACCCAGAATTTGGATTTGTGAATCTGCATTTGAGTAAAATCTAATGATTTTGTTTTTGTAGGCTGTCTCACCAGTCAGGGAACGGGCATTAAGAAACCATCTCTACAACACATAAGCAGTTCTCAGCAACATCGGGGATACCAATAAAACTTATTTCACCTGGTTTAAATGAAGATTAAAGGAGGTATTTGAAACATACTATAGATGCTAGTCATTATTGTAATTATCTAAATATTAACGTATTGACAACTTGACTAATGACTGAAACATGACTATTCAACGCAAAAATTAAAAATCCATGGCCGAAATCACCTTGAGATGAGGTGAATTGAAAAGCACCATGATGCTGAGTGTTCAGATAAAATATGGCAATGGAAATGTTAGGCAGAAACAAGAGACTCTGGGCTTGGATGATATAGTTATATTGTTATAAAAATTGAGGATATAATAGAGTGAGAAGAAAGAGGCACTTGTGCAGCATGAAATGATGGCAGTGCCTAAGTGTGGTCCAGGTGCAAGGAATTGCTCAAAGCAATTTACATGTATTGACTTATTGGGCCTCACAGCATTCCTACAAAATAGATGCAATTATTTCAGCCATGGTACATATGTGAAAACTACCCATAGAGTAGTAAATCAACTAACTTCTCAGAGCTAGCAGGGTCACAACAGTATAAAATAAATTTCATACTTTAGGGATCAGTGTATACTCATTTATGATATATTGATTTTCTAAAGCTGCCAGAGTGCTATATACCAGAAATGGGTTCAATTTCATTTCAAGTTTATTTTCTTAGAAATTTACAGTTTCACAGCCTTGAAATTTCCAATTTAAGGCATCAGGAGGAAGAAATCTTCTTGTAGAAAAGGCTGCTGCTATCCAGAGTTCCTCTGTCACATGAGACCACACATGGCGATGTCTGTCCTTCCCTACTGGTCCTGGTTTCAATGGCTGTCTCCAAAATGTATCTGGGCATTTCTCCATTTGTTCTCCTTCTTTACCTGCTTCACTAGTTTGCAACCTTCTGGGATACAATATTCCAGAAACAGAATGACTTTTACAATTGGGAATTTATTATTAAGTTGCAATTTTACATGTTCTAATGCTGTGAAAATGTTAAAATTAAAGCAAAGTTATCCAAGATTAAAAGTATCCAATCTAAGGCATCCAGGGAAAGATACTTTGGTTTAAGAAGACCAATGACATCCAGAGTTTCTCTCTCAACTGGAAACACACATGGCAAACATGACAGCATCTACTGGTTTTCTCTCCATGCTTCTTGTTCATGAAGCCCTCACTGGGACATTTTTCTTTTTCATCTCCAAAGGCCTCTCACTGAATAGACTCTAAAGCCTTTCCAAAATAGTTTCTCTTAAAGAGCTCCAGTAAGCAACCTACTTTGAATGGTTGGAGACACATCTCCATGCAAACAAACAGCTCCCATCTGATAATACTGGATGAGGATTAAAGCACATAGCTTTTCTGGAGTCCATGACAGATTTAAACTGGCACACCTACCTTTTCAGCTCTTAGAAAGGACTGCAGTGAAGGATTAAGACCAACCTTCATTGGGTTGGGTCCCATCTCAAATGTAATATCTTAACCAAAATGTCCAATCCAGAAAACATCTAACTCCACAAGAATGAAATAAAAGTACATGAACTTTTTTGGAATGCATAACAACTCTAAAACAGCACATGTGGATACTTAGGTTTACAAAATTAGAGAAAGGTCTCTAGAAGGAGTATGAATGAAAGAAATGACTTTTTGTTGTGGGGCACACCAAAAGAGAGACCACATAATTCAAAACTGCAAGCCAATTTGGAGTCTTTATTAGCTGGCCAGTGACTGCCACAGAAATTTCCAAGAAGGAAGATTCAGAGAGCAGCCCCCAGAGGTTTTCAAGGTGTGCTTATAAAGGGTAAAATTATGTTGTGGACTTCTGGAGAAGATGGCAGCTTAGTAAGGTGCGCATGTCTTAGTTCCTTCTCCAGAAAAACTACTAAATAAGTAGAAACAGTACAGAATAGCTCCCAGAGCCATGACAGAGACCAGACACACAGTGTACCCCAGTCTGGAATGGCTGGACCGGCTAAGACACTCCACTGTGGTGAGGTCCCCGAGTGGCACGTGCTTCCCCGGGCCACGGCAGCTGGCGGCCGGAGCCCCTCCCTCCCTCCTTCCCGGGCTGGCTGGGAGGCCCAGATCGGCGGTTCCCCAAGCTGCAGGGGCCAGCAACTGGTGCCCCTCCCACAAACACGGCTTCCCGGGATGGCTAGGAGCCTCGGATCAGTGGTTCCCCAAGCCGCGGCAGTCGGCAACCGGCGCCCCTCCCACACGCAGCTTCCCGGGCCATCTGGGAGCCTCGGATCAGCAGTTCCCCAAGCCACAGCGGCTGGTGCCCCTCCCCCACAGGCAACTTCCCGGAGGGAAAGGAAAGAGTCTCCAACAGTAGTAGAGACTGAGCCCAACCTAACACCAATAGTGGCATTAATGAACAACTTCTGACTAATAAAAATAGGCCCTCAGCTCAGGTGAAACTGATCAAGGCAGAAGTCACCTATTGGGCTAACTGAAGAAGAGGAAAGGGGGCAAAACAGAGCATTCTGCAGCTGTTTCTACAGAGGCTTGGTTGCCTCTGGGCTCAGTGCTGGGATTACACAGGTTGCAACTGCCCTGAACACAGAAACAGGCTGCTTTCAGGGCATCTACCACCTGAACTTTCCCCATGGGAGGGGTGAAATGCAACTCAGGCAGAATCCCTCTCTCAAGGAATTGAAATCCCAGGACTTCACAATGTGAAGCCATTAAAAACAACCTACAACCTTTCCTCTGTCTCCACCACACACCCAGCAGCGAGAGTCTTCCAAAGTTAAAGGAGCCACAACATCTTTTGCTGGTGGGACCCACAGACAGACAAGCAGCACATACTGGGCAGGATAAGAAAAACAGAGCCCAGAGACTTCACAGGAAAGTCTTTCAACCTGCTGGGTCCCACACTCAGGGAAATATGATTAAATGCCCAGACGCCAGCAAAAAATAACAAATCAAACCAGGAAAATTGAAGATATGGCCCAGTCAAAGGAAGAAACCAATAGCTCAAATGAGATATGGGAGCTGAGACAACTAATTCTGAATAAATGAACAGAAATGGAAAACCTCTTCAAAAACCAAATCAATAAATTGAGGGAGGACATGAAGAAGGCAAGGGATCAACAAAAAGAAGAAATGGAAAGTCTGAAAAAACAAATCACAGAACTTATGGGATTGAAAGACACAGTAGAAGAGATGAAAAAACAATGGAAACCTACAATGGTAGATTTAAAGAGACAGAGGATAGAATTAGTGAACTGGAGGATGGAACATCTGAAATCCAAAAAGAAACAGAAACTATAGGGAAAAGAATGGAAAAATTTGATCAGGGGCTCAGAGAATTGAATGATAATATGAAGCGCACAAATATACGTGTTGTGGGTGTCCCAGAAGGAGAAGAGAAGGGAAAAGGAGGAGAAAAACTAATGGAAGAAATTATCACTGAAAATTTCCCAACTCTTATGAAAGACCTAAAATTACAGATCCAAGAACTGCAGCACACCCCAAAGAGAATAGACCCAAATAGGCGTTCTCCAAGACACTTACTAGTTAGAATGTCAGAGGTCAAAGAGAAAGAGAGGATCTTGAAAGTAGCAAGAGAAAAGCAATCCATCACATACAAGGGAAACCCAATAAGACTATGTGTAGATTTCTCAACAGAAACCACGGAAGCTAGAAGACAGTGGGATGATATATTTAAATTACTAAAAGAGAAAAACTGCCAACCAAGACTTCTATATCCAGCAAAATTGTCCTTCAAAAATGAGGGAGAAATAAAAACATTTTCAGACAAAAAGTCACTGAGAGAATTTGTGACCAAGAGACGAGCTCTGCAAGAAATACTAAAGGGAGCACTAGAGTCAGATACGAAAAGACAGAAGAGAGAGGTATGGAGAAGAGTGTAGAAAGAAGGAAAATCAGATACGATATATACAATACAAAAGGCAAAATGGTAGAGGAAAGTATTACCCAAACAGTAATAACACTAAATGTTAATGGACTGAATTCCCCAATCAAAAGACATAGACTGGCAGGATGGATTAAAAAACAGGATCCTTCTATATGCTGTCCACAGGAAACACATCTTAGACCCAAAGAAAAACATAGGTTGAAAGTGAAAGGTTGGGAAAAGATATTTCATGCAAATAACAACCAGAAAAGAGCAGGAGTAGCTATACTAATATCCAACAAATTAGACTTCAAATGTAAAACAGTTAAAAGAGACAAAGAAGGAAACTATCTTCTAATAAAAGAAACAATTAAACAAGAAAACATAACAATCATAAATATTTATACACCAAATCAAAATGCCCCAAAATACGTGAGGAATACACTGCAATCACTGAAAAGGGAAATAGACACATCTACCATAATAGTTGGAGACTTCAATTCGCCACTCTCATCAATAGACAGAACATCTAGACAGAGGATCAATAAAGAAACAGAGAATTTGAATATTACAATAAATGAGCTAGACTTATCAGAAATTTATAGGACATTACACCCCACAACAGCAGGATACACCTTTTTCTCAAGTGCTCATGGATCATTCTCAAAGATAGACCATATGCTGGGTCACAAAGCAAGTATCAACAAATTTAAAAAGACTGAAATCATACACAACGCTTTCTCAGATCATAAAGGAATGAAGTTGGAAATCAATAATAGGCAGAGTGCCAGAAAATTCACAAATACATGGAGGCTCAGCAACACACTCTTATGCAACCAGTGGGTCAAGGAAGAAATTACAAGACAAATTAGTAAATATCTCAAGGCGATTGAAAATGAAAGCACAACATATCAATACCTATGGGACACAGCAAAGGCATTGCTAAGAGGAAAATTTATTGCCTTAAATGCCTATATCAGAAAAGAAGAAAGGGCAAAAAATCAGGAATTAACTGTCCACTTGGAAGAACTGAGAAAGAACAGCAAACTAACCCCAAAGCAAGCAAAAGGAAAGAAATAATACAGATTAGAGCAGAAATAAATGAAATTGAGAACATGAAAAAAATAGAGAAAATCAATAAGAACATAAGTTGGTTCTATGAGAAAATCAACAAGATTGATGGGCCCTTAGCAAGATTGACAAAAAGAAGAAGAGAGAGGATGCAAATAAATAAGATCATAAATGGAAGAGGAGACATAACCACTGACCTCACATAAATAAAGGAGGTAATAACAGAATACTATGAACAACTTTACGCTAATAAATACAACAATGTAGATGAAATGGACAAGTTCCTAGAAAGGCATGAACAACCAACTTTGACTCAAGAAGAAATAGATGACCTCAACAAACCAATCACAAGTAAAGAAATTGAATCAGTCATTCAAAAGCTTCCCAAAAAGAAAAGTCCAGGACCAGATGGCTTCACATGTGAATTCTAACAAACACTCCAGAAAGAATTAGTACCAACTCTCCTCAAACTCTTCAAAAAAATGGAAGTGTAGGGAAAGCTACCTAATTCATTCTATGAAGCCAACATCACCCTCATACTAAAACCAGGCAAAGATATTACAAAAAAAGAAAAATACAGACCAATCTTTCTAATGAATATAGATGCAAAAATCCTCAACAAAATTCTAGCAAATCAAATCCACCAACACATTAACAGAATTATACATCATGACCAAGTAGGATTCATCCCAGGTATGCAAGGATGGTTCAACATAAGAAAATCAATTAATGTAATACACCATATCAACAAATCAAAGCAGAAAAATCACATGATCATCTCAATTGATGCAGAGAAGGCATTTGACAAGATTCAACATCCTTTCGTGTTGAAAACACTTCAAAGGAAGGAATACAAGGGAACTTCCTTAAAATGATAGAGGGAATATATGAAAAACCCACAGCTAATATCATCCTCAATGGGGAAAAATTGAAAACCTTCCCCCTAAGATCAGGAACAAGACAAGGATGTCCATTATCACCACTATTATTCAACATCGTGTTGGAGGTTCTAGTCAGAGCAATTAGACAAGAAAAAGAAATACAAGGCATCAAAATTGGAAAGGAAGAAGTAAAACTATCACTGTTTGCAGACGATATGATACTATACGTCAAAAACCCGGAAAAATCCACAACAAAACTACTAGAGCTAATAAATGAGTACAGCAAAATAGCAGGTTACAAGATCAACATTCAAAAATCTGTAGTGTTTCTATACACTAGCAATGAACAAGCTGAGGGGGAAATCAAGAAACGAATCCCATTTACAAATGCAACTACAAGAATAAAATGCTTAGGAATGAATTTAACTAAAGAGACAAAAGACCTATACAAAGAAAACTACAAAAAATTGTTAAAACAAATCACAGAAGACCTAAATAGATGGAAGGGCATACCGTGTTCATGGATTGGAAGACTAAATATAGTTAAGATGTCAATCCTACCTAAATTGATTTACAGATTCAATGCAATACCAATCAAAATCCCAACAACTTATTTTTCAGAAATAGAAAAACCAATAAGCAAATTTATCTGGAAGGGCAGGGTGCCCCGAATTGCTGAAAACATCTTGAGGAAAAAAAACGAAGCTGGAGGTCTCACACTGCCAGACTTTAAGGCATATTATGAAGCCACAGTGGTCAAAACAGCATGGTATTGGCATAAAGATAGATATATCGACCAATGGAATTGAATAGAGTGCTCAGATACAGACCCTCTCATCTATGGACATTTGATCTTTGATAAGGCAGTCAAGCCAACTCACCTGGGACAGAACAGTCTCTTCAATAATTGGTGCCTAGAGAACTGGATATCCATATGCAAAAGAATGAAAGAGGACCCATATCTCACACCCTATACAAAAGTTAACTCAAAATGGATCAAAGATCTAAATATTAGGTCTAAGACCATAAAACAGTTAGAAGAAAATGTAGGGAGATATCTTATGAATCTTACAATTGGAGGCAGTTTA
Organism: Tamandua tetradactyla; assembly: GCF_023851605.1. Classification (NCBI taxonomy): domain Eukaryota; kingdom Metazoa; phylum Chordata; class Mammalia; order Pilosa; family Myrmecophagidae; genus Tamandua; species Tamandua tetradactyla. The sequence continues at coordinate 63,020,748 of NC_135343.1, read as the reverse complement.
TTGGACCTTAAACCTAAAGCAAGAGCACTGAAGAAAGAAAGAAAGAAATGGGAGCTCCTCAAAATTAAGCACTTTTGTGCATCAAAGAACTTCATCAAGAAAGTAGAAAGACAGCCTACACAATGGGAGACAATATTTGGAAATGACGTATCAGATAAAGGTCTAGTATCCAGAATTTATAAAGAGATTGTTCAACTCAACAACAAAAAGACAGCCAACCCAATTACAAAATGGGAAAAAGACTTGAACAGACACCTCTCAAAAGAGGAAATACAAATGGCCAAAAGGCACATGAAGAGATGCTCAATGTCCCTGGCCATTAGAGAAATGCAAATCAAAACCACAATGAGATATCATTTCACACCCACCAGAATGGCCATTTTCAACAAAACAGAAAATGACATGTGCTGGAGAGGATGTGGAGAAAGAGGCACAGTTGTCCACTGTTGGTGGGAATGTCAAATGGTGTAACCACTGTGGAAGGTAGTTTGGCAGTTTCTCAAAAAGCTGAATATAGGATTGCCATATGACCCAGCAATACCATTGCTACGTATCTACTCAGAGGACTTAAGGGCAAAGACACAAACAGACTTTGCACACCAATGTTTATAGCAGCATTATTTACAATTGCAAAGAGATGGAAACAGCCAAAATGTCCATCAACAGATGAGTGGCTAAACAAACTGTGGTATATACATACGATGGAATATTATGCAGCTTTAAGACAGGATAAAGTTATGAAGCATGTAATAACATGGATGGACCTAGAGAACATTATGCTGAGTGAGACTAGCCAAAAACTAAAGGACAAATACTGTATGGTCCCACTGATGTGGACCGACATTAGAGAATAAACTTGGAATATGTCATTGGTAACAGAGACCATCAGGAGTTAGAAATAGGGTAAGATGATGGGTAATTGGAGCTGAAGGTATACAGACTGTGCAACAGGACTGGATACAAAAACTCAAAAATGGACAGCACAACACTACCTAATTGTAATGTAATTATGTTAAAACACTGAATGAAGCTGCATCTGAGCTATAGTGGTTTTTTTGTTTTTTTTAATATGTTTTTTTGTATTTTGTTTTTTTATTTTTTTCTCTATATTATCATTTTATTTCTTTTTCTGTTTTCTTGTTATCTTTTTCTAAATCGATGCAAATGTACTAAGAAATGATGATCATACATCTATGTGATGATATTAAGAATTACTGATTGCATATGTAGAATGGAATGATTTCTAAATGTTGTGTTAGTTAATTTTTTTTAATTAATAAAAAAATTATGTTGTGGTTTTGCAGTTGCTTGCAAGCAAGCATATCATAGAAGCAGAAAAATGTCATTAGCTGTTGCCAAAACATATCCCATTCTCTCAGTTTCCTAACATTGATTACTGTTTAATTCTTGGGGACATTCCGCCCCAATGTTGTGGGGACTTTCCCTGCTCAGGCCTGATTGATTGCTCCTGCTTGGGCCTGACTGACTGCTCCAGACCCTCCACATTCCACACTGGTTTTATGAGAGAATTAAATCATTGTTTCTTTACTTGATTATAACTTTGCTGATATTGGGTTCCAAGAACTAATAATTTAACAGTTGTATTTTTTTGTGTATGTATGAGGTTAGACAGTTGATTATACAGGGTGCAAACATTAAGCTTAATAATATGAGAATTAGGGGCCTTGCTATGGCAGACAAGAGCGTGGTCTGCCATGGGGTCAAGGAAAATAAGTTTTCATATCACTGACAGGGGTCCCGTCCACTGGCCCTCCAAGTTGGCTGGTTGAAGCTTCTTTATCCAGACTAGGTCTCCAGGCTGCACCTGAAATAGATCTTCTTTAGGGCAGGATTTGTTCATCCCAGATGGTCTGCCTTCACCAGTTCCTCAGTTTTCTGGGTGGCAGACTGAAAGGCCTATATTAATTTTAGAAGAGAATGGTTATTTAATTTAGCTATTTTTTTCTCCCAATTTAGAGATTAGTGGGGGTGGTTGCCTGAACATGATTTCATATGGGGTAATTTCCTTAATACAGGGAGTACATTTAGTTTGTTTGTTTTTTCACATGGGGAGGCACTGGGAATCAAACCCAGGTCCTCTGGCATGACAGGCAAGCATCCTTGCCTGCTGAGCCACCATGGCCCGCCCTACATTTACTTTTTAGGAGGGCAAATGGAAAGAGACTCACTCAGTTTTCACCAGTCTTGAGTTTTAGTTTATTTAAAGTTTCCTTTATTGTTTTATTTATTCTTTTAACTTGCCCTGAACTCTCTGGTCTATAAATGCAATGTACTTTTCATTTGATATTTAACATTTTTGCTAATAATTGTGTAATTTGGGTGATGAACACTGGCCCATTGTCAGACCCCATTGCAGTTGGGAGGCCAAATCAGGGGACAATTTCAGAAACTAGTTCTTTTATTATTATTATTTGTGCTGTCTTGGTTCTGGTAGGAAGTGCCTCAGTCCATCTGGAGAAGGTGTCAATGAAGACTAATAGGTATTTGTATCCATATGGACCAGGTAATATTTCCATGAGGTCTATTTCCCACTGTTCCCTTGGGGTTTGTCTCCTCAGCTTAGTTCCTTGGAGCATTTCTTTATCTTGGCTGGAATTTACCTGGGTGCAGATGTGGCATCTGGATGATATCTGCTGGGCTTGTTGCTATAATCAGGGAATGTAGTAATCTCTCTATAAGAGTTCAGTTAGTTTCGTACTGCCCAGATGTGTACTCTGGTGAACCTGGATAACCAATTTTTTCCCCAGGTGCTCTGGAACTAGGATTCTCACATCTGGAAGAATTTTCCAACCATCTAGATCTGTTTTAGTGCCCAGAGTTTTGCCCAGTCTAATTTCTTCCTTGGTATATTTTGGAGGGCTTGGCAGCACTTGCCCTGGTAAAACAGGAACTATCTGCAGCATCCCCACCAGTTTCTGGGCAACCACTTTTCCATTTTATCAGTCAGGGCATTTCCTCTGGTGATTTGAGTTTCAGCAGTCTGATGTCCTTTGCAATGAATAACAGCTGCCCTTTTTGGCAACCATATAGCTTCTAGCAAGGCAAGTATTTTGGGGTATATTTTTTATTTCCTTTCCTCCAGATGTTAAAAGTCCCCGCTCCTGATACAGTGCCCCACGGACGTGCGCAGTTGCAAAGACATATTTGCTGTCTGTACAGATGTTGACAACCTTCCCTTTTTCCCAACTTAGAGCCTGGGTCAGAGCTATTTGTTTGGCCCTTTTGGCTGAGACCTGATAGCCCAATTGGGCTAGTTTGTGTAATAAGTTTTCAGTTGCTTTTTTACAGTTTGACAGGTTATTAACTGCCAGTAAGAGGTCATCCACATATTGTAGGAGGGTTATCTCTGGATGCTCTCATCTAAAACAAGCCAGATCCTGGCTTAAGACTTCATTAAACAGGGTGGGAGAATTTTTGAAACCCTTTGGTAACCAAGTCCAGATTTGTTGTCTAGAAAACCCCCCTCTGGGTCCGTTCATTCAAAAGCAAAGATGGGTTGAATTACCATGGCCAGGGGAAGTGAAAAGAAGGCATCCTTTATGTCCAGAACAGTGTAGATTTGCTGGCTGGGAGGCAACAGTCTCAAGAGCATATATGGGTTAGGCACAGTGGGGTGAATGGTTTCAATGTTTTTGTTTACCTTTCGGATATCTTGCACTGGCTGGAAATCACTGTCCCAGGTTTTTGGACAGGAGAAGTGGGGTGTTCCAGGCCGAATGGCAGGGTACTAGGATACCTGGCCTCCAAGAGTCTTTTGATATGGACTGCAATGCCTTTTTTAGCCTTTAAGCTAATCAGGTATTGTCAGACTTTGATTGGGGTGGCGCTGCTACTCAACTGGACAACAATGGGGGTCTGGTGGATGGCTAATCCTGGTAGGTTAGTTTCTGCCCCTATGCCTGGTATATATATTTTTAATTCCCACAAATATGGGCCTGGGGCCAGCAGCGGCACTTCTGCAGTAAGTAAATACTCTTCCAATAAGGGGCAAGTGAGAAGGATTGCCGAGGGTTTTGTATTGAAGGAGAGCTTGGCCGAATCGTTTTTGAAAGAGATGGTGGCTTGTAATTTCTGAGAAAGTCTGTCCCCAAAAGTGGATATGGACACTCTGGCATTATAAGAAACAAGTGGGTGACAGTTCCTTCCCCGAGGTTAGTGATCCCAGTCTTAGTCCATGGGTAAGACTTTGTCTTTCCTGTTGCTCCCTGTATGGGGATTTTTTCCTTAGATATGGGCCCTTCTGCCTGCTGGAGGATGGAGAAGATCACCCCAGTATCCACAAGAAATTTTATAGGCTTGCCCCTGATTTGTAAGGTGACCTTGGGCTCCCGGGGGCTCAATGGAATGGAGTCCCAGCCCTGTCAATTCACCTCTTCAACTAGAATGGGGGCCGCTTTCAGTCCTTTAAGTCCTCTTTTAGGGCATTCATTTTTGCAATGTCCATTTTCTTTGCAGTAGGTGCATTGGTTTGCACCTAGGCCCAAACTTTTTCCTTGGTTTCCCTTTCTTTTTTAATGGTTTTCCATTTACCTTTTTGTTTTTCCTGTTCAGCCATTGTGGATACTAAAATTTTGGCTGTTTTTTGGACTGTGTGGTCCCGGGGTTATCTCTGTTATTAAAAGTCTCTTGGGCAATTTCTATCAGTTCAGACAGGACTTTTTCCTTAAATCCTTCTAATTTCTGTAATTTTTTTCTTATATCTAGGGTCAACTGGGTGAAAAATGCTATATTTACAGCTCGTCTATTTTTGAGTGCCTCTGGATTTATAGGGGTGTATAAGTGGTATGCATCAAGAAGGTGTTCAAGGAAACTGGCTGGAGATTCATCCTGCTTTGTATGGTTTTGCTTACCTAAGACAAGTTGGTCAGCTTCTTGGCTGCCTCTCATATTACCCGAGCAGAGTCTGGCGATACCGATCGAGAACCTCCTTACCTCTATCAGTGTTGGGGTCCCATCAGGGATGGGTGGAGGGTAACACAGCCTCTAATCAGGTTGATTCAGAGGTCGATTGTCCATCAGGTCCAAGAATTAACTTCTGTGCTTCTCTCCTGACTCGGTCACATTCCTCAGAGGTGAAGAGGGCTTGGAGGAGCTGTTGGCAGTCATTCCAGGTGGGCTGGTGGGTAAAAAAAGACAGTCTCCAAGAGGGAGATGAGCCCTTTTGGCTTTTCAGAGAAAGAGGGATTCTGTCTTTTCCAATTATATAGATTGCTAGAGGAAAAGGAGATATAGACCATGAAAGGTGGGTGGTCATCCCCCGGGGCAGGGCCAACCTGCCTCAAGGGTAAAATTGGAGCTCCGGAAGAATCTGGTGATTGTGAAACAGAAGACGGGTGGTAAGCAGAGCCTCTTCTGGTATGGGGGGGGACTGAAGGTCACCTTCCAGCCATTAGAGGGGCTGGTTGCTGCCTCTTGGCTGTTTCTACCCTCTGGTCTTAGAGGGGGCAGAGGGGCTGTTGGGTATGGGGGAGGGTTGATCAAGAGTGGATCCTCTGATGGTCCTGTCAATACTGGGATACCATTAGTCCTTTCTTTTTGAGAGGTTTTTATTAAGAGGGCCATTTTGGCATTGGGAGAGGTCTTTCTTTTTTGGGACCCTAGGCAAGACCATAAACACTTGGGTTTTTTCTGTTAAAATTTCAATCCAAATTAGTCTATAGGGGATTTGATCAAGATGGCCTGGATTACCAAAAATAGTCCTTTTGACCTTATAAGCCACAGATATATCTGTGGTTCCCTTATGAGGCCACCCAGAAGCAAAAGTTGGCCACTCCCTTGAGCAGAATCTTCTTAAATTGAAGGCATTTTGTATGGTTTTGCTTACCAAAGACAAGCTGGTCAGCTTCTTGGCCACCTCTCATATTACCTCCATAGTCTCTGGCTTTCTGCTGAAATTTCTGGAAATTTTTCAAAAAAACATTGAAGGGGAGTACAGACGGATAAGATTGACTGACCCAATGCAATTATGAAAAGACTGGCACAGAATGCAACATGACCAACAGATGAGAGAAGGTACAAACTAAACCATGACACACAAAATCTTTATCCTTAATTGATTCCTATCCAGAAGCCCCAGGCAACATCTAGCTTCAGGACCTGACCTTGGAAGTAACGCTGCATCCAGCCTTCCAGAGGTCCTCACTGGATCCAATAACAGATCTGTACTAATCGGTGAGGTTTCCAGAAACAGATGACTCCATCAGATTTTGTATAATTTTGGAGGGTGTTTTAGAACCGGCCCGGTTCTTGGTCCTTGCCAGGGGTGGAGGAACATCTCTCTGAGGACTTCCTCTAGGCTGCAGCCTCAGTTCTGGGGTGATCCCCAGGACCTGTGGTCACCAGATGTCCCATTACGGGTGATCTCACTGGGGCCTCCAAATGTTTTTGGGTACACCAAAAGAGAGACCACATAATTAAAAACTGCAAGCCAATTTGGAGGCTTTATTAGCTGGCCAGTGACTGCCTCAGAAACTTCCAAGAAAGAAGATTCAGAGAGCAGCCCCCAGAGGTTTTCAAGGTGTGTTTATAAAGGCTAAAATCATGTTGTGGTTTTGAAGTTGCTAGTAAGCAAGCATATCACAGAAGCAGAAAAATGTCATTAGCTATTGTCAAAACATATCCCATTCTCTCAGTTTCCTAACATTGGTTATTGTTTAACTCTTGGGGACATTCCACCCCAATGTTGTGGGAACTTTCCCTGCTCAGGCCTGATTGATTGCACCTGACCCTCAACACTTTCATCTTTTTGGTTATGTTTTCTTTTGTTTTTAGAAGAAGAGGCAGATTTGAGCAAAGAAACTGAGTTCTGACTACAAAGTACTATGGTCAGAAAATGATGAGCTGAAAGTCGTGGCTGCAAAGGGGGTCCAGGAGGGAGGGAGGGTGAGAGGCAGTACAGAGTCAGTGGTGGGGATTTTTAGCCTGAAGTGGCCAGGTTAATATCTTAAAAACCCTTTGATGTGAAAGAAAATAACATAGAACAGCAGAAGAGTAGGAGATTGAGAAACAATTAAAATAGGAAAGTTTAATATGATTCCTCAGAGTATAAATCTCACTGGGTCTCTAACAAGTCAGGGCTGCATGGACTTTCCTTGACTCAGTCATGAGCATCCATCTGTACAGAATGAACTGACAATGGGACTGACAATGTAAGGAACACAGAAGGTTTTGGGAGTCAGATTAAGAACCCTCAAAGAGGAGCTTGCATTCTGTTACCAAATATGGCAAAAAGGACACTGAAATTATCATGAAGTACACAGATGCTGAGATGGGGAATTACCCTGGATTATCTGGGTGCCCCTGTGAAAGCATATGAGCCCTTAAAATGAAAGAACCTCTCAGGATTGTAGTTGGAGAAATACATGACAACAGAAACAGGGTCAGGAGATGAAGTGTTGATTACTATGAAGAATAATGAAGGGGGGGCACCAGACAGGAAATTAGGAGGTCTCTACAAGCTGGAAAGGGCAAGAAACAGATTCTCCCCTGAGGCTAGCACAAGGGGACACTGTCACACCAGGATTTTAGCTGAGGGAGATCCATTTTGCTCTAATGATTTGCAGAAGTGTAAATTAGACATTTCTAATGTTTGTGAAAGTTGTTACAAGAGCAATAGGAGACTAAAACAGAGATATTTACTGCATTGTCCCACAGTGACCATTACAAAAACGTGTTAAAGGAGCAGGTTCCCTAACTATTTCCTAGACCCTGAAAACATTCTTGAAAGGAAATCAGTAGGCCATCTCCAAGGCAGATAGAGGAGGTAGGTAAGTCCAGGTATATGTGGACAGGAAACAGCTACTTCATAAGATACTCACCAACCAGCAGCCCAGAGAAGGAGGTTGTACTCAACAGTGAATCACAATAGGAAAGTAATAATACTGCTGATAGAAGTAACTGGCCCATCTTCAGCCTGGAGCCCACTGATGCGGAGAGGGAAGTGTGCTGTGATTGACTGCTAAGGATATGTCTGGGACTCCATGTACCTGGTAGATGCCAAGGAGATGAGCAGTTGGGGGACTGTCCTGGCTTCTGCTGTGTACCAGATTGAAAGTATTATGAACCCCAGAAAAGCTATGTTTGAATCCTGATCCAATCTGGTGGAGCAGTCATTTCTATTAAGCTTGATTCAATACTGCATGTTGGAATCTTTTGATTAGATCATCTCCATGGAGATGTGGTGTGCATAATTGTGGGTGCAAACTTCTGATTAGATGGTGATGTGTTTCCACCCATTTCCCATTGGGTTTTGATTATTTTATGGGAATCCTTTAAAAGAGGAAAGATTTTAGAGAGAGTCAGAAATAATAGAACCCTCAGAGCCAACAGAACCCAGAGCTGACACAGATGCAGATACTTGGATAACAGAGACATGGATGTTTGGAGATACTTGGAGCCCACCAGATGTCACCATGAGATGTTAAGCAAGCAAGAACCTAGAGAAAGCTAAGGGAAGCCAAGAGATGAAAACTAGCCCCCTATAAGCAAAGTGAAGACCCCCACTCCCCATAGAAAGTGAGACTAAAACCAATGCAGCCCAGGAGCCAGAGACCACCAGATACCAGCCATGTGACTGCTAAATTGACAGAGGTGTTCCTGAATCATCAGCCTTCCTTGAATAAAGGTATCTTTCCTTAGAGGACTTAGTTTGGACATTCTTATAGCTTAGAACTGTAAAATTGTAACTTATTCAATTCCACTTTTTAAATCCATGCCAGTTCTGGTATATCACATTGTGGCGACATGCAAACTGACACATGCTTGTACCAGGATAAGTGGTTGTGGTTGGGACTGGATAAAATGCTAGGGCTGGATTTACAGATTATGGTGAGCCTCAGACCTGGTGAGTCAGCCAGGGAGACGGGAGACTCAGTCTTCACAAGGTCCCCTCGGGCACCTACAATAGGATGAACAATTAACACAGAAGCACAGATTATGCCAACAAATTCAAAAACAACTTGTTCACACATTGTTTGCTTGTGGTTATACATAACTCAGAGACCCATTACATTTAATATTCCCTATACTATTTCTGGAAATAACAGCTATTTCAGTTGCATCTAAAGTAGTTTTCATAATCTACAAAGATTTAAACCTTACTTGATTGAGGTTCTTTTATACCTTCATACTGAGTCCCAGAGCAGCAACATCAGAGAGAGGTGGGGATGTGCCACTACCATTCTCCTTTGCCCTGACAGTCACAGCTCTTTTCCTGTCACCAAGGCACAGAGCCCAGCTGGAAATCTATGCACAGCTGGGCAGTGCCAGAGAGGCCTGTGCAAAGCAGGTAATGATCACACAAGGATTGGCATAGTGGATTGTGGAAGGATATAATGTACAATACTGAAAGTATCATCACAGAAAATATTTATTTAACTTGAAACGTGTAGTACTCAATTTCAAAACTGGAATTTGCAATAACTAATTTTAAAGTAAATATATATTCAAAATGTATAGCATTATTTTGTTACACAAGATGCGGTCAACAATATAGAACAATCTAAATAAGAACTTCATATTGAATGTGTGGACCTCCTTAATAACATTCATGATCTGAAAAGATATTGGATGACTGGTAACTGGAAATATTTCAGTAACAAGAGAACATTGTCCTGAAAACATCTAAGGACACTGCAAATATATGCCTGGACTCCAGACCCATGCAAAGGCCATGGCAGTGAGAGCCCAGAGCCATCCAGGTGGGAAATTCTGAAGGCACATGTACAGCATGAATCATAAGTGCATTGGCAACAGCATTTCTCCTTATACTTCAGATTTTGAACACAGAATTTATTTAAAGGAGTGAGTAACAAATATGATAATTTGTATAATGAAAACTAAACTTTAATGATGACATTATACACTTAAACATCACCAAATTAAAGTTTCTAGATCTTGGATAAGGAAAACCAAGATTGTAAACTGAATGGAGGCAACTGACAGAAGTAGAAAATTTATAGAATTAGAAGCCAGAGCAGAAAAAACTTTCCAAAATACAATACTGAGAAAGAAGGTAGACAGAAAACCACAGACATAGAGGATACAGAGAGATTTACAGTGAGCACTAACACATATCTGAGGAAGGCAGATAATGGGTAGATGTATATCTGAACAAATGATTGAGAATTACTCAGAACTAAAGAAAGAAACCAATTCACAAACTCAAGGGCCCTTCAAACCAAAGCCAAATTAGTCAATACGACTCCATACTGAGATACATCTCAGAAAGCTGCAGCATATTAAAGACAAATAAGAAAAAATACAGTCATACAGAAAAATCACAGATCCCTTTCAGTGCAGCAGTTCTTTATAGTGGCATAAAATCAATTGTATTTGGTAGCTCACCATTTTTGCCTAGGAATAAGAACTCCTGTTGAGTGAGCACCCCAGCTAGCCCTGCCTTATTTATAACTCCATTCTAAGCCTTCAGCTCCATATGGACTGGGTGTTAACAGCTGCACTTAGCTTCTCTGAACAGCCCCTGCTGCTGCTTCTCTAAACATCCCCTTGCCATCTCAAGCCATAGCAAGGCTTTTCTCTCCATAGGCTTTGGATGATCTGAATGGGCACTCAGTTTCTCTGAAAGACCAGGCCCTTACCACTTCTGCTTTTTTCTCTGTATAGTTTGTAACTTGTACTTCCTAGTATCTGTCTGAGACACGATAGAAGCAAGAACCCATGACCCATCCATGACTATTACTTCCCCTCCATAGGGGCAAAGTTTAGGTAACCTTGGGATCCTCAACCATCTTTATTCTCCCCTTTCCTCCTCCATGTTCTTAAATTTAATACAGCTGTCCTTTTCTGCACTCAAGTCTACCTGGTTAACTGTGCTTCTTCGTTATTACCCAAAGAACTTCCTCATATCATCCAAAACAATTGACCCAGGAAGCAGGGAGATTTAATGCTGCATAGCAGACCCAGGTGGGAATGCATTCAGGTGATCTTGGCTAGTTATCACCTGTCTCGTGTGGTCAGTACCATTGGAGAGACTTCACTGCTGGCAGGTGTGCACTGGTGCTGCATTGCACTGCTGCCCTTGGTGTATTTGGGGGCAGCCTAAGTCATTGTCCCCAAGCTGTGGCTCCATTAAAGGGCCAATAATCTGCAGAGAGGCATGGGACAGCTTCCTGGACCCTGATTAAGTTGACTACCTGCTTCTGCAGGGCAAGAAGGGAGCTCCCCAAAAAGGAACAAAGGACTGGGTGAGACCAGTGCAAATTTTGTATAAATTAATTGGCTATTGTTCTGAAAAGATATAGAAGATACACAGGAGAAGCAGGTCTCAGAACCAATTGTCTTAAACCGCCCAGAGCAAGTATTCCTGGGCCGGCTTTTGGCTGTGTCTGACACTTCACCCCAATGCCTGAAGACAGCAGTGTGTTGAGACAGGAGGCTATGTTTACTGTATGCTCTGATCTGTGTCTTCCAGAATTTCACCAAAGGTATCACACCATCCCTGACTTAGGAGAATATCTCCCTGGTCAGAGCCCAGATGGAGGGGAATATTCCTGCCTGGGATAACAGGCCATCCTGTGGACAAAGGTCCATTAAGATCTGTGACCCTTATGTTTCTGCTGTCTGCGCTACTGCCAATTGCCCTCCCCTACCCCATGGGTTTTAGAAGGTCCAATTCTTGGTACACAGTGTCCAAGGATCCAATGGAAAAATGCTAGTGACTTGAGCACCTTGTATCAGCTTCATCTTAGACTTGTAAAGGAGTTTCCACCCTACTGAAGAAAGGTGAGATACCCAGGTAATGGGCATGGACTTTGTTGAGCACCACATCCTGTCAGCATGGTAGAGTGCTAGTCTCAAAAGCATGGCAGAGTTACACATAGTAGATAGGATTTAAGAAATGAAAATGAATGCTGATTCATTAAATTGATATCTCTTTTAGGCTTCAGTATTTTAGAACAGTTAGAAGTAAAAACCTAAAATTGTGAAATTATAACTTACATCAAACTCTGAAATATGTTCTACAACTAATTGTGGTGGTGTGCTTTGAAATAGCTTTTTTGTATATATGTTTTTTCACAAAAAAAGAACAGAAAGTCAGTTGTGATGATAAAAAAAATTTTAGACCTTCTCACCTGCTATATTCTGCAGTACCTAGAAGGAAAAATATGAGAGAATCATATGGTAGCCCATGACAAACTCTGGGATGTGTTCTGCAACCACATATGAAGAGTGCTTTGAAAACTATTGTTTTTTTGTTACTTTGCTTTATATGTGTGTTATACTATACAGTAAAAAAGTAAAAATAAAATAAAGGCTGCCTGATGACATTTATTTACTACCAATGAAAGCATGCATTACTATCAGAAACTTTCCAGAGGATTTCCAAAGGATCTTTAGGCTGATCAAAAATATCCATGGTGGAATGCTGGGAAACAAAGATAAGTAGAAAGTGATGAATATGGGTAATAAGAATGCATATTAACTACATAAACAGTAACAGATATTTAGTGAATGATAAATAAAAATTGATGTGCTTAAAATAATTGACAAATTGTATAAGTCAATATGGAAAATAAACAGAATTTAGGTGATCTAAAGATATTGGTTTAGCCATGAGGAGGGTTGAAGATTGTATTAGCTTGTGAATGCTGCCAGAATGCAATGTACCAGAAACGGAATGATGTTAAAAAGGCAATTCATTAAGTTTTAAGTCTACACTCTAAACCTATAAAAATATCCAAAGTGTCTATGACCATAACACCCTGAATGTTCCTAATCTGATCTGATCTCAGAAAAATATCCAAAGCCATCCAGAGAAAGACACCTTGACTCAAGAAAGGCTGGTGGGTCCAGCAGACCTCTCTGTCAGGTGTGGCTGGAATCTGCTGATCCTTTAGCTTCTCATTTCAAACAACCTCCTTGGAGGCAGTTTCCTTCTGCATCTGGAAACATCTGGGCTCCTGTTGACTCTGACAACTCTGTCAGCTGTGTCAGCTCTGAAGCTTTTTTCAAAATGGTTCTCTCTTTAAGGACTCCAGTAAGAAACCCTATCTTGAATGAGTGGAGACACATCTTTGTGGAAATCACCTGTTCAAAAGGTCCCACCCACAACTGGATGAGTCATATCTCCATGGAAACAACTTACTCAAAATATTCCAAGTAACATTGAATCGGGAGTAAAGAATCATTTTTCTTGGGTACACGACAGTTTCAAACAGGCACAAAGATTTCAATTAATTATAAACATGACTATTGTAATGTGTGCCACAATTTGTTCAATAACCACTAAAAGAATTAAAAGCACATTATATATAATGCACAAAAAAGATGGAATAATGAAAATTATCCAGTCAACACCAAAGCATGCTAGGAAATAATTAATATGTTAGTAATTATCTTATGTTTCAGATTCTCCAAATAAAATATAAAGTTTGTCACATTTATGAATCACATTCACTGAAAATCATGGTTGTTAAAAGAAGACACATCTAAAGTGTTTTAAATTTATACAAATGTGGAAAGTAAAAGAATGAAAATTATATATATATTTATAAAATTATAACATTAACCAAAAAAGGTAGTTTTAATAATATCCAATATGTATATGCTTTAAAGCAAATATATTACTAGGTAAAACACTTTACTTTATGATGGTAGCTGTTTCAATTCACCCTGAAGATATAACAATATTGAATTTTACCCATCTAATAATCAAACCACAGAAGATAGAGAACAAAAAGTGAACAATTATAAAGAGATAAAGCATAAATACACAATAATAAAGGAGGTATACTAGATCCCCAAAGGGATTCCTAATAAAAATATGAAAATCTGAAGAACAAGCAGAAAAAATGATGAAAATGTTAACAGATTTACACATTCACTTCAAGCCACACATGGAACCATCTAAAACAATTGCAAATAGGCAAAGACAATGTTCTAGCTTGCTACCTGACAGAATGCAATATACCAGGGATGGAATGGCTTTTAAAAAGGGGAATTTAATAAGTTGCTAGCTCACAGTTCAAAGGCTGAGATAACTTCCCAAATAATTAAAGCAAGTTTATAGAAACGTCCAATCAAAGGAATCCATTGAAAGATACTTTGGTTCAAGAAGGCCACTGAAGCTCAGGGTCTCTCTCACAAATGAGAAGGCACATGGAAAGGCATGTGGTGAACATGGCATCATCTGCTACCTTTCTCTCCTGGCTTCCTTTCATGAAGCTCCCCAGGAGGCATTTTCCTTCTTCATTTCCAAAGGTTCATGGTTGGTGGACTCTCTGCGTCTCATGGCTCTATCGTTCTGCTCTCTTAGAGTTTCTCTTTCTCTAAAATGTTATAGAATTCCAGTAAACTAATCAAGACCCACCCAAATGAGTGGACACATGCCTCCACCTAACCCAGCTTAACAAGCACTCTTGATTAAATCACATCTCTAGAGAGATGCTCTAATTACAGTTTCAAATGTGCAATACTGAATAGGTATTAGAAGAAATGGTTGCCTTTACAAAATGGGATTAGGGTTAAAACATGGCTTTTCTAAGGTACATACATCCTTTCAAACCAGCACAAACCATAAACAAACATGAGCACATTACAAAACACTGAATGCACTGAAAATATATTCTCTGACCTGTAGGCAATTAAGCGAGAGATTAATAATAAAACATGATTATGAAATATCTATCTATCTATAGATAGATAGATATGCAAAATAGTAATTTCATGTCTATGCTCCACTTCTGGAAAGCACAAATAAACTCTTACCAGACAGAACGTTTCACAGGTAGCAATAAAATCACTACAAAATTCAAAACACTGGGTCTTGAACAAAACCAGACAGATTTTGGAATAGAGTCACAAATGGGAAAAGGGAAGCTTAATATAAAGAATTATTAAACTATGATAGAGAAGTAAGTGTGAGATGTAAGAGAATGTCACATGGCACCCTAGGGCTAAAGGAACACCCTTGAGGGAAACACAGGGTAATGGGGGTCCCTCCCCAAGCCTGGTTTTCAGACCTACTTGGAGAAGATATAGATACAATCCCTTGAAGAAATTTGCTGGATTGCACAGGCCAGAGCTAGTCCCCAGCCTCTGGGTAACAGGAAGGAACACCCCAGGCATGGGAGGGACACAGGAGAACCAGGGGTAGGGACAGAGTGCAGGTGTGTGGAGGGAGTGGGGACACAGGTGCAGACAACAGGCCTGGAGCTCACAATGTCCTCATCAAAGGAACTGCCAAGGCCATGGAATGCATGCATGTGAAGAAAATCATTGAAAATAGAATTGATTTGATAAGTTGTGGTGGATTCACATAGTGAAATTCTATTCAACAGTGAAAGTGAATAAATTCCAGATGCATATGACAAAATAGATGTATAATTATCAAATGAAATATGCTAGCAACAAAATAATGTGTGCAGGATTATTCTATTTACATAAAGTTCCATGACAAGCAAAACTGTGGGGTTTAGTGATGTCTATCTGGAATTTAAAAATGTGAATCTAGGAAGTGATTACTATGAGATTCAGAGAAATCAAGAAAGAAGGTTTATGGTTGATAAGGGAGGAGTGGATTTCAGTAGGATGTGGGGCAGAAATGTGCCAGGTCATGGTGAGATCTTGGTGACTAGTAGGTTGTTGTTAATCAAAAATATGTGTGTGCATGTGTTTTATGCAGTTTTCATTGCCATATTTTATAATAAAAATTTAAATATTGAATACATATTTATGATACATATAATTTCACACATTTATTGTTACATATGAAGAATAATACCCTCAAATTACCCAGCACTGATTTGACACTGTATTTGGTCAATTACTACTTGCTGAGTAAATTAATAAGTAAAAATAAACAGTACAGGAAAGCTTTAATTCTATCAATATCCCTGTTAGTTGATAGAACAGCTATAACTTGTTCTAATTTATTCATATTTACAGTTCAAACTTCTCTTCTGAACTTTAACATTCTTGAACGTCTCTATGTCACTTTTAGCTCAGTATCTCTGGAACCTATGTCATAATCTTTACATCTCCACACAAGCCAATCCCACCCAATTCCACCCATGGGAAGGAGCAGCACACATCCTGTTGTCTAAAGCAGGATCAGTGGAGTCATCCTTGACCTCAGCCCTCATATCCACCTCCTGTCAATTTTACAACTACATATTCCCCAGTGCATCCACTTCTTCCTGTTTCCACTGCCATGGCTTTAGGTGCCAAGCCACCAACATCTCTCTCTTGCATTCCTGAAACATCATCCTAACTAGTCTTCTTACAGCTATTTTTTACTTTTTAAAGAAAAAAAATTAACTCCACTAAAACTAGAGTGTTTTTAAAAAGATGAATTTGGCCAGGCCATCCATCTACTTAAGCACCTACTAAATCTTTCCACTGCATTTAGGGAGTGCACACACATACAGACATGGAAGGTGTTCCCTGTTGGCCTCATGCATACATCCTACAAAACACTTGTGTTTTCTTTAGTCAATATCTGTTACCTCTTCAAACTTAAATATGACAGACAGACTTATGTCTTTAATTGGCTATTCCCATTATTTCAAAGCAAACAACAAGAAGTTTCCTTGGCATATAGTAGATTCTCAATTTGAATTTATTTAATAATGCAAAATGGAAAGAGGAATCAATGAAGAAAAGCAAATTCGTTCACAAATATGACACTAAAATAGAATAATGAATTGTTGAATGTAGTATGTAAAATATTCTAGGTTTAATGGAAGCATAAAGACTTTGGTATGAAATAAATACCCTGCGGAAAGAAAATTGATGGATATCTAGTGCTGCCAAATATGAATGCTGTTTGGTTGTTACGAAGACTGTTTTCCATCTCTTGACCAAGTTGCCAACCTTACTCATTCATGGCCCTTTCCCACTGACTCCCTCTTCCTTACCACCTTGAAACCAGGTGTGGGAAAAGAAGCACTTCAACTGCAGTGGAAAGAAAGGGAAAAAATGGCCCATTCAGACCCTAACTATTCTAAATACTGGGAATGGCATTCCCGGTTTTCTCATGTTTCCCCCTTGAGAGACTCCTAACTAGGCGGCTCCTTATCTCCCTCCTCTTGTTTCTTTGCCCTTGCAAGCTCCAGACAGCCCCATTACTTCAAAGGAATATATTCCCAGCCAAGTGGTTCTAAAGGAAAACTCAGTAAATTCCTCCTCCACCTCTAAGGAACCAAACCATCCAAAGAGCAACCTCAGTAAATCCCTCTTTCATGGTAGTGACCAACCAGTAAGAATCTAGGGCTTTTCCTCCAGCATACTCACAATCCTTAAAGCTTTCTGCCCTTTGTTTAAACAGAGGTGAATACTATTCCCCATCCCCTGCTATAAACAGTCCTGGATAAAGTTATCTTGCCTGTTTAACATTGTCCAGTCCAGTTTTTAACTCGTTGACATTGGTCAAGGATTTTGATGCAAACAACACAAACGAGTTGGGTCCCTTCAAAGCTAAAACTGAAATTGCAGACTGAATATGCATAGCTCACAGATTTGAGGAGGAGTTTAGCAACATGATGGAGAAAATGTACTGGGATATGGGTGTCATAGATGGAGTCCAACAAATCACAGAAATAGGTTAATATGATCCCACTGTCACCACAGATGGAGAGTGGATAATCCTGATGACTCATTCACAGTGGACATGAGTCATGGGACATTGGATAGTGGAAGCCTCTACTTCTGCCCTCAT
The DNA here is from genome assembly GCF_023851605.1 of Tamandua tetradactyla. NCBI lineage: Eukaryota > Metazoa > Chordata > Mammalia > Pilosa > Myrmecophagidae > Tamandua > Tamandua tetradactyla. The sequence continues at coordinate 63,003,050 of NC_135343.1, read as the reverse complement.
GGGAGATAATTCTGTATGTAAACATTTAGATGTCATGATATATTATATCCAAGGCAAAAGGACCATCTTCTTTCATCATCAAATCTAATTAAGAAATTACAGTTTATAATATTTTTAACTCAACCGTGTGGTTTCAACTTCCTTCCCCCTTTCTTTTTTTTAACAGGAGCATCCCCCAGCCAGCACCTTGCATCAACCCTGATGATCTGAGCCTCATGAAGGGAGCCTTTTCTGGGATTTGGAGAACATCAGTCAGAAGAGAGACTTTAAGATGGTTTCATAAGCCCAGAGCCTCTGAGTTCTGCTGTACTGTATTCCAGTTAAAAACATTTGCAAGCTTAGAGATATGGTTTTCCTCTAAAGTCATTTTTCTTTTCAGATAGATTCATGGTATTAAAATGGAATATGAAATTAATGCTAAAGCAGCAAATGCCTATCCACCTATCACAGTTGCAAATTATTACAGCATCATTTTCATTCTGTCCCTGAGTGGCACAGCATCTCTGCATTGGTTCCTTCTCATTTCCTCAACAACACTGATGTTGGACAAATCATACCTTCTTAGTGCACCCCCCAAGGCCCTCTGTGGTTGATCAATTGCAATAATGTTCCAAATATTTCATGATTCCCTGGATCCATGGTCTATTTTTTTGTTATGCTGTATGGCAGAGGTCACATATCTTTATTTTCCCGTGTGAATATGCTGTTATTGCAGCACCATTGTGGATTTGTTGTTTGTTTATTTTGTTGGCTTGCTCATATGTTTGTTTTTGGGGGAAGTGTATGGGCCAGGAATCAACCTCAGTTCTCCCACATGACAGGGAAGAATTCTACTACTAAACCAACCCCCCACCCCTCCCATCCTGTCTTTTGAAATGTGACTCTGCAGCCTCTCCCATAAAGAAATAGGGCAACTTACATTCCCCTTTAATACGCTCTGGTCCTGTGAATTGCATGGGTCAAGAGAATAGAGTCTAGGTTTCAATGAACCTTTTAAGCTTTTACATTTCCTGTTGTAAACCTGCCAAGAGCCATCAGAATCAGCTAGATTTATTCTGACAGATGATGAGAGACACGTGGCCCAATCAAATCAAAACCAAACCAATGGCCAAAAACAGACATGTGAAAGACAAGAAACATGTGTGTGCCTTTCCAGGCCTGGGAGGTCCAACAGGGCCTGGCAGCTAACTTGGCACATAGGGCAAACCCAGCCAAGATGAGTCAACCCTGCCAATATCAACAGAACTAACCAATCAAAAAACAGCTTTGAAAACACTTTTTATTTTAAGCACTGAGATTTGGGGTGGTTTATGACATACCAATAGCTGATTTATCATCCTCTTTTATATAGCTACCCACTTCTACAGCAAAACATTTCCCCTCACCTTTATTTTTCTTCCTAGCAAAATGACATAGGAAACATTATACTTATGTGTGAGATTATTTTCTTTCTCAACAGCTAGAATAAAAGGCATGATCTTTGCATCTGACATATAGTAAGCAATCAATAAATATTTTTAGAGCCTTGGATTCTTTAACATCAACTTTAGCAGGGAATGGTTATGTAGGTGTCTTTGATTTACAGTGCTCTGGCTTCCTCACATAGTTACAGAAACTGAATGTCCTAAGCCCATGTGTTTCAGAAATGTGTGCAGAAATAATATGTCACTTGAAGTTTTTCAGTTTATACAGCTGAAATAAATGTGTTAACTGAATATTTTCCAAAATACTCCACTTAAAGCACATATAAAAGCCACAATTTTAGTCAATCACGGATCATGGGAAAAGGGTGACAGAGTTAAAGAAGTGCAGAATTGTCATTGAAGGAATGAGTATAATTGAAAGAGAAGGAATGAAGGAAATGGGCAGTTAGAAAGGAGGCAGAGTATAACTACTTCAGTAACAATGGCGAGGAAGGCTTGAAGGAAAGACAGAGTCTGTTGAAGGAAAAAGTAAGACAGGAAGAATAACTACCAGGCAGAAAGTTTCAGCTTGAAGAGGCGGGAGGAGGGGGAGCAGCTTCTGTGGCAGGACTCAGTGCCCCACAGCTGGGAGAAGAGGTTTGTGTTTGAGGCTGAAACACTGTGGGAGGATTACTGGTATGTTGCTGACAGTAATAACTGGCCACATCTTCAGCCTGGGCTCCACTGATTCTCAGAGAGAAATCTGTCCCAGACCCACTGCCGCTGAATCGGTCGGGGACCCCAGATTTCTGGATGGATGCAGCATAGATGAGCAGTTTGGGAGCCTGTCCTGGTTTCTGCTGGTACCAGGCTAAGTAGCTGCTAATACTCTGGCTTGCCTTGTAGCTCATGGTGACAGTCTCCCCTGGAGTCACAGCCACAGAAGCTGGAGACTGGGTCATCACGATGTCCCCACTGGCACTTGCAGGCAGGAAAGAACAAGATCACACAATAAATCACAAGTATATAAAATGTATATTCACATGTAGGTTTCCTCATTGGTCATATATAATCAGATCATTTTGAGATGGAATTGTCTGTACACTCTGCATGTGAAAACCATCTCTCCAGCTGTATAAAGACATTGCTCTTCTGAAGCTCTCAGCTGAGACCCAGAGCCCCAGGAGGATGAGGAGTTGGGACTGTGACAGCATCTTGCTCACTGTCTGGTGCACTCAGGCCCCATCTCCAGAGTCCCCATCCCATTAATAGAGTCTGAACAGCAGCCAAGTCCCCAGGAGTCAATGCAAATCAGCACAGGGTATAAAGAGAAACATGCTGTGCAGTGAGCTGTGAAGACAGATGATGGAAGGAGGGGGCAAAATAACATTACCACAGGAAATGTGATTGTAGTCCTGCAAACATCCCAGAAATTAACTGAACACTATAATTTTCAACAAACCTTAGCAAAATTATGAAATTTAAAACATTTCATTATCTACTTTATGCTTCAAACTACTTGCAATCACCTTGTATTACTTAAATTAATTTTGTAGTAGAATATATGTGTCAGTCAGTGTAAAGTATTTGAACATCATTGAACTTTTAAAATACAGTGCCATGAACTATGTGGAATATATTCATATCATGGGGTAGAATGAATATGTAGTGCACAAATTATGCATCTATCTCAGCTTATACTGAATTTTAAATATGCATTCAGAGTTCCTCTTTGACATCTCAAACTCACCTCAATATTCCCACAGCCAGACCTCTAATACTGCTCTCAATCCAATTAATGTCTCTGAAAATGAGCCACCTGATACTTACAAGTTACTCTTGGCACCACTGCCCATTAGGTCCATGAGTTTCTCAAAAGAGATTCACAGCCTAAGTGGCAACCACCCCACCTAGTGGTAATAGGTAAAATAGCTCCAGTTCCCAAAGTCTCAGAACAGGTTCCTTACTTACTCATACCAAAATATACATATATATATATATATATGTTTACAGAATTATACAATAACAATATGAACATTTCTAGGCCTAGGACATTAGATTATGAATAAATTAAACAGAACCCCTGACCTCTTAACCTTTCATTTATCTGGGAGAGACAGACAATAAAGACAGGATATTTCTGCAGCCTCTCCTTTACTGTTTCTGAGATGTCCCCCCTGCAGCAAAGCTGTTAATACAGGATAAGTGGGGCAAGGTGCATCCAGGTCCATTTCATGAATCATCCTTCATCATGAACAGAGTCAGAGGAAGAAATAAAAAATTGAGACAGTTTTTTAACAATTTTAACAATTTCCAGTTTTACTGCAAAGCAACCCCCCTTCTCCCCCCAAGAAGTTTCCCTTAGGGGAGCATCCTTCAGCATCTCTTCTTCCAGTTCTAATTAACAATATACATATTTTTCCATAGATTGTCTCTTTATGAGCCCATTATGTTAGGTCAGGGCACCATTTCCAGGCATTCTGGAATGGGGTGGCACAGACACGTTTGTGTAAGACATTCCTACTCAGTTAAAGGTCCCCCGTGTTCTTGGTCCACCACATGCATTGGTTTTGAAGGTGCCAGCACTTTCTTTATGTTTGTCATCAGCCCCCATGGTTTATTTTTCCTGCTTTTCCATGAAATTACTATACATATATTCTTTTTTATTAACTTTTTATGGTATAGTGTAGTATATATATGTGCATTAAAAAGCAATAATTTTCAAAGCACTCTTCAACAAGTAGTGACAAGACAGATCCCAGAGTCTGTCATGAGCTTTAATACAATCCTCTCAGATTACTCCTTCTAGCTGCTCCAGGATACAGGAAGATAAAAGACTTAAACATTTTTTTATCATCACAATTGACTTTTTTCCCTTCTTTTTTTGTGAAGAAAAAACACACCAACAAAAAAGAATAAATTTCAAAGCACAGCATGACAATTATTTGTAGAACATATTTCAGAGTTTGACATGGGTTGCAATTCCACAATTTCACATTTTCACTTCTGACTGCCCAAAGATACAGGAGACTAAAAGAGATATTAATTTAATGATTCAGCAATCATATTCATTTGCTCAATCCAATCTTCTCTGTATAACCCCACCATCATCTTTGATCTTTCCATTCCTCTCTTTACTGGTATTTGGATTATGGCCATTCTAAATTTTTGATACTGGAAAAGTCTGTCACTAATATGTGGTAGGGAGATGAAACTAGCTGATGTTCTAGAGAGGCTGGGCCCTCTAGTTTTCAGGACTTATCTGGAACAGGGACCCATCTGGAGGTTGTTGTAGGTTTCTCTGAAGTTACTCTAGTGCATGGAACACTTGTGGAATCTTATATATTGCCCTAAGTGTTCTTTAGGATTGGCTGTAATGGTCCTAGAAGGTTCTTGGCAGGTTATGATAGGTAGCAAGGTCTAACTGAAGCTTGTATAAGTGTAACCTCCAGAGTAACCTCTCAACACTTTTTAAACTCTCTCTATTTAAAGACAGACCTGAATGTCTTGTCCTGTAGGGGGTGGGGTCAATATTTCACTTGTAGAGTTGGGCTTGGAGAAACTGAGGCCACATCTCACTCTCTAGATGTAGCTGTTAGGCATGACTATAAGTAGTCTAAGCTTCTCTGCCACCTACATAAGCTTCACAAGAGTAAGCCTCAGGATTGAGAGAAAGGCTTATTGATTTGGGTGTCCCTAATGTTTGACACAGTATTAGGGGAATTCTCTGATGGTAAGGTTTAATAGTTCCATTCTATTTATCTCTGCCTCCCTCAAGGGACTATTACCAATGCTTTTTGATTATCTACTTAATATACTCTAGAAGGCTCCAGGCATTACAATAATCTATACAGGATTAAAGGAGTACTTTCTCATTCTGTGCTCCCTGTGTTTCAATTGTTGAAATGAAATATACAAGTAGATTGCGTTAGATTATGTGCTACAGAAAATTTCAGTTCCAGACTAAATAAATGGTTTTTCCTTTGGGCTCAAAGAGTATGTGTGGTTCTAAAATATAGACATTGTCTTCCTTACTGCTGTGTTCTGAATTATTTTAACCACAACCTGATTGGTTTCATTATTAATCTCTAAATATTAGAGTATATGTGTGTGTGTGTGTGTGTTTGTGTGTGTGTGTGTGTGTATAGACACACAAATATAATCTCAACATCCAGAAATAATATAAGCACTCTGGACATAATGCAGATGCTCTAAAAACTTACAGTCTGGGCCCCTGTTTTTCTTATAAACATTTTCTAAATGTTGCCATACCAGCATTGTTCTTTTGTTTCTGTCTTATTTTGTCTCACCAAATGTCTCACATGTTCATCCACATCGTTGACTGCTTCATGACTTTGTTCCTTTTTGTAGCAGCACAGCCTTCATTGATAAGTATACACCAACATTCACCAATCTACTTCTCAGTCACTGCATCCTTCAGCCACCTGCATTCATTAGGCATCATATAGAGGGCCGAAAGACCACAGTCCATCAACATTCCCAATTTTAGATAATTTAATTGTTCCCATGAGAAAGGAAAATAATAAACACAAGCTCACCAAATAAGAAATCTAAACCTCCTCTTAACTCTTGTCCTTCCCTCCATTATTTACCTCTGCTGTTGCTGTGGTAGTGCTGATGGTTTCCTTTTGAACTTCACAGCATACAATAGCAGTTTTCCCCCTTTACCCTGGATTTAAACACTCTTATACTAGAATCAAGTCTTTGAAGCAATTCTTGCAAGAGCTAGTTCATATTTCTAGTGTGAATCAGTGGGACACGTATGTCTATACAACTCCTTTCAATCTTATTCATCTTCAATATGGTAATATTACTTATAGACCCACTAGAGAACCACCTTCCCTCCTACCTATTCCTTTACACTGGAGTTCAACCTCATTACCTAATGGTTCACCCATCTCTAGATTCTACATACCTCTAAGTCCCCTATGTATGTTCTGTATTATAAGCCTCTCATTATACCTTTTTGCTGGTCATAAATGTGGAATCATACAGTATATATTTTATTGTGTCAGGCTAATTTAGCTCAGCATTATGTACTCAAGGTTCATGCATCTTTTCATGTGCTTCAGCACATCATTTTGTCTTACTGCTGCATGATGATTTTGACAGTGAAATTTCCAAAACACAACCTAAGGCCAAAGATATAATTTGAGTCAATTGTTATTTGGTAAATAATAGAGTAGGATAATTACTCAGGAAGACAGAGAATCAAAATGAGCAAAGTTATTTTATAAGAACTTTTATTTATCAAAATGAAAGCTCATAATTCATAGTGGCATATAAATTCACCTTCAGCAGCTACACACAGTAAATTGTTTTGGGGACTAGTGCTTTTAAAATCAATACTTATATCTGAATTGGATGCTTATGTTGTTTAACAGATTCATGCATTATTGCTTTCATGAGGTCAATATCATAGCATATAGTAAATATCAGACATCTTTTTTGATATCACACATTTATTATTTTCTACTGGTTGAGAAAATAATCAGTAGTTAGTTGGCTGTGAAGGATGCACTTTCAATTTTGATTATCTTATTGCTGCCAAAAATGATTATATGGGGAAAGAGGAAACTATTACAAACTATAAAATAAAGAGTAACTGATTTGTACCATGCACAAGATGAGAAAACCACTTTAGCAAGAGTCTTTTCACTATTCTCTATTTCTTCTATGGTGGCACTGCTCTATCTCTTTTACCCTCAAATATTGACCACAAACTAATCTATAGCTTCCAACATTTTCCACTAACCCAGTGTTCTAGACTTAATTATATGCTACAAAATCATATATTCAAGTCCTAAAGCCAAATTCCCTGAATGTGATCAGGTGTGGAAATAAGATTCCAGAAGATGTTGGATAAGGTAAGGCCAAAAAAAAACTATGGTGAGCCTTTATCTAATATGATTGGTAACCTCCTATGAAGAGGAAATTTAACTCAGATGGACAGACAGTAAAAAAGTCACCATGTGACAAGGAAGTCAGAAAATATTGTACATTGCTGGGAAGCCAAGGTCAAAAATGAAGACAGAGTCATGGCAAAATATTCTCTCCTATAAGTTTAAGGGGAAACATGATCATGCTTACATGCTAGTCATGGTTCTCTAGGGAAACAGAGCCAACAGAAGATACCACTAAATATGAGATTTATAAAAGTATCTCCCAACTATATGGATATTATAGTCCAAAATCTGCAGGCAGGCTGTGGACTAGCAGCTCCAATGAAGGTCCTCAAAGAACTCCCCAGGAAAGGATGGTTGGTTGAAGTGAAAAGGGAGTTTCTCTCCTCTGAATTCTCCTTAAAACTTTTGGGTAATTAAAGTAATCATCGCTCATTGCAGAAGACACTCCCCTCAGCCAACTGCAGACATAGATGCAATCAACTTGCTCATGATTTAAATCCATATAATGTCTTCACAGAAGCAGGCCAGTCCTTCCTTTACCAGATAACTAGGCATCATCACCTAGCCAATATGAAATCAGTGTAGAAAGATAACAAACTGTCCTTTATTATTTGCACAGTTGTACAGTAAGATTCCTGAGCCTTTCTCCAACAAGTACTTTTCAAATAAAAAACCAGAAATTTCCAACATTAACAATCCAGCCACTGAGTGGCAACTGGCCACTTTGTGCACCTATGAGTACACTGAACAGACCAAAGCACAAGTGGATAGTGTGCCAAGAGGCTGCAGGCACAGATGCACCAACCAGGAGGATCTGGTTGCCCCATGATGGAAAGGGAAAGAGCCAGGGGTGGAAGAAGTTTCTCGCAGGTCTCTCACAGACTGAGCTGCAGATTTGAGAGATTGAACTCCTAACCATGCTTGGATCTCATAAACTAATTGTATCAGAGGTTGAGAGTAAAACATTCACAAGTAAAATATCTGCCATGGTTTCTTGAAATGTAGTGATTAGTGACACTTTAATAGAAAAACTTACAAAGCTGAGCAAAACTCAACTAGACAGGACTGTCAGTAAGTTAATATAAACAGCAATTTTTAGAATGGTTTGAAGAAAATTGTTACCCTAGATAGAAATGAATTCATCCACAGAATGTAAATGACTCAAGGACACTTCATCTGCAAGGATTGTCACTGTTCCCTAAATTAGCTGCATATCAGAATCAAGTGGGAAAGTTGCTGAAAATTTGACTCTTTAGCTACTGGATAGTCAAACAGTCTCAAAGTCTCAAAATTGGGAGTTGTTAATCTGCATTTTAACAAAATCTAAAGATTTTATAACTGTAGCCTGTCTCACCAGTCAGTGAACGGGCATTTAGAAACCACTGTACAACACATGAGCACTTCCCAGCAACACTGGAGATAACAATAAAACTTATTTCACATGGCTTATATGAGGATTAAAGGAGGTATTTGAAACATATCATAAGTGTTGATTATTATCATAATTATCCAAATATTAAAGTATTGACAACCCAGTTAATGACAGAATCATGACTGTTCAATGTAGAAATTAAAAATCCATGGCTGAATTCACTGTATGTGGGGGGGGTAAGGGCAAGTGGAAAAGCACTATGGTCCCAAGTGTTTAAGCAACATATGGGAACAAAAATGTTAGGGAGTAAACAGAGAACTCTGAGGTTGGAGAATATACTTATATTTTGGTAAAAATTAAAGATGTAATTGACTGAGAATACAGAGGCACTTGTGTAGTATGGAAATGTGGAAATGATGGCAGTGCCCAGGTGTGGTCCAGGTACAAGGAATTGCTCAAAGCAATTTACATATATTGGTTTATTGTGTCCCATGACATTCTTGTAAAATAGATGCAATTATTTCAGTCATTGTACATATGTGAAAACTAGCCATAGAGTAGTAAAATAACTAAATTCCAAGAGCTAGCAAGGGTCAGAATAGTAGAAAATAAACTTCATCCTTTAGGGATCAAGCTCATAACATACTCATTTATGGTGTTTTGGTTTTTAAAGATGCCAGAATGTCATATACCAGAAATGGGTTGATTTTTATTTCAGGTTTTATTACATTACAAATTTACAGTTCCAAGGCCATGAAAATGTCCAAATTAAGGCATCAAAAGGAAGAAATCCTCAGTAGCCTAAGGAAAGGATGCTGGCATCCAGAGTTTCTGTGTCATGTGAGAGCACACATGATGATGTCTGTTTGTCCTTCTCTACTGGTCCTGGTTTCATTGGCTGTCTCCAAAATGGGTATTTTTCATTCTGTTCTCCTGCTTTACTTGCTTTTCAATTTGCAAGCTGCCAGAATGAGATATGCCAGAACAGAATGGCTTTTACACAGAGGACTTTATTCTTAAGTTGCAAGTTTGTAAGTTCTAAAGCTGTGAAATGTCCACATTAAAGCAAGGATGTAAAAGTGTCCAATCTAAGGCATCCACATGAAAAGATATCATGGTTGAAGAAGGCTGATGATGACCAGAGTTTCTCTCTGAACTGGAAAGGCTTGTGGCAGACATGGTGACATCTGCTAGCTTTGTCTCCAAGCTTCTCATTTCTTGAAGCTCCCCCAGGGGCATTTTCCTTATTCATCTCCAAAGACCTCTGGCTGTGTGAGCTCTAAAGCTTTTTCCAAACAGGTTCCCTCTTAAAGGGCTCCAGCAAACAACCCACCTTGAATGAATAGAGACACATCTCCTTGGAAACAATCAATGATCTCCCATCCAACAATACTGAATGAGGATTAAAGAATATGACTTTTTGCATCCACAACAGATTCAATCTGGCACACCTACCTTTTAACCTCTCATAAAGGGCTCCAATGAAGGAATAAGACCCACCTTGAATGGACTGGGTCACATCTCAAATGAAATATCCTAACCAAAATCCCCAATTCACAATAGATAAACAATTCCCACAAGATTGTTTAAAAGAACATGGCCTTTTTGGGGGTACATGGCAGCTCTAAAGCACCACTTAGGTTTGAAGAATTAAAGAAAGGTCTTAAGAAGGAGTATGAATGAGAGAAACAACTTTCCATACTTTTGGTTTTGCTTTCTTTTGTTTTTAGTAGAAAAAGGCAGAAATGAGCAAATGAACTGAGGTAGGACAACAGAGAACTACAGTCAGAAGATGATGAGCAGAAAGTCCTGGCTGGAAAGAGGGTCCAGTAGGGAGGGCAGGAGGCAGTGCAGGGTCAGTGGTGGGGATTTTGAACCTGAAATGGCCAGGATTCTATCTTTAAAACCCTTTAATGTGGAAGAAAATGGCAGGGGACAGTGGAAGAAAAGGAGATTGTAAACAATTAAAATAGGAAATTTTAATATTGATTCATCAGAGTATAAATCTTACTGGGCCTCTAACAAGTTAGGGCTGCATGGACTTTGCTTGCTTCAGTCATTGCATCTATCTGTAGAGAATGTACTGACAATGGTCCTGAGGATGTAAGGAACACAAAAGGTTTCAGGAGTCAGGATAATAACCCCCAAAATGTTCTCAACCTAATTCTCGGACCTGCAATCTGTTACCATATATGGCAAAAAGAACTTTGAAAATATCATGAAGTACATGGATGCTGAGATGGGAGATCAGCCTGGATTATCTGGGTGCCCCTGTGAAATCATCTGAATCCTTAAAAGGAAAGAATCGCTCAGGACTGTGGTCAGAGAAACACATGACAACAGAAGCAGGGTTAGGAGATGAAGTGTTGATTCCTATGAAGACTAATGAGGGGGGGCACCAACCAGGGAATTGGGAGGTCTCTAAATCTGGAAAGGGGAAGAAACAGATTCTCCCCTGAGGTTACCACAAGGAAGAAACTGCCACACAGTATTTTAGCTGAGTGAGATTCATTTTGCTCTAATGATTTCAAAACTGCAAATGAGACATTTCTAATGTTTGTGGGAGTTGTTGCAGGAGCAATAGGAAATTAAAACAGAGACTTTTACTGCATTATCTTAGTGTGACCATCACAAAAATGGATTAAAGAGGCTGGACCCACTAAATGTCCCCTGGACCCTGAAAACCATCTTGAAAAAAATCAGAAGGCAACCTCCCAGAAAGATAAGGGAGGTACTTATGTCTAGGGCTGTGTGAACAGGAAGCAGCTACTTTGTAAGAGATTTACTGACAAGCAGCACATCGAAGGAGGTTGTATTCAACAGTGTATCATAAAGGGGTAGAAAGTCATAATACTTCTAACAGAAGTAATCTGCCAACTTCAGTGTGGAGACCATTATGTTGAGAGGGAAGTCTGATGTGCACAGCTGAAAAGGACCTGTCAGGGATGCCAGATTCCTTGTGGATGTTGAGGTGATGAGCAGTTAGGGGACTGTCCTGGCTTCTGCTGTGTGCCAGTTTGAGAGTATTATGAACCCCAGAAAAACATGCTATAATCCTGATCTCAGTCTTGTGGGAGAAGGCATTTCTATTAATCCTGATTCAATATTGTAGGTTGGAATTTTCTGATTAGGTTATCTCCATGGAGATACGGTGCAACCTATTGTGGGTGCAAACTTTTGATTAGATGAAGATGTGACTCCATCCATTTTAGATGGATCTTGATTATTTTATTGGATTCCTTTTAAAGCACAAACATTTTGGAGGGAGTCAGAAATGACCAACGCCTCAGAGCCAATAAAGCCCAGAGCCAAAATGGATGTTGACACTTGAAGACCAGAGATACGGACATTAGGAGATGTTTGGAGCCTAGAATATGTCACCATGACATGTTAAGGGAACCAGAACCTGGAGAGAGCTGAGAGAAGCCAAGAGATGAAAGCCAGCTCTGGAGAAGCAAAGTGAGGAACCCCACAAGAATAGAGGCTGAAAGCAATGGAACCCAGGACAAAGGGACCAGCAAATGCCACGTGACCACCCAGCTGACAGAGCTGTTCCTGACCCATCAGCATTCCTTGAATTAAGATATATTTCCTTGGAGACCTTCATTTGGACATTTTTATAGTTTTAGAACTGTAAAATTTTAACTTATTAAAGTCCCTTATTTAAAAGCCATTCAATACTGGTGTATCACATTCTGGCAGCTTGCAAACTAACACATGCTGGTAACCAGACTAAGTAGTTCTTCTGACTGAGACTGGATAAAATACTAAGACTGGACTTGCAGCTGAAGGCAACCATCAGACCTGGAGCCCTAGCCAGGGAGACTGGAATCTCAGGCTCCACAAGTTCCCCTCAGGCACCTACAATCAGAATGACCAATTGACACAGATGCATGGATTATGATAACAAATTTTGAAACAGCTTGTTCACACATTATTTCCTTGTGATTACATATGCCTCAGAGACCCATTACATTCAATATTGTCTGGAAGTTGCAGCCATTTCTGTGTGCATCTCAAATAGATTTTCCTAATCCTCAAAGATTTAAATCTTGATTAATTGAGGTTCTTCTATACTTTCCACCAGAGTCCCAGAGCAGCAACATCAGAAAGAGGTAGGGATGTGCCATTACCAGTCTCCTCTGCCCTGCCAGTCACAGCTCTTTTCCCATCACCAACACACAGACCCCAGCTGGAAATCTATGTGCAGCTGGGCAGTGCTGGAGGGGGCTATGCAAAGTAATCAGTGATTATAGAAGCAAATTCCATACTGGATTCTGGAAAGATAGAATGCTTAATCCCAAAAATATCCTCACAGAAAATGTGATTTTTGACCATGAAGCATGCAATAATTTACTTCAAAATTGTAATTTGAAATAAGTTATTTAAAAATAAATACATATCCAAAATGTATAACTTTTTCTTCTTACACAAGCCACAATCAACAATTCAGAACAATCTAAATAAGAACCTCATATTAAATGTGCCTTGGGCTCCAGATCTATGCAAGGGCCATGGCAGTAAGAGCCCAGAGCCCACACAGGTGGGAAATTCTGAAAACACATCCATTTCTCCTGATACTTAGATTTTGAAACTATCAGAGTTTATTTAGAGTCCAAATATTTAGACTTCATGATTTAGAATTAAGACAATTTCCACATGTACTCTTTCTGTAAATGCCTCATCATGAACAAATTTCTGTTACTAGAAACTATATCAGCAGCACTAAAAAACTGGTTTTCTTAGAAAATCCAAAGCAAAAGGTACCATCTTCTCTCATTGTGAAAACCTAAGAAAGGAATGAGAACTTATAATATTTTAACTTGTGGTTTCTTCCTCCTCCCCTTTTCTGTACAAGAACTTCCCCAAACCAGCACCTTGCATCAATCTCGATGAACTGAGCCTCATGAATGGAGCCTTTTCTGGGGTTTGGAGAACATCAGTCAGAAGTAAAACTGTGAGATGCTTTCACTAGCTCAGAGCCTCTGGGTTCTGCTCTACTGTGTTCCAGATAAAACATATTAACCAGCTTAGAAATATGGTTTTTTCTCCAAAGTCAACTTTCTATTCAGATAGATCCATGGTTTTAAAATGAAATATGAAATTAATTCTAAAGCAGCACATGTCTATCCACCTATCACAGTTACAAATTATTACAGCATCATTTATGTTTCTGTCCCCGAGTGGCACAGCATCTCTGTATTAGTCCCTTCTCATTTCCCAACAACACTGATGTTGGACAAATCATACCTTCTTAGTGCACTCCCCATGACCCTCTATGGTTGGTCAATTGCAATAATGTCCCAAATATTTCATGCTTCCCTGGATCCATGTTCTTTTTTTTTTTTTTTTTGTATGCTGTATGGCCATGTGAATATCCCATTATTGCAGTATCATTTGTTGGATTTTTTTGTTTTTTGTTTGTTTGTTTGTTTGTTCATTTGCTTGCTTGCTTGCTTGTTTTTTGGGGAAGTTCATGGGCCTAGAATCGAAACTGGTCTCCACATGGCAGGCAAGAATTCTACCATTTACCCACCCTTGCCCCCCCTGGATCCATGTTTTTTGAAATGTAACCCTGCATCCTCTCCCATAAACAAGTTGTGCAACTTACATTCTCCTTTAATACAATCTGGTCTTGTGATTTATGTTGGTCCAGAGAATAGAATCTAGGCTTCAATTAAACTTCAGTTTTTAAGCTTTTACATTTTCTCTTGTAAACCTTCCAAGAGTCATCAGAATCAGCTAGAATTATTTTGACAGATAAAGAGAGACATGTGGCCAAGCCAACCCAAAGTCTAGCTGATGGCCAAAAACAGACATATGAAGGACAAGACAATAAACATGCTTCTGTCTTTCCAGGCCTGGGACGTCCAATGGTGCCTGGCACCTAACTGGATGTACAGGGCAAACCCAGCCAAGATGAGTCAACATTGTCAATATCGACAGAACCAACCAATCAACAAGAAAGTTTTGAAAATGCTTCTCATTTTAAGCACTGAGATTTGGGGTGGTTTCTGACATGGAAATAGCTGATACATCATCCTCTTTTAAATAGCTGCCCATTCCTCCTACAGCAAAACATTTCTCAACTTCCTCATTTTTCTTCATAGGAAAATGATATAGGAAACATTATACTTGTGTGTGAATTTATTTTCTTTTTCAATGACTGGAATAAAAGGAGTTGTCTTTGCATCTGACACAGATTAACAATCAGTAAATATGTTTAAAGCCTTGGATTCTTTAATATCAATTTTAATAAAGAATGGTTGTGTAGGTGTCTTTGGTTTACACTGTTCTGACTTTCTCAGATAGTTACTGAAACTGGATGTCCAAAAACCCATGTATGTCAGAAAAGTGTGCATAAATAATACTATGTTGGTTGAAGTTTTTTTGTTTATACAGCTGAAATAAGTGTTTTAATTAAATATTTTTGAAAATATTCCACTTATAGCAGATGTAAAAGCCATGATTTTAGTCAATCACAGATCATGGGAAAAGAGTGAGAGAGTTAATAAAGAACATAATTGCCATTGAAGAAATGAGTATAACTGAAAGAGATATACTCAGGAAATGGGCAATGAAAGGAGACAGAATATAATTACTTCAGTAACAAGGACAAAGAAGGCTTGAGGGAAAGACAAAGCCCACTGAAGGAAAATGTAAGACAAGAAGAATAACTATTAAGCAGAAAGTTTCAATATGAAGAGGTGGGATGAGGGGGAGCAGCTTCTGCTGCAGGACTCAGTACCCTACAGCTGGGAGAGGAGGTTTATGTTCAAGGCTGAAGCACTGTGGGAGGATAGCTGTAACCATGCTGACAGTAATAACTGGCCACATCTTCAGGCTGGGCTCCACTGATTCTGAGAGAAAAATCTGTCCCAACCTACTGCCACTGAATTGGCCAGGGACCCCAGATGCCTGGGTGGATGCATAATAGATGAGTAGTTTGGGAGCCTGTCCTGGTTTCTGCTGGTACTAGTCTAAGTAGTAGCTCACACTCTGGCTGGCCTTGCAGCTCATGGTGATTGTCTCCCCTGTAGTTACAACCACAGAGGCTGGAGAATGGGTCATCACAATGTCCCCAATGGCATCTGCAGGCAGAAAAGAACAAGATCATACTGTAAATCACAAATATATAAAATTTATATCCAAATGTAGGTTTCCTAATTTATCATATATAATCAGATCTGTTTGATATGAAATAGTCTGTACACTCTGCATGTGAAAACTACCTCTCCAACCACATAAAGTAATTTCTCTTCAGGAGCTCTCACCTGAGACCCAGAGCCCCAGGAGGATGAGGAGTTGGGACTGTGACAGCATCTTGCCCACCGTCTGGTGCACTCAGGCCCCATCTCCAGGGAATCCCCATTAATAGAGTCTGAGCAGCAGCCGAGTCCCCAGGAGTCTATGCAAATAAGCACAGGGTATAAAGGGAAACACACTACGCAGTGAGCTGTGAAGGCAGATAGTGAAAGGAAGGGGACAAAATAACATTAACACAGGAAATGTGATTGTAGTGTTGCAAAAGTCCCCAAAATCAACTGAACAGTATAATTTTCTTAAACCTTTCATTTATCTTTGAGAGACAGATATTTGACAAAGGACATTTCTGCAGCCTCTCTGACATATCTCCCCTGCAGCAAAGCTGTTAATACAGGGCAAGTGGGGCAAGGTGCATGCAGGTCCATTTTGTGGGTCATCCCTCACCATGGACAGAGTTAGAGGAAGAGAGTAAAAATTGAGATAGTTTAACAATTTTATGCATAACATAATCCCTCCTGTGTCTTGATTTCCAGTTTTTGTGCAAAGCAACAACGCTTCCACCCTGAACAAATTTCCCTTAATGTGGATCATCCTAAGTCATGTATTGTTCCAATTCTAACAAATAATACATTTATTTTTTCATAGTTTGTCTCTTCATGAGTCCATTACCTTAGGTGAGGTTGTCACTTCCAGGCATTCAGGAATGGGGTGGCACAGACCCAACCCCCCAGGAAGACATTCCTACTCAGTCAAAGGTCCACCGTGTTCTTGGTCCACCACATATATGGGTTTTGAAGATGCCAGTACTTGCTTCATGTTTGCCATCATACCCCACATCTTTTTTCTGCTTTTACATGAAGTTAATATACATATATTCTTAATTTAAATTTCTAATTTGTAATGGACAGTTCTCCTGCATCAGTACAATAGAATCTCATTCTTATGCCTAATATATATTTAAAAACTTGAGATATTCATGGATGGCATGATAAAGGAACAGGTTGTGTCATGCAAATGACTAAGTCAGAAAGATCCACAGAAAACATTGTGTATGGAAATAGCTTCTTTGATGAGTGGACAGTTGACCTCATGCATGAATGAGGTATAGTTGCGTTGCAAAACTCAGGGAAAAACACTTGGAAAAACACACAGGATAAGGTCTTGGATTTTTAAAAAAGACAAATAAAATTGTTGAAAGCAGACAAGGGTCTGATCCTAGGGGAACACTAAAGTCTGGATGAAAGCTGAGGGTTTAGATTAAGTGCATTGAGAACCATTTTTTCAGCAGATACTTTCTAGATCCTTTTATGTGCATTAACACTGTGAGGAAGTGGGAAGTCTGGAATCCTTATCCTTTATGTGCCAACTGGGAAGCTACTGATTCTATCTCCTCCTCTAAAATCATATAATGATTTTTTAAATTAAAACTTTCCCAAACACCCCACTGCCAAAAATATAATTGGGTCAAAACAATAAATGAGCATTGTGGTAAGTAGAATTCTAAGAGGGCCCTCAAGTTGCCAAGCTGCTGGCATGTACAAATGAAATCAGTTGATCAAACACTAATTAAAATTCTGCTGTGAAGTGATTTTGCATATTTAATGAAATCTGTTGATTTTTATTGCATATGAAATGAAATCTTTTGACATTAGAAGAGGAGATTATTTAAATAGGCCTGACCATTTCAAAGGAGAACTTTAAATTTTGTTGCACTGGTCAGAGGCTAAGAACTCAGTAAGGTTCTTAGATGATTAGGATAATTATAATTTGACATGGCAGAAAATATCTGATGTTGGCTATGGATGTTGAATGGCCATGTAGCAAGGAATGAGGGCAGCTTCTAGGATATGATGGGGACAGCACTGGGAGCTAATAAACTGCTAACTGGTTATTCACTGATAAAAAAACTAGTATGTGTTTATCAATACATCTCATAATAAAAGAAGATCCCTGATCCCAGAAAGAAGAAACTATCATACCATTTACTTCATTACTTCATTGCTGAGTGATGTTGACTCCTCTCTTCTGCAGGACAATGAGTGTGTTTTATGTCTCTTTTACCCACAAATGATTTCCTATCATTAGACCACATCCACAAGACCAGGGATGCATACTGTTCTATGAAAACACAAAGAAGAACAGAATTAGCTTTAAAGATGGTCAAAATCTACTGTTTCTTTGACTATATGACCATGTTCTCAAACAATTGAGGGAATTCTGGGCAGAAATCTGTAGTAGACAAGAGTGATCTGGGGTCATTATTAGAATACCTGAACCACTCTGCTGCCTGTACATTTGCTTACACTACACCATATCGTTATCTTAAATGTGTTACATTTGAAGATATAACATCAAACTAAGTGTGTTATAAGAGTTGGTTCACACACAGCCAGCTATGCTATGCTATGCTATGCTATGCATTTCAAATGGGAGCATTTCATTAGCAGTGACCATGATAATATTCTGCAAAAGTCACCCAACATTTAAGTAACAAATTCATGAAGCTTATACAACATGTGGTGCTAGAACTAGAAAAATATAGTAGAAAAAATGGTTAAACCTGAATAAAGTCTGGACTCCAGTTAACATTATCTTACCAATAAAAATAGTTCAATTTTGCAAATGAACAATGATTATGTAAGATGTTAGCATCAAGAGGAAGTTGGTGGCTTCCAAGAAGATGGCAGACTGGAGTGAAGTGAGTTTATTCCAGCTGCATGAAACAAGATAGAAGATGGGGGGAAATGGCAAACACTGCAGATACCAGCATGCTAGGAGTTCACCTTGAATCTCCTGTGTGGTAGTCAGCCAGCTTGCCAATGCTGTACCCGTTCACGCTAACGTACTTTATAATAGACCCTTTTGTTGAATTGTATCCTCTACATGAGATAACCTTGGTTTGGCAGAGAATAACCAACAAATAAAATGCAAAAGGACACACTCAGAAAAAAATACGAAAATAGAAAACTTTAGAAGAGTAAAGAAAACCAACTTACATAATAACCATAAGAAGATAATTAAATGCCCCTAACACAACAGAAAATCACAAAACACATGAAGATTCAAAAAGAGATGGCTCAACCGAATGACCAAATCAAAATCCAGAGGGTTCACAGAATATGGAACAACTACTCAAGGATATTTATAAAGAAATTAAGAATTTCAAGAAGACACTAAAAGATCTTAAAGAGAAATTTGAGAAGTTAAATAGAAAAATGGCAGATCTCACAGAAATGAAAGATACAGTAGACCAAACAAAAAATATATACTGGAGACACATGATAGCAGATTCTAAACACTAAAGGGACCCCTGTCAGCTGATTAAAGAAAAAAGAAAGGAGAGGGAGGTCTAGAGGAGATCACACAATTTAAGAATATGAGGAAAGGTAATTTAAAGGAAAAGAGAGAGAGAAGGAAAATAATATATGGATCTGACAAATGAAAACTAAAGGATAAGATGGTAGAATCAAGAACTGCTTTTACAGTAATTACTATGAATGTTATGGACCAAACTCACCAATTGAAAGATATAGACTGGAGTAGTCAGTTCCGAGATGGTGACTTAGTGAGGTGTGGAATTTAGCTCATCCTCCAGAGCAGCTAGTAAACAGCCAGAAACAGTACATAACAACTGTTGGGGCTATGTTAGTGACAGGACACACAGCATGTACCAATCTGGACAAGCTGGACCAGCTGTGATCACAAACAGAGCTATAAGTCCTCTAAGCCATGGAGGCCAGCCCATCACTCTCACAGGCTGGTCCCCAGGGGGGGAAAGAAAGAGACTTTACTAGCAGCAGTGGCTTAGCTCAACCAAGCTCCAATTGTGGAATTAATTAACAAATTCTGATTACTGAAAATAGACCCCTAGCTCATATAAGCCTTGAATAAGAACTAAAGTTATTAGGAGTTTTTGCACCAGTGCAGAGGGGGTGGACTGTTAGAAATAAAAGGCCTTTTGTATCAGTCAGCAAAAAATACTTGAAAAGAGTCAGACCCTAAAAAAGGGGGGAGAGGGAGGACATAGAACCTGGAGACCTAGAACAATGTGCCAACTTAAGTTCTTAATTGACAAACCTAATGAATAGGGGTTCTTCTCTGAAAAGGATTTTTTGCTTTGTTTCTATCACTAACAACTCATTCAATAGAACAGCAAGGCTTCTCAGGCTCCAACTGCAAGGGCAGAATTAAGTTTGTCTGAGAGACAAAGAGTCTGGTCAGGTGCAAAGAGTTAATTCCCTGGAGACTGTGCTTTCCCCAGGAGAGGAGTGGAGCCCAACTCAGGTGGAATTTCTCCCTCAAGGAATTCATACCACAGGGATTGGAAAACAACCACTCCTCTCTCTCAACCATACCCCAGCAGGGGGAGTCTTCTGAAATTAAAGGCACTGCATCACTTTATACTGGTGTGAAACTGCAGGCAGACAAACACCACATGATGGACAGGATAGGAAAAACACAGTCTTGAGGCTTCATAGGAAAGTCTGTCAAACTGCTGGGACTTACCCTCAGGGACAATGATGCAAGTGATTCTTTTCTCATGAGAGGAGGGCAGTCTGGTCTGGGAAAATATGACTGAGCTCTATCATATCTAAAAAGACCCTTCTAAAAAAGGCTCCATATAGGCAGGAGAATAAACAGAAAAGCAATAATTGAAAAATTCTGATCCATTAAACAAAACTAATGCTCCAGGTCTAGAATAAGCTGAACCAAATCCAAAGAACATATAAAGTCATTCAGCAAGAAAATCCTAGGTAAAAAAATTGAAAACAGTCCCCAGAATAAACTAATTAAGGAAATCAAATGCCTAGATGGAAGCAAATATAGCGAGTCATTCTAGGAAAATTGAAGATACATCCCAGTCAAAGGCACAAACCAACAATTCAAAGGAGATACAGGACTTAAAACAACTATTTTAGGATGTTTGAACAGACATAGAAAATGACATGAAAAATCAAATCAAGCTGAGGGATGATGTAAAGAAGGCAATGGAGAAACAAAAAGAGGAAATCAAAAATCTGAAAAAACAAATCACAGAACTTATGAAAATGAAAGACACAGTAGAAATGATGAAAAAATAAAACAATAGAAACTTCCAACATTAGATTTGAAAAGGCAGAAGAAAGGATTACTGAACTGTAAGGACTGGGCATCTGGAATTCAACATGCAAAGGAAAACATAGGGAAAAGAATGGGAATTGAATGATGACATCAAGCATACAAATATATGTGTTGTGGATGTCCCAGAAGGAGAAGTGAAGGGAAAAGAAGGAAAAATGATAATGGAGGAAATTATCTCTGAAAATTTCCCATCTTTTATGAGAGACTTAAAATTACAGATCTTAGAAGTACAGTGAACCCCAAACAGAATATATCCAAATAGACATACTCCAAGACACTTACTAATCTGACCATCAGATATCAAAAAGAAAGAGAGAATTTTGAAAGCAGGAGGAGAAAAGCAATCCATCACATACAAGGGAAGCCTGATAGGACTATGGATAGATTTCTCAGTAGAAACCTTGAGGGTAAGAAAACAATGGTATGATATATTTAAGACCCTAAAAGAGAAAAACGGCCAACCAAAAATTCTATACCCAACAAAATTGTCCTTCAAAAATGAGGAGGAAATTAAAACATTTTCAGGCCAAAAAAAAAAAAAATCACCAGTAGAATATGTGTTCAAGAGACTGGCTCTGCAAACAATAAAAAGGGAGCACTAGAGGCAGATTGTAAAAGACAGGGGAGAGAGGTGAGGAGAGAATATGGAAATGAAGAATATCAGTGAAGGTAAAAAGGAGAAAAGAATTAGATAACACATACAAAATCTAAAAAGCAAAATAGAAGAAGAAAATAGTGCTTTTACAGTAATAACACTAAATATTAACGGATTATACTCCCCAAACAAAAGATATAGCCTGGCAGAAAGGATTTTAAAACAGGACCCATCTATATTCTGTCTACAGGAGACTCATATCAAAATGTATGGGACACAGTAAAGGCAGTGCTAAGAAGAAAATTTATTGTCTTAAATGCCTATATCAAAAAAAGAGGAGGATAGGCAATGGTGGCAGAGTGGTAGAGTTCTGGTCTTCATGCCGGATACCCGGGATCATTCCTGGTGCCTGCCAATGCCAAAAAAGAAGGAGGAGGAGAAGGAGGAGGAGAAGGAAGAGAACAAATCAAGGAATTAACTGCTCACTTGGAAGAACTATAAAAAGAACAGCAAACTAACCCCAAACCAAGCAAAGGGAAAGAAATAATGACGATTAGAGCAGAAATAAATCAAATTGAAAACAGTTGAGAAAATCAGCAAAACCAGAAGTTGCTTCTTTGAAAATCAATAAAACTGATGGGCCCTTACCAAGGTTGACAAAAAGAAAAAGAGAGAGGATAAAAATAAAATCAGAAATGGAAGAGGGGATATAACCACTGACACTGCAGAAATAAAGGAGGCAATGAAAGGATACTTTAAGCAACTTTATGCTAATAAACTAGACAACATAGATGAAATGGACAACTTTCTGGAAAGACATGAACAACCAACACTGACTTACGAAGAAATAGACGACCTCAACAAACCAATCAAAAGTAAAGAAATTGAATCAGTCATCATGAAGCTCCCAGAAAAGAAAAGTCTAGGACCAGACGGCTTGAGATGTGAATTCTACCAAACATTCAAGAAAGAATTAGGCCAATTCTACTCAAACTCTTCAAAAAAATTTGAAGAGGACGATAGACTACCCAACTCGTTCTATGAATCCAACATCACCCCCATACCAAAGCCAGACAAAGATACTATGAGAAAAGAACATTACAGACCAAGCTCTCTAATGAATATAAATACAAAAATCCTCAACAAAATTCTTGCAACTTGAATCCAGCAGTACACTAAAAGAATTACACAACATGACCTAGTGGAATTTATTCCAGGTATGCAAGGATCAGCCAGCATAGGAAAAACAATTACTGTAATACACCATATCAACAAAACAAAGCAGAGAAACCACATGTTCATCTCAATTGATGCACAAAAACATTTGACAAAATTCAACAGCCTTTCTTGATGAAAACACTTAAAAGGATAGGAATAAAAGGGAATATCCTCAACACAATAAAGGGAATAAATGAAAAACCCACAGCTAGCATCATCCTTAATGGGAAAAGACTGAGAGCTTCCTCTGTAAGATTAGGAAGAAAACAAGGATGTCCAGTGTCACCATTGTTATTCAACGATGTACAGGAAGTTCTAGCCAGAGCAATTAGACAAGAGAAAGAAATAAAGGTCATCAAAATTGGAAAGGAAGAAGTAAAATTTGCATTGTTTGCGGATGATATGATATTATACATCAAAAACCCCCCAAAATCCACAACGTAACTACTAGAGCTAATAAATGAGTACAGGAAAGTGGCAGGATAGATCAAAGCCCAAAAATCTGTACTTTTTCTATATGCTGGTAATGAGCAATTTGAAGAGAAAATAAAGAAAAAATTACATTTATAATTACAAACAAAAGAATAAAATATTTAAGAATAACTCTAACTAAGGGATACAAAAGACCTACACAAAGAAAATTACCAAAAAATTGCAAAAATAAATCACAGGACTTCCAGGAAGATGGTCACATACAGTAGCTTGGGATCAGCCTTGCTCCATGGAAAAGTTAGAGAAGAGACAGGAGGGTGACTGAGGTGATGATTCGGGAGTGTGGCTGACTTGGGAGAGCCTATGCACCACATAGGATGGCCCTAGTTGCAGAAGCCGAAGAACTGAGAGGCAGAAAGCTGGAGCTTGGAAAGGAGGTGTGGAGCCTGCGTGAGTGCCTGTATGAGAGCTGAGGACCAGAAAGTAAATCAAGCCATGTTCCCTGGGAGCACTACCCTCACCAGTGCAGCCCTGTGACTGATGACACACCCAGAACCCCACACATGTGAACCCCATTACCCACTCTCATTCCCCATGCTCCAAATGCCCCCATCCCACCACTCACAGTGTACATAACTGCTCCCCACCCCTAACCAAAGTGCAGACCAATCGATCTCTCCTACACCCCTCCTGAGCATTACCTCCCCCCTCTGTGTTTTCTGCAAAGTGTTCTCAGTGCCTAAAGGCTGCAGACACTGTGCTGGTTTGAAAGGATGTATGTCCCCTAGAAAAGCCATGTTTTAATCTAAATCCCATTTCATAAAGGCAAAATAATTCCTATTCAATACTGTATGTTTGACACTACTCAGATCATCTCCCTGGATGATGTGATTTAGTCAAGAGTGGTTGTTAAGCTGGATTAGGTGATGACATGTCTTCACCCATTTGGGTGGGTCTTGATTGGTTTATTGGAGTCCTACGAAAGAGGAAACCTTTTGTAGAATGGGAGATTTGGAGAGAGCCAAAAATGCTCCTGCACCACGAAGTTGAGTCCACTAGCCAGCGTCCCTTGGAGATGAAGAAGAAAAATGCTTCTTGGGAACTTCATGAAACAGGAAGCCAGGAGAAGAAGCTAGCAGATAAGGAACTCTGACTGTGTTCACCATGTGTCCTTCCACTTTAGAGAGAAACCCTGAACTTCATCCACCTTCTTGAACCAAGGTGTCTTTCCCTGGATGGATGACTTTGATTGGACACATTTCTATAGACTTGTTTTAATTGGGACATTTTCTCAATCTCAGAACTGTAAGCCAGCAACTTATTAAATTCCTGTTTTTGAAAGCCAGTTCACTTTTGGTGTATTGCATTCCAGCAGCTAGCAAACTAGAACAGGCACTAACCTCAATACACAGGCTAATTTCGTCTCCCTGCCCATATTGTCACATAGGCTTACCGGCCATCCTTGAGCTCAGTGGATCAGTTTACAGCACTCATAGACCCACACATGTGCACAGGCCCTCAGTCATGTCATTCAGCTCTGGAAACCTCAATTTACAGCAGTTCTAGAACTGCACATGCACACTGCCCTCAACCACAATTCCCAGCTATGAGAAAGTGCTGAGCTATGCAGCAGGATCATATATTACCCCAATCCATAAAGGCATAATACCAACCTGCTGTCACTGCTCTATGTATGGGTACAAAGGGCCCCATGCTTCCACCAATGCACACCAAGGTTACACCTCACAAACCAGTGCACCTGTACAGCTACATACTCCCCAGTTGCTGGGCACTCATGTTCACAAACATCAACATAACACCTCCAGCCTGTGTCTATACCTTCCATGAAAAAATCTCCACACTGAGTGCCCCACCCTGTACCCTACTCTGTGCTGTACATCCATCCTGAAAACCCAAGGCCTTAGACTACTGAAAGAAATTAACTCACAAAGTAAATCAATCAAGATATTTACATGCCATGAAAACAGTAGAAGATCACTAAACATATCACAATGCAGACAGATATAGCCTGTCTAGTGACCAAATTAAAACACCAGAGGAGGCACAGATATTAGACCAATTAATCAAAGATGTTCATGCAAGTCTACTTAATAAAATAAGTGGGATGGCAAATGACATAAAGGAAATCTAGAAGACTGTAGAAGAGCATAAAGAGCAATTTGAAAGAATAAATTTAAAAATAGCAGAAATCATGGAGATTAAAGACACTGTTGACCAAATAAAGAACATACTAGAGGCAAACAATGCCAGATTTGAAGAGGCTGAAGAAAGAATATGTGATATAGAGAACAGGATAACTGACTTCAAAGACATAAAACAGGAAATGGCAAAAAAGATGGAAAAATTTGAATTGGATCCCAGGGAAATGATAGTTAAAACAAAGCAGGCAAATATAATAATTATTGGTGTCCCAGAAGAAGAAGAGAGGAGTAAAAGGCTAAGAAGAGTCCTTGAGGATATAATGAGGGGAAACTCCCAAACCCTTATAAAGGACATAAATATACAGGTCAAAGAAGCTGAATGAAGTCCAAACAGAATAAATCCAAATAGGCCTTCCCCAAGTCACATACTAATCAGTCTGGCAAATGTTGAAAAGAAACAGAAAATCTTGTGAGCAGAAAGAGAAAAACAATCTGCTACATACAAGGGAAAAAAAATAAGACTGAGGTCATTCGGTTCGACTAGCACCATGAAGGAGAAAAGGCTGTGGTATGATATATTCAAGATTCTGAAAGATGAACACTTCCAGCCAAGAACTCTGTTCACAGCCAAATTGTCCTTCGAAATTGAAGGGGAGATTAAAGTTTTCACAGGCAAAGAAGTTCTGAAAGAATTTGTCAACAAGAAACCAGCCCTATAAGAAATACTAAAGGGAGTTCTGCCAGCTGAAATAAAAAGACAGGAGAGTGAGTCTGGAGGAGGGTTCAGAATTAAAGAGTACAACTAAGGGTAATTTAAAGAGTATGGAGAGAAAGAGGGAAAAGAATATATAGACCTGACAAATAAAATTAAAAAGATAAGATAGTGGATTCAAGAAACACCTTTTCAGTGATCACGTTGAAAGTTAAAGGACTTAATTTACCAATTAAAATATGCAGAAGGGCACAGTGGGTTAAGAAATATAATCCAGCTATATATAGCTTACAAGAGACTCACCTTAGACACAAAGATACAAATAGATTGAAAGTGCAATGATGGAAAAAGATTTTCCATACATGTTGTAATCAAAAGAAAGCATGAGTAGCCATACTAATATTAGGCAAAATAGACTTTAAATATAAAGACATCATAAGAGACATAAGGACAATATACAATAATTAAAGTGTTAATTCAACAATAAGATACAACAGTCATAAATGATTATGCTCCCAATCTAGGAGCCCCAAAGTACATGAGACAGATATGGGCAAAACTGAAAGGAACATGAGATGTTTCAACAATAATACTAGGAGACTTCAGTACACCACTCTCCTCTATAGATAGAATAACTGGATAGAAGGAAGATCAACAAGGAAAAAGAGAAGTTAAATAATTTGATAAACCAATTAGACCTAACAGACATATACAGGTCATTGAACCCCAAAACACAAGGCTAAGTATTCTTCTCAAGTGCTCATGGAATTTTCTCCATGATAGATCATATGCTGGGGCATAAAACAGGTCTTTATAAATGTAAAAACATTAAAATTATTCAAAGCAATTTCTCTGATCACAATGTGATGAAGCTGAATTGCAATAGCCTCCAAAGAATGAGAATATTCACAAATATATGAGATTAAATAACACACCTTAAACAACCAGCGGGTCAAAGAAGAAATTGCTAGAGAAATCAGCAGCTACATGGAGTTGAAGGAAAATGAGAATAAATTTATCAGACCTTATAGGATGCAGCAAAGAATGTGCTGAGAGGGAAATTTATTGCCCAAAATGCTATAGTAAGGAACAAGTAGGAGCAAAAATTGAGGACTTAACCCCAAACCTGGGGGAACTTGGGAAAGAGCAGCAAACTAAATCCAAAGCAAATAGAATAAGAGAAATAACAAAGATTAAAGCAGAGATAAATGAATGGGAGAACAAAAGAACAATAGAAAGGATCAATAAAACCAAAATTTGGTTCTTTGAGAATATCAATAAAATTGACGGGCCACCAGCATGACAGACAAAGAAAAAAGAGAGAGGATTGAAATAAACAAAATCAGAAATGAGAGGAGGTGCACTACCACAGTCCCTGGAGAAATAAAAGAAATCATAAGAGGATATTATGAACAACTATATGGCAACAAATGAGACAACTTAGATGAAATGGACGAATTCTTGGAGACACACAAATAAGCTTCACTGACTCAGGATGAAATAGAAGATCTCAGCAAACCAATCACAAGTAAACAGATTCAATCAGTCATCAAAATGTTTCTAGAAAGAAAAGCCCATGATCTGATGGTGTCATTGGGGTATTTATCAAACATTCCGAAAAGAACTAGCACAATCCTGCTAAAACTTTTCCAAAAAATTGAGGACAAAGGAACTTTACCTAACTAATTTTATCAAACTAATATCATTTTAATACCAAAACCAGGTAAAGAGGCTATAAGAAAGGAAAACTACAGCCCAATATCCCTAATGGACATAAATGGAAAAATTCTCAATAAAATATTAGTAAATCAAATTCAAAACACAGTAAAGGAATTATACACCATGACCAGGTGGGATTTATACCAGGAATGCAAGGATGGTTCAACACAAGATAATCAATTAATATAATACAACACATTAACAAATAGAAAGGGAAAAATCACATGCTCATCTCAATTGGTGCTGAGAAGGCATTTGTGCTGATTTGAAAGGATGCATGGCTAGTAAAGCCATGTTTTAATCAAAATCCCATTTCATTAAGGTAGAATAACCCTTATTCAATATTGTATGTTTGAAACTGTAATCATATCATCTCCCTGGAGATGTGATTTAATCAAGAGTGGTTGTTAAGATGGACTAGGTGATAACATATCTCCACTAATTTGGGTGGGTCCTGATAAGTTCTGGAGTCCTATAAAAGAAGAAACATTTTGGAGAATGAAAGAGATTCAGAGAGAACAGAGAAGAACGACATAGCCATGAGAATCAGAGACTCCATCCGCCAGTGCTTTGGAGATGAAGAAGGAAAACGCCTCCTGTGGAGCTTCATGAAACAGGAAGCTAGGAGAAGAAGCTAGCAGATGATGCCATGTTTGCTATGTGCCCTTCCAGGTGAGAGAGAAACCCTGACCATGTTCTTCATGTGCCTTTCCACTTGAGAGAGAAATTCTGAACTTCATTTGCCTTCTTGAACCAAGCTATCATTCCCTGGATGCCTTAGATTGGACATTTCTAAAGACTTGTTTTAATTGGGACATTTTCTTGGCCTTAGAACTGTAAACTAGCAACTTATCAAATTCCTCTTTTTAAAAGCTATTCTGTTCCTGGTACATTGCATTCTGGCAGCAAGCAAACTAGAACAGCATTCACCAAAATTCAGTTTCCTTTTCTGATAAAAACACTCCAAAAGATAGGAATCAAAGGTAACTAACTCAATCTGATAAAGGGAACATACGGAAAACTGATATCCAGCATCATATTCAATGAACAGAGATGGAAAGCTTTCCCACTAAGATCGTGAATAAGACAAAGATCCCCACTGTCACCACTATTATTCAACATTGTTCTAGAAGTTCTAGCTAGAGAAATAAGGCAGAACAAAGGACAAAAAGCATCCAAATTGGAAAAGAAGTAAAATTTTCATTATTTGCCGATGATATGATGCTATACTTGGAAGATCCTGAGAAATCTACAGCAAAGTTACTTGAGTTAATCAACAAATTCAGCAAAGTGGTGAGATATATAATTAATGTGCAAAAATCAGTAACATTTCTATACACAAAAAATGACATAGCTGAGGAGTCAGTTAAGGGAAAAATTCCATTCAAAATAGCATCTAAAATAATCAAATACTTAAGAGTGAACCTAACTAGGGATGTAAGGGACTTGTACACAGAAAACTATGTAATATAGCTAAAAGAAATCAAAGGAGACCTAAACAGGTGGAAAAATATTCCCTGCTCATGGATAGAAAGGCTAAACATAGTTAAGATATCAATCATCCCCAACTGATCTACAGATTCAACACAATACCAATAAAAAAAAAAAACCTACTTTGAAGATTTGAAAGATAACTACCAAATTCATCTGGAGGGGAAAAAAACCTGAATAGCTAAAAGCATCATAAAAAAGGATAATGTAGTGGCAGGATTAACAGTTCTTGACTTTAAAACCTATTATAAAGCCACAAGAGTCAAAACACATGGTACTGGCACAAAGACAAAGCATTTATCAATGAAATCAAATCAAAACTGCAGAAGTAGACCATCAAATCTATGGTCAACTGATTTTTCACAAGGCCTCCAAATCCTCTAAACTGGGACAAAATATTCTTTTCAATAATTGGGAATGAAAGAATGGGACATCAATAGCCAAAAGAATGAAAGAGGATCCCTATCTTACACCCTACACAAAAATTAACTCACTGTGGATTAAACACCTAAATATAAGAACTAGCACCATACAACTTGTAGAAGAAAATGTAGAGAAACATCTTTAAGACCTAGTAATAGAAGGTAGCTTCCTAAACTTTACTCCCAAAGCATATGCAACAAAAGAAAACATAGATAAATGGAACTTCTCAAGTTCAAATGCTTCTGCACCTCAAAAGACTTTGCCAAAAAAGGTGAAGAGGCAGCCAACTCAATGGGAGGAAATATTTGGAAATCACATATTAGACAAAGGTTTGATTTCCTGTATATACAGAGAAATCATACAACTCAACAACAAAAGAGAAAACAACCCAACTATATAATAGGCTAAAGATAAGAACAGGCATTTTTCTAAAAAGCAAATACAGATGGCTCAAAAGCATATGAGGAGATGCTCATTTTCACTGGCTATAATGGAAATGCAGGTCAAGACTACAATGAGATACCACCTCACACCTATAAGAATGGCTGCTATTAAACAACCATTAAACTAAAAATGTTGGAGAAGATGTGGAGGAACTGGAACACTTATGCACTGCTGGTGGGAATGTATATTTGCATAGCCATTATGGAAGACTGTTTGCAATTCCTTGGGAAACTAAATATTGAGCTCCCCTATGACCCAGCAATAGCACTACTTGGTATATACCCAGAAGAGAGGAAAGAAAAGACACAAATGGACATTTGCACACCAATGTTCATAGCAGCATTATTCACAATCACCAGAAGATGGAAACAAACCAAATGCCCATGAATAGAGGAGAGGATCAACAAAATGTGGTATATACATACGATGGAATATTATGCAGCAGAAAGACAAAATGATGTCCTGGAGCACACGACAAGATGGATGAGCCTTGAGGACAAGGACATAGTGCTGAGTGAAATTAGCCAGACACAAAGGACAGATACTGTATGATTCCACTTTTATAATCAGAACTATGGTATATATATATACACACACACATGCATACATTGGAATATTATGCAGCAGAAAGACAAAATGACATCCTGAAGCACGTGAAAATATGGATGAGTCTTGAGGACATGATGCTGAGTGAAACAAGTCAGACACAAAAGAATAGATACTCCATGATTCCACTTTCATGATCAGAATAAAGGTATAATCAGAGACTTATAATATGGAATATAGGGGATGTAGAGGTGCATAGAAGCTAGCATCGTGTGAACTGTTAGCTAATGGGGTTGTACTCCAATGTAAGTGAATAGACAGGAGTGAAGGTGGTACTCTAGTGGGTCCATAGGTAATATTGCCATATTGAATATTAACATCATTAAAAGGGTTTGTATAGATCTACATGTCCCACTGATTCACATTAGTAATATGAATTAGTTCTTGCAAGAATTACTTCAAAGTTATGATTCTTGAACAAAGAGTGACTAAGTCCAAGGTACAGAGGGAAAACTGCTATTGCATGCTATGAGCTATGTTCCAAAGAAAACCATCAGCATTACCACAGCAACATTAGAGGTAAATAATGGGGGGGGGGGCGGCAAGAGTAAAGAGGAGGTTTAGATTTCCTATTTCATGAGGGTGTGTTGATTGGTTTTCTCCCTCTTGGGATCAATGAAGTTATCTAAAGTTGAGAATGTTGTTTGGCTATGGACTTTGGACCCTATGCATGACACCTGATAGATGCAGGTGGTTGAAGGATGCACTGACTGAGGGGTACACTGGCAAATTATGGTGTATACTTATGAATGAAGGTTGAGCTGTTACAAAAAGGAACAATGTCATGCGGCATGCAATGACTTGAGTGAAATGTGGGACATCTGGTGTTCTAGTTTGCTAGCTGCTGGAATGCCACACACAAGAGGTGGATTGGTTCTTAATGAAAGGGGATTTATTTCATTAGTTCTTCAGAGGAAAGGCAGCTCACTTTCAACTGAGTTTCTTTCTTATGTGAGAAGGCACAAGGTGAACTCTGCTGGCCTTCTCTCCAGGCCTCTGGGTTCCAACAACTTTCCCCAGGGAGATTCCTTTCTGCATCTCCAGAGGCCTGGGCTAGCTGCGAATGCTGAGGTGAGGTATGCTGAGCTGCTTAGGCTGTGCTATGTTGACCTCTCTCATTTAAGCACCAGCCACTTAAATCAAACATCATTCATTGAAGCAGGCATGCCTCCTAGCTGACTGCAGATGTAATCAGCAACATATGAGGTTCACATGCCATTGGCTCATGTCGACAGCAATAGAACTAGGCACCTTCACCTGTCCAAGTTGACACTTGAACCTAAGTACCACACCCTCTTTTTGCATCTCCAGGACCACAAACATTCTTTAATGGAATAAAATCATTCCTCTCACCCAGTATTTGTCTTAGCATGGTCATTTCCTTGGGAGGCAAAATCTATTCAGCACCAAATAAAGGGACTTTCCACATTCATGACATTGCAAGGAAGTTCATGAGTCTAGAGACTGGATAAAAGTCCTATAATTTATAGGACTATAATGTTAGTTCAACAAAGCTGTAGGAAGATCTTAGCTTTAACCATTGGCTTTGCACATGCTGAATGAAAAGTGGGCTATGCAAAGGAGAACCGTAATACAGAGACAATCTGCAAAGACTGAGAGAGGACTTTTCTGCTCATTTTTTTGTTGTTTGTAGATTCTGTCATGCAGCTCCTGACAGAAAACTTCTGTCATAATATTACCTGATTGAAGCTAAAGGTACAGAGAAAACTGTGATCAAGCATGTCAAAAAAAAATCAAGCATTTGTAAAAATATTTTGGGAAAATCTCTAAACAAAGAGGTGATCATCATTTTCTACAATTAAACAATATAGAAAGAGTAGAACTTGAGGAATGGAAAGAACCTCACTCCAATAGATAAAGCATTAAAATGATCAAATGTCCAGATTTCAACAAAGACATTAGAAGACATATAATGAAACAGGGAAAATGGCAAGTCAAAGGAATCAAATAAAGTGTCAGAATAAACCCATGAGGAAGCACTGACTTTGGAATTAAAGCTCAAAGATATTAATTGTACTAATTATGTGTAATGGCAGTCAGAAACATATTTGAAGTTGTTAAGGGAAAATAGCTGCCAATGGAGAATTCTATACACTGCAAAACTGCCTCTCAAAAATGAGGAAGAAATCAAGGCATCCCCAGATAAATAAAACCTGTGGCAGTTCACTAACCCTGGATCTGCTTTACAAGAAATACAAAAGAGAGCCCTGCAACAGGAAAGATAAGGGCACCAGACAGGACTTTGAAGCCACATGAAAAATAAATGTCCACAATAAAAGTGACTCCATGAATAAATATAAATGCCAGTACTATTCTATAATCAGTTTGTAATGACAGTTTGAAATTGTCTTACATGATTTCAAATACAAATGCATATATATATAGTCATAATTCTATGTTTGGGGCATTCAGTGTATGAAGATATAATCTGAGATATGTCCAACCTCTAAGGGAAATTTGGGAGGGCATTGAAGCATCTTCTGTACTTGCTATTGATCTGTACTTGCTATAAGGATCCAATTGATCCTTATAGATTTATAATGTTAAATGTCCATAGACCATATTGGACATTTAAACCTCCATGGACCACAAACAAATTAAAACAAAAAGATTTACATACAATGAAATGAGGAGGGATTCAAAACGGTTCACTATAAAAAAATAACATGTAAGCAAAATTAACCTGTAATGGAAAAAAATGTGGTACAGAAAAGGTATGGCATGCAAAAAAAAGCAAAAAAGTAAAGAGCAAAATGGTAAAAGAAAATTCTATCTCATCAGCAATGTAAAGGAATAAACTCTCCATCAAGTGGAAGATGTTGGCTGAATATATGAAAAACCATGATCCAACTACAGAACTTTAAAAAGAAATTCAACTTAAATTGAAAGGTAAGAATAGGCTAAAATGAAATCATAAAAAGAAGAAAACATATCTGCAAATAGTAGCAAAAGGAGATAAAGGTATCTATACTACCAGACTGCTGTAAGAGCAAAAAAAGTGAAGTGACATGAGCAAGTTGATGGCCTAAGATGCTACCAATGTACAAGCCACCACACACACACACAAATATGATAAGACAAGCAAAAACAATAACACCCCCACATTCTCAGAATTCTGGAAATGAGTCAAAGCTATACAAGTACCAGTGAATGCCAAATAAAGAAAAAGGTCGATCAAAAATCAATAGGAAAACTGCAAGTCACTTTTACTTTCCATGGCCTTACTCCCTCCCCTGGAACAGACATTGCTCTTGGATGGGGATTTGAGTTCCCACTGTAGGTCCCTTGTATGTGGATATGGAGTGAACAGAGTGCAATGGCTGCAGAGATGTAGTTTGTTTGTATGTCTATTTCAATCCATCATGTGTATCCCTGAAAGACTTTCATCTATTTCATCTAACCTGGAAGTCATGCAGGTCATAGGAGTGGTGCACAGAAGTGGCACAGAACTGTGAAAACTGCAACCACATGGGGCAAATAATTATGGTTGAGATATACAGTATGGCAGCTGGCAACCAGGAGGAGAAGCTGGATACATAGATTTTTTGTATGGAGAAGGGGAAGAATTAAGTCAACCAGGTGCATTTGTACATATGTGGAGATTGAAAGAAACTGCTAAAGACCTGCGCAGAATATGGATACCCAAAGAAGACCTTTAGCAAGAGTATATAGAATGAGTACTGTATTCATTTGTTAAATGCTGTTGGAATGCAGTATACCAGAAACAGGAACAAGCTTACAGCTCTAAGACTATGAAAATGCACAGACTAAGGCAGCCAGGGAAAGACACCTTAATTCAAGAAAGGTTGATGGGTCTGGAACACTACTGTCAGCTGGGAAGGCACATGGCTGGCATCAGCTGGTCCCTTCCTCCTGAGTGCCATTGCTTTCAGCCTTCTTTTTTTGTGGGGGATCCTCACTTTGATTCTCCAAGGCTGGCTTTCATCTTTTGGATTCCTTTGGCTGTCTTCAGATCCCGGCTTGCTTTGATGTCCCCTGGGAAGACACACACCAAAGTCTACTGGGCTCCAAGCATCTCCAAGCATTGATGCCTCTGTTCTTCAAGTGTTTGGCACCCGTGTCAGCTCTGAACTGAGCTCTCTCTAAAATGTTTCCTCTTTTAAAGAACTCCAGTAAATTAATCAAGAGCCACCTGGAGTGGGTGAAGTCACATCTCCATCTAATAAAAAAGCCACAGTTTTGATGGCTGATCCAATGTTATCTAAGCCAGTGTTTAACACCCAGAATTTAAGAGCTTTGCTATCTGAATATGTAGATTTTTTCCTTGTTGCCTTATTTTAAAATTGGTTTATGAAACTTACTGCACAAACACAGACCCCCAAATATTACATGAATATTTTATTTAAATATGCCTATAGTTAAGCTAAATAAGATAACCATTGTTGCTGGTTATTGAAAATAAGAACATAAAAATAAAAGCCACTCCCAGAAAAAGTCACAGCCACAGTTGGGCATGTCACTTCTCCAAGGAGATAATGTAATTAAAAGTGATTAATTACAACACTGAATCTGGATTAAAAGAATTGGCTGCCCCCACAAGATATAATCAGGACTAAAACATGACTTTTGGGGGTGCATAATAGCTTCAAGTGCTATCTAGCAAAAGTACTACCTAGGTTAAAAATTGTAGGAGAAGCTAAACAAGAGCCAATTTACATGACAGCCTTCAGCAATCAAAAGATAAATTAAAAGACACAAAACCCTGGATTAGAGAGAAAACTGATTTACATAGATAATGCATCAAAATCTTCAAATATCCAGGCTGCCAAAAATTTCCAATGTATACATAGAAGCAAGGAGTGATGGCCTAACTATAAGGGATAAAATGAAGTTGGAGAAACTATCACTGAGGAAGAACCAACATGGAAATTCCTAATCAAAGTCACTAAATCAGCTCTCCTAATTTTATTGAGCTAAAAGGAAAACATGCACAATTAAAGGAACGAGGAAAAACAACAAATAAAAGACAGGATAATTTCAGTAAAGAGATGGAATTTTTAAGAAAGTGAACTGAAATTCTAGAGATACAATACCTGAAAACAAAATGTCACTAGATGAGTTCAACAAGCTATTTAAAAGGCAGTAAAACAGGTCAGTGAATCAAAAAAGGAAAATTGTACTTATTCCAGCCTTGTAGCAAGAAAACACAAGAATGAAAAAGTGAACAAAGCCTATGAGACCTGTGGGACATCCTGAAACATACCAACATATGCGATATGAGAGAGGAGAAAGAGAAAGGGTCAGAAAGAATATTTAAAGAAATAAAGACTGAAAAAATCACAGATTTTCACCTTACAAAGTATTTTATTGGGCTATCCATATATATTTTAGAAAAGGTTTTTCAATATTTGCAGAATAACATGGAGATTTTGCATGGTATTGCATTGAACCTAGGTATCAAGTTGGGACAAATTGAGATCTTAATAATACTGTTTTCTAATAGATGTTAATGGAATATCTCTACATTCTGTTTAGATCTCCTTTGATTTATATCATTTATGGCTTTTAGTTTTCCACATGTAGATCTTGTACATATTTTAAGTAGCAATGTAATAGTGTCATGTTTTCAATTTCAAGCTCCATTTATTTCACTTCTGTATATAGAAAAATACTTGATGTCTATATACTCCTTGTATCTAACATCATGGCTATGGTTGCTAATTATTTCCATGAGGTTTTTTCTGTGAATTCTGTGCAATTTTCCACATGGACAATCATATCATCAGTAAGCAAAGACAGTTTTATTTATTTCTTCCCAATCCATTTATCTTTTATTGTATGCAGATTTTTAAATTTTATTGTCTTATTGCATTATACAGAATTTCAAGTCTTTAAGTATGATGATTATTAAAAATGGTAACGGGTTATTGTGGTCTTCTTCATGAACTTAAGGCAAATCCATTTCATTCATCAACATTAAGATGTTAGTTGTGATTTTTTATGAGTGGATGCTGTATTCCAGCTGAGTCATCCATCTCCATTATAAATTAGCATTTCAGATTTTGAAAACTGCCTTTTATATATCTATCGATATGATAATATGATTTTTCTTCTTAACTGGTTGATGCCGCTGATAACATTAACTGATTTTCAAATAATGGACAGTTATAAATATCTAGAATTATTCACATTTGTTCATGGTATATTTTTCATTTGCCAAAATTTGGTTGAAAATTTTTGCAGCTATGCTCGTAAGAGATATTGCTTTGTTTCCTTCCTCCTTTGTTAGTTTTGGTATTAGTGTAATGCTCTTCTCATAGAACTCTTAGGAATTGTTTTTTTGTTGTTCTTCTTGTTTTTGGTTTTTGCTTTTATTTTCAGGAAGAGATTAACAGGAAATTTGTATAATTTCTTCTTTAAATTTTGGTAGCTTTCACCAGTGAAACTCTCTGTGCCTAATGCTTTCTGCTTAGGAAAATTACAAAGTATAGATTCAATCTTTTTAATAGATACAGGTTTATTCCAGCTATGAATTTCTCCTTATGTAATTTTCTCAGTGTTCTGGTTTGCTTGCTTCTGGAATGCAACACAACAGAGATGGACTGGAACTCAATAAAAGAGAATTTATTTAGTTAAAAACGTGCAGTTCTTCAGAGGATAGGCAGTTAACTTTCAACTGAGTTACTTTCTTACTCGGGAAGGTACAGGGCCATCTCTGCTGGCATTCTCTTCAGGCTTCTGGGTT
The DNA here is from genome assembly GCF_023851605.1 of Tamandua tetradactyla. NCBI lineage: Eukaryota > Metazoa > Chordata > Mammalia > Pilosa > Myrmecophagidae > Tamandua > Tamandua tetradactyla. Next base: position 62,965,432 of record NC_135343.1, on the reverse strand, counting down.
CCAACAACTTTCCCAGGGGTGATTCCTTTCTACATCTCCAAAGGCCAGGGCAGAGCTTAGTGAGTGCTGAGATGAGGTATGCTGAGCTGCTTGGGCTATGCCATGTTGAGCTCTCTCATTTAAGCTTCCAGTTAATTAAATCAAACATCATTCACTGCAGCAAGCATGCCTTCTAGCTGTCTGTGGACATAATCAGCAACAGATGAGGTTCACATGCCATTGGCTCATGTCCACAGCAATAGAACTAGGGATCTTCACCTGGCCAAGTTGACACCTGAATCTAACTACCATACTCAGATTATGCCTTTCTATGAATTTTTTTCATTTCATCTACATTATCAAATTTTGGAGTATTAAGTTGGTCATACCATTCCTTTATTATCATTCTAATGTCCTTGGGATAAATGGATAGGTCCCCTTTTTCAATTCTGAAATTAGCAATTTCTGATGTCTCAGTTTTTTCTTACTATAATGACGTTTTGTCAATTTGATCAAACTTCGCAAATAGTAAAGCTTTGGTTTGATTATATTTCTCTATTAAATTCCATTCTTCAAATTCATTGATTTCTGTTGTGATTATTATAATTTATTGTTTCTACTTACTTAATTTGGATTAATTGTTTTCCTATTTTAGTTCCTAAACTTAGATTACTGATTTTGAAACTTTCTTCTTTTCTGATATACATATTCATTGCTATACATTTCCCTCAAAATACTGTTTTTGCTGTACTGTACAAATTTTGCAATTTATTTTCATCTAGTTCAAAATAGCTTGTTACTTTGCTTGAAACATCCTCTTTAATTCATGTGTTCTTTGAAAATTGGTTGTTTAATCTACAAACATCTAGAATTTTCCAGCTGCCCTTCTCTTGCTGATTTCCACTTTAATTCTGTTGTGATCAGAGAGCATATTCTGTGTGATTTCTATTCTTTCAAATGGGAAAGATCTGTATCATGACCCAGGATGTGGTTTATCTTTGGGAATGTTCCACTGGAGCTTGAGAATAATGTGAATGCCAATCAGATCATTACAGATTTTCTTCCACCTACCAATTACTGACATAACTTGATAAAGTCCCCAATGAAAATTGTGGATATTCCTGTTTTTCCTTGCAGTTCAATAAGATTTGTCCCACTTATTTTGATGCTTTGTCATTAGGCACACTAGGTACCAAAACTAACCCCCAAGTCCAGAGTGCTTGGCTCTCATCCAGTGGTTGGAGTGGGCTGGGAGAGAGGAAAGCCCTCCCTTTGGGAAAATGGTGGAGACAGAAAGAGCCTTATTCAACTGTTTACCAGTGAGAGTGACGCTCTGGATCCCACACCCTTGAATTTTTCTGTTCAGGAGCCCGGACTGTCTGCAGCTCAACTATTTTCAAAAATGGAGAAACTGCAGTGAGTACCTGGGCTCCACTGTAGCCCCAGGTACACTATACCACCCTAGATGCCAGGAGCCAAGGCTGTGCCTGGTTTTGACCTGGTGGGGTGCAGTGGTCTGGGAAATATATAGAGGCCTTCTCCTTAGGAAGAGAGGAAAGCAGGGAACACTCCTTTACAGGGCTGTGGGCAATAGGTCACCATAGAACACCATCTGTGGGGAAAGCTGGGGAAGTACAGCCTGAGAAGCTGCTTTCCTGACCCTTTCTCTAGGGCCTTTAGGAAGAGGTCTACACTTCCTGAGCAGGACCATTGACCTGGTTTGGCTGTGAAATACAGCCAGAGGAAATGTTCATCAATGAACCAATGAACAACAAAATGTTAGACAAGAGAAGAAAACCAACTGTCAAGATAATCTTATCAAGATAATCAGATGCTCAGAAACCAATAAAAGATGAAAGGCACATTAGGAAGCAAGAAAATATGGCCAAGTCAAATGATCAAATTAAAAAGTCAGAAGACATAAAGAACAACTAATCAAATATGTCCACACAAATCTCTTAAATAATTAAATAATAAGCTAGATTTGAAAAGGCAGAAGAAAGGATCAGTGAACTAAAGGACAAAGCAACTGAATTCAAATAGTCAAAAAGACAAGTGGAGAAAAAAAGAAAAAAAATGAGCTGGGTCCCAGAGAAAAGATTGACAAAACAAAACATGCAAATATTTGCATCATAGGTGTCCCAGAGGGAGAAGAGATAGGTAAACAGGCTAGGAAGATTACTGAGAACATAATGGCTAAATATTTCTCATTCTTACAAAAGATGAATATAGGTAAACCAAAGAAACCCAACTATTTCAGTATCCTAAAGCTGTTGCTAGAATGCAAAATACCAGAAATGGATTGGCTCTTAACAAGGCAATTTATTATGTTACAAGCCCAAATTGAGTTTCATAGTCAGGTTCATATTTCAACTTAGCCAGGTGGTGGTACCTGTTTTTCTGGTTGAGGAAGTGCTGGCCTGTCTGTTGGTATGAGGACATTTCATAGAATTAAATCATGATCATACTGACTGCATCCACAGCTGATTCCATCTGTAATCACCCAAGGGAAGTGTCCCCTGCAATGAGTGAGGTTTAATCTAATCAATGGGAGGCTTTTAAGGAGGATTCAGAAGAGGCAGTTTCTGTCTTCTTGCTTTGGTCAGCAAACCTTTCCTTTGGAGTTCATTCAGACCTTCCATCAGAGTCATCAGCTTCACAGATTGCCCTATGCATTTTGGACTCTATGTTCCCATGGTTATGTGAGATACTTTTATAAATTTTATATTTATAGGTATTTCCTATTAATTCTGTTTCTCTAGAGAACCCTAACTAAAAACGCTTGGTACCAAGAGTGGTTCTTAAGAAACAGAATCTTAAGAATGGGTTTTTATGATTGGTTTTCTACTCTGACTGGACTCAAAGACACTAAGGACTCTGATTCCCATAATTAGAATGATATTGCCAATCCATGGAGTGAGTTGGGAAAAGAGGAAGTCAAAATATCACCATTCAACTATTCTAATGCTTCTCTTGTATGAAACCTGGCTCTGGGGGATAAAGTTTTTGACACCTTTAGGGAGTTTGTGGAAATAGGAGGTGTATAGATGTTGGCTGGTTGTTGTTAGATGCACTGTGTATATTAATTAGTGAAAGGGGTGGGCTTAAGAATTCAAATAAGAAGCTTACATGCTGTCTGACAGAAGAAAACATTTCTATGAGCCTGTTGGAACTTTAGTCTAGTTATAAGTCTTATTTTAAGATCTTATTTCCTGTAGCCATAAACTTGAGTCTCCAAAAATCAGACTCAGAATCTTATTGTTAGAGTAGCAACTTTACAACGTAAACTGAAATCTCAATCTTGCATAGTGTTTGCTGTTAAAGTGAGGGTATTGATTGGAAAGGAATGGGAACCTGAAAAATGGGCTGGTGACATATGGACTGATAATGATGTATGTGGAAAGATTGGAACTCTAGGTCATGCTTAGTTTTTTCTAGATAACCCTGTAATAGTCTGACCTGAGGACATACCTTCCCCACCTCCAGCCTGCCCGGACAAGTTAGCCATCCAACCTCCACCTAAAGTGATTAGCCCTAAAGTGGTTGATCTTGTTTCACCAGATGAAACTACAAATGAATGCCCTGAAACAAATAACTGAGAAGACACTTCTAATTCCTTTCAGCACACAACCCACTACCCCTCATTTCCTCCAGACCTATAACTAGACTAATGTCCCGACGGGCCCCAAAAGGTGAGTCCCAATAGGCACCATGAGGAGATACATTATACTCCAAAAAAACTATGTGAGTTTTCCAATTTACTTAGACAGAAATCAGGGGAATATATGTGGCAATGGATTTTAAAGGTGTGGGATAATGGTGGGAGGACTATAAAGCTGATCAGGCTGAATTTATTGATATGGGCTCATAAGCAGAGATTCTACATTCAGTGGTATAGCTCATAGGTAATATATACCTATGTTATAGCTCTATAGGTATCAATGTTGATACCTAGAAAAGGTATCAACAGTTTGTTTGGATGGATGGCTCAAACATGGATCAAAAGGTGGCCAACATTACCTGAAGTTGAAATGCCATAACTGCCCTAGTATAATGTAAATGAGGGGATCCAGAGGCTTAGAGATATTGGAATGCTAGAGTTGATTAATCATAGAAAGGCTGCTCTTACACCTCAGGAATGTCCGAAGGATGCACCTTTGACCAGAACTTTGAGAAATTTGTGAGACTAACGCCATCATCCCTGAAGAGCTCTATAGTTGCATTTCCCTGTAGGTCAAATATTACTGCTGGAACAGCTGTCACTGAGCTGGAATCCTTAAACATAATGGGGGTGATGGGATCCTAAGTTGGTAGAAGGCAGGTGGCAGCACTTAATCACCTATGGACCCATCCTGAAGTTATTTCCCAAGTTCCAAAATGTATAATTGTAATAGACATATTGAGCAACTGGAGGAATCCCCACACTGGCTCTCTAACTCATGGTGTGAGGGCTATTATGGTGGGAAAGGCCAAGTGGAAGCCTAAAACTGCCCCGACCCAACAAAATAGTAAATCAGTAGCAATACCAGATACCTGGGGGGATTGCAGAGATTACTGCCACTCTTAAGGACTTGAAAGATGCAGGGGTGGTGATTCTCTCCACATCCCCATTAAACTCTCCTATTTGGCCTGAGCAGAAAACAGATGGGTCTTGGAGGATGACAGTGGATTATCATAAGCTGTAAAGACAGATAATGGAAGGAAGGGGACAAAAGTAACGTTACCATAGGAGATGTGAATGTAGTCCTGCAAAACTCCCAGAAATCACCTGCAAACTATACTTTTCAAAAACTTTAGCAAAATTATGAAATTTTGAATATTTTCTTATTTAACTTATGCTTCAAACTACTTGCAATCATCCTGTATTACTTAAATTAATTTTGTAAGAGAATATATGTGTCAGTCAGTGTAAAATATCTGAACTTGATTGAACTTTTAAAATATGGTGCCGTGAACTATGTGGAATATATTCATATCATAGGATAGAATGAAGATGTAGTGCACAAATTATGCATCTATCTCAGTTTATACTGAATTTTAAATATGTTTTCAAAGTTCCTCTTTGACATCTCAAAGTCACCTCAATATGTCTAAAAAACAGACCTCTGATACTGCTCTCAACCCAAATAATGTCTCTGAAAATGAATCACCAGATACTTACAAGTTACCCTTAACACTACCCATTAGGTCCATGAGTTTCTCAAATCATAAGATTTGAGAAATCAGCCTAATGGGCAACCACCCCACCTAGTGGTAATACATAAAATAGTTCCAGCTCCCAAGGTCTCAGAACAGGTTCCTTATTTACTCATACCAAAAATTTAAAAATATATATTTACAGAATTATGTGATAACAATATGAACCTTTTTAGGACCAGGACATTAGGTTATGAATAAAGGAAACAAAACCCCTGACCTCTTAACCTTTCATTTATTTGGGAGAGACAGACAATAAAGAAAGGACATTTTTGCAGCCTCTCATATCATGCTTCTCTGGGATTTTCCCCCTGTAGCAGAGCTGTTAATACAGGACAAGTGAGGAAGGTGCATCCAGGTCCATTTCATGGGACATCCCTCATCATGAACGGAGTCAGAGGAAGAGATAGAATTTGAGACAGTTTAACAATTTTAACAATTTCCACTTTTACTGCAAAGCAACCACCCTTCTGCCCCCAAGAAGTTTCTCTTACTGTGGAGCATCCTACAGTATGTCTTGTTCCAGTTCTAATGAACAATACAATTATTTTTCCTTAGATTGTCTCCTTATGAGCCCATTATGTTAGGTCCAGGTGCCATTTCCAGGCATTCAGGAATGGGGTGGCACAGACCCAAACCACCAGGAAGACATTCCTACTCAGGCAAAGGTCCACCGTGTTCTTGGTCCACCACATGCATTGGTTTTGAAGATGCCAGTACTTTCTTCATGTTTGTTGTCAGCCCCCATGATTTTTTTTCCTGCTTTTCCATGAAGTTAATATACATATATTCTTTTTTTATTAACTTTTTATGGTATTGTATTATATGGTATATTTATGGTATTGTAATACATAAATATGTATGCTGTTGTAATACATAAATTAAAAAGTAGTAGTTTTCAAAGCACTCTTCAAAAAGTAGTTACAAGACAGATCCCTGAGTTTGTCATACAATCCTCTCAGATTACTCCTTCTAGCTGCTCCAGAATACAGGAAGCTAGAAGACTTAAATATTTTTTTATCATCACAATTGACATTTTTCCCTTCTTTTTCTGTGAAGAAAAAAACATTCATACAAAAAAAAACAAAAAATTTCAAAGCAAAGCACCACAATTAGCTGTGGAGCATATTTCAGAGTTTGACATGGGTTACAATTCCACAATTTTAGCTTTTCACTTCTAGCTGCTCTAAGATACTGGAGACTAAAAGAGATATCAATTTAATGATTCAGCAATCATATTCATATGTTCAATACAATCTTCACTGTAAAACCCCACCATCACCTTTGATCTCTCCATACCTCTCTTTAGGGGTATTTGGGCTGTAGCCATTCTAAATTTTTCATGCTGGAAAGATCTTTCACTAATATGGGGTAGGGAGATGGAAATATCTGATGTTCTGGAGAGGCTGGGCCCTCTATGTTTCAGGATGTATCTGTACCGGGGACCCATCTGGAGGTTGTAGGTTTCTGGAAAGTTACTCTAGTGCATGGAACACTTGTAAAATCTTATCTATTGCCCTAGGTGTTCTTTAGCATTGACTGGAATGGTCCTGGATGGTGTTTGGCAGGTTATGATAGGTAGCAAGGTCTAACTGAAGCTTGCATAAGAGCAACCTCCAGAGTAACCTCTCAACACTTTTTAAACTCTCTCTGTTTAAAGACAAACCTAGATGTCTTGTCCCATGTAGGGGGAGGTCAATGATTTCACTTGTACAGTTGGGCTTAGAGAGACTGAGGCCACATCTCACTCTCCAGATGTAGTTCTTAGGCATGACTATGAGTAGTCTAAGCTTCTCCACCACCTACACAAGCTTCAAAAGAATAAACCTCAGGAACAAGAGAATGGCTTATTGATTTGGGTGTCCCTAATGTTTGACACAGTATCAGGGAATTCCCTGATGGAAAAGTTTAATAGCTCCATTCTATTTCTTTCTAGCTCCCTCAAGGGACTTTACCAATACTTTCTGATTATCTGCTTAATATACTCTAGGATGTATCCAGGCATTTCAATAATCTGTACAGGATTTAAGGACTGCCTTCTTATTCTGTGATCCCTGTGTTTCGATTGTTGAAATGAGATATACAGGTAGATTGAGTTAGATTATGTGCTACAGAAAATTTTAGTTCCAGACCAAATAAATGTTTTTTTCCTTTCTTCACAAAGATGATGTGTGGTTCTCAAATATAGACAGTGTCTTCCTTACTCCTGTGTTCTGAATCATTTTAGCCCCAAACTCATTGGTTTCATTCTTATCTCTAAATATCAGATTATATATATATCAAAATCCAGAAATAATATCAGCACTCCAGACATAATGCAGATACACTAAAATCTTACAGTCTAGGCCCCTGTTTTTCTTAAAAGCATTTTTTAAAGGTGACCATACCATTGTTGTTCTTTTGTTTCTGGGTTATTTTGTCTTACCAAATTGCCACATGTTCATTCACATTGTAGAATGCCTAATAAGTTTATTCCTTTTTTGTAGCATCACAACCTGTGTTCATAAGTACACACCATCTTTCACCAATCTACTTCTCAGTCAGTGTATCCTCCAACCACCCGCATTCATCAGGCATCATGTGTAATGCCCAAAGTCCACAGTCCACCAACATTCTAAATTTTAGATAATTTCATTGTTCCCAAGAGAAAGATAACCAATAAACACACCCTCACCAAATAGGAAATCTAAACCTCCTCTTGACATTTGTCCCTCCCTCCATTATTTACTTCTGCTGTTGCTGTGGTAGTGATGGTTTCCTTTTGAACATAGCCCATAGCATGCAATAGCAGTTTTCACCCTGTACCCTGGATTTAGACACTCTTAAACAAGAATAAAATCTTTGAAGTAATTATTGCAAAAACTAATTCATATCTCTAGGGTGAATCAATGGGACACGTAGGTCTATACAACCCGTTTCAATCTTATTCATCTGCAATATGGTAATACTACTTATAGACCCACTAGAGAATCACCTTCACTCCTATCTATTCTGTTACATTGGAGTTCAACCCCATTACCTAACAGTTCACTCATCTCTAACTTCTACATACCTCTAAGTCCTCTATGTTTTGAATTATAAACATCTCATAGTATCTCTCTGCTGGTCATAAGTATGTAATCATACAATATCCATTGTATTGTGTCAGGGTAATTTCACTCAGCATTATGTACTCAAAGCTCATGCATCTTTTCATGTGCTTCAGCATGTCATTTCTTCTTACTACTGCATGAGGCTTTTTGACAGTGAATTTTTCAAAACACAACCTAAGGCCAAAGATATAATTTGAGTCAATTGTTATTTGGTAAATGATGGAGTAGAATACTATACTATGCAGAATTCTACAATGGTATTAAAACTGCTGTGCTGATGATACATACATACAAACCTCTTTCAGCTCTTCAATCCAATAGTTATTTGTATTCTGTGTGAGGGGGTTGTTCAGATAAAAGGAATTCTGTTACCAAGGGAGATTATCAGAGAGAGCCTGAGCTTATCAATAAGTGCCGTTCTGAATGGAGAGGTCACAGAGTGTGATGCCTGAAAGATTCAAAATATGAGAGGCATCCAATGAGTGGATGATTCTCTGAAGCTGAATCTGGAATGGAGGGGGCAATGACAAGGACTAAGGGCAGCTTCTTAGAGCTGAGCTAGCAAAGAAAGAGGGACCTCAAATTTATGATTGCAATGAACAGATTATGCCTTGACAACTATGTGGGATTGGAAGTGGGCACCAACTTCTGGAAAAAACATAGGCCAACAGGCAGCTTAATTTTTGCCTTGCAAAAACCCAAGAGAGAAACTGACCACCTATGTCTGGACGTAGGATCTACAAAACTCTGAGCTAATATGTTGCTGCCCAGTAATTCATTATGAAGAAATATAAAGCAGATACAGATAAAAATGAACCACACGTTAAAAGATGGGTCTTAAATCCAGATAGAAGAAATTATCTTTGCACTATGTTTATGGTGAAAATGAAGTATTTAAGGTTTGACCCCTGATGTGAGATGGTGTACTTTCTGTGCTCTTTCTCCCACAACAATTTCCTAAATGTGTCCACGGTCACGTGGCCATGGGGATAAAATTATTTTTGCTCCTACAGTTTTGCTTTACAAAATTTGTTTTGTCAACATCACAAAAACATTGAGGACTTTAACTTAATTAACAATAATCAACTGTAGCATCAGATATTTCACTACCACCAGAATGAATCTCCAAACCTTTTTAAGATGTCAAAATTGCATGAGGAAAAAATAAATAATCATAGATACAAATTGATTTTCTATTTGAAACATGAGGATACTGATATAAAAATGGCATTATTTAATTATCTTCAAAATTATTCTTCTACTAATGGAGCAAGCCATTAAAGCTATCATTTTATTTTTCCACTGAGGAAAACAGAGAATCAAAATGAGCAAAGTTATTTTATAAGAACCTCATTTATCTAAATGAAATCTCATCATTCATAGTGGGACATAAATTCACCTTCAGCAGCTACACGTGGTAAATTGTTTTGGGGACAAGTGCTCTTAAAATCAATATCTATATCTGAATTGGATGCTTATGTTGTTTAACAGATTCATGCATTATTGCTTTCATGGGTTCAATATCATAGCATAAAGTAAGCATCAGCCAACTTTTTTGATGTCACACATTTATTATTTTCCACTGGTTGAGAAAATAATCAGCAGTTAGTTGTTTGTGAAGAATGCACTTTCAATTTTGTTTATCTTATTGCTGCCAAAAATGATTTCTTGGGAAAGAAGAAACTATTACAAACTACAAAATAAAGAATCACTGATTTGTGCCATGCACAAGATGAGAAAACCAACTTAGCAAGAGTCTTTTCACTATTCCCTATTTTTTCTATGGCAGCACTTCTTTCAATCTCTATTATCCACAAAGATTGACTGCAAACTAATCTGTAACTTACAACATTTTCCACTAACCCAGTGTTCTGGACTTAATTGTGTGCTACAAAAACAAGTTCAAGTCTAAAGCTAAATCCCTTGAATGTGATCAGGTGTAGAAATAAGGTTCTTGAAAATGTTGGATAAGGTAAGGCAAAAAAAGAACTATGGTGAGCCCTTATCTAATACGATTGATAGCCTCCTAAGAGGAGGAAATTTAACTCAGATGGACAGAGAGAAGAAAGTCACCATGTGACAAGGAAGTCAGAAAATATCATAGATTACTGGGAAGCCAATGGGAAAAATGAAGACAGAGCCATGGCAAAATATTCTCCCCTACAAGTTTAAGGGGAAACATTGTCATGCTTATGTATTAGTCATGGTTCTCTAGAGAAACAGAACCAACAGAAGATACCTCTAAACGTGAGATTCATGAAAGTATCTCCCAGCTATATGGATGTTAGAGTCCAAATTCTGCAGGCAGGCTCTGAGCTGGCAGCTCCAATGAAGGTCCTCAAAGAACTCCCCAGGAAAGGATGGCTGGTTGAAGTGGAAAGGGAACTTCTCTCCTCTGATTCTCCTTAAAACTTTTCAATGATTAAAGTAATCATCACTCCTTACAGAAGACACTTCCCTCAGCCAACTGCAGACATGGATGCAACCAACTTGCTCATGATTTAAATCCATATAATGTCCTCACAAAAACAGATAAGCCAATCCTTGCTTAACCAGACAACTAGGCATCATCACCTGGCCAAGTTGACCTATGAAATCACTGTAGTAAGATAACAAACTATCCTCTATTATTTGCAAAGTTGTACAGTGAGATTCCTGAGCCTTTCACCAACAAGTATTTAACATATAAATAACCAGTAATTTCCAACATTAATAATGGAGGCACTGAGTGCATCCAGCCACTTGGTGCACCAAGGAGTGTGCAGTACTGAACAAAGCACAACAAGGCAAGGTGCCAAAAGGCTGCAGGGACAGATGCACCTACCAGGAGGATCCGGCTGCCCCACAATGGAAAGGCAAAGGGCCAGGGGTCGAAGAAGGTTCTCACAGGTCTCTCTCAGACTGAGCTGCAGTTTTGAGATATTGAACTCCTAACCAAACTTGGGTCTTATAAACTAATTGTATCAGAGGCTGAGAGTAAAACATTGACAAATGAAATATCTTTACATCTCCCATGGTTTCTTTAAATGTACCTATTAGTGACAATTTAATAGAAAAACTTTTAAAGCTGGGCAAATGCTCAACTGGAAAGTGCTCTTAGTAAATTATATGAGCAGCACTTTTTAGAATGGCTTGAAGAAAAAGGTTCCCTAGATAGGAATGAATTCATCCACAAAGTGTAAATGATTCAAGGACATCATCTGTAAGGATTGTCACTGTTCCCTAAAATAGTTGCATATCAGAATCAGGTGGGAAACTTGTTAAAAATTGGACTCTTTAACTACAATACAGTCAAACAGTTCCAAATTCTCAAAGTCGGGATTTGAAAATCTGCATTTTAACAAAATCTAAAGATTTTATTACTGTAGCCTGTTCAGTGAACAGGCATTTAGAAACCCACTGGACAACATATAAGCAATTCCCAGCAATATTGGGGATAACAATAAAACTTGTTCCACCTGGTTTATATGACAATTAAAGGAGGCATTTGAAACATATCAGAGGTGTTGATCATTATCATAATTATTCAAATATTAAAGTGTTGACAACCCAGCTAATGAGAGAATCATGACTGTTCAATGTAGAAATTGAAAATCAATGGCTGAATTCACTGTGTGTGGGGGGTAAGGGCAAGTGGAAAAGCACTATGGTCCCAAGTATTTAAGCAACATATGTGAACAAAATGTCAGGGAATAAACAGAGGACTCTGAGGTTGGAGAATATATTTATATTTTGATAAAAATTAAAGATGTAATTGACTGAGAAAAAAGAGGTACTTGTACAGCATGGAAATGATGGCAGTGCCCAAGTGTGGTCCAGGTGCAAGGAATTGCCCAAAGTAGTTTACATTATTGGCTTATTGTGTCCCATGACATTCCTGCAAAATAGATGCAATCATTTCAGCCATTTTCCATATGTGAAAACTAGCCATAGAGTAGTAAAATAACTAACTAAATTCCCAGAGCTAGCGAGGGTCAGAATAGTAGAAAATAAATGTCATCCTTTATGGATCATGCTCATGACATACTCATTTATGGTGTTTTGGTTTTTTAGAGATGACAGAATGTCATATACCAGAAATGGGTTGATTTCTACTTAAGGTTTTTTACATTACAAATTTACAGTTCCAAGGAGAAATGTCCAAATTAAGGTATCAAATGGAAGAAATTCTCAGTAGCCTGAGGAAAGGATGCTGGCATCCAGGGTTCCTGTGTCATGTGAGAGCACGCATGGCAATGTCAGTTTGTCCTTCGCTACTAGTTCTGATTGCTGTCTTCAAAATGGGTATTCTTCACTCTGCTCCCACTGTACTTGCTTTTCAATTTTCAAGAATGATATACTAGAACAGAATGGCTTTTACAAAGGGGAATTTATTCTTAAGTTGTGAGTTTATAACTTCTAAAGCTGTAAAACGTCCACATTAAAGCAAGAATATAGAAATGTCCAATCTAAGGCATCCACATAAAAAGATATCTTGGTTGAAGAAAGCTGACGATGTCCAGAGTTTCTCGCTGAACTGGAATTGCACATGGCAGACATGGTGACATCTACTAGCTTTGTCTCCAAACTTCTTGTTTAATGAAGCACCCCCAGGGGCATTTTCCTTATTCATCTCCAAAGATCTCTGCCTAAGTGAGCTCTAAAGTTTTTCCAAAATGTTTCCCTCTTAAAGGGCTCCAGTAAACAACCCACCTTGAATGGGTAGAGACACATCTCCTTGTAAACAATCAATAATTTCCCATCCAACTACATTGAATGAGGACTAAAAGATATGACTTTTTACATCCACAACAGATTCAGTCTGGCACATCTGCCTTTTACCCTCTCATAAAGGGCTCCAATGAAGGAATAAGACCCACCTTGAATGCACTGACCCACATCACAAATGAAATATCCTAAATGAAATGCCCAACCCACAATAGACAAATAATCCCCACAGGATTGTTTAAAAGATCATGGCCTTTTGGGGGGTACATAAAAGCTCTAAAACACCACTTAGGTTTATAGAATTAAAGAAACATCTTAAGAAGGAGTATAAATGAGAGAAATGCCTTTCCATCCTTTTGGTTTTGCTTTTTTTTGTTATTAGTAGAAAAAGGCAGAATTGAGCAAAGGAACTGAGCAAAGGAACAACAAAGAACTACAGTCAGAAGATGATGAGCAGAAAGTCCTTGCTGGAAAGAGGGTCCAATAGGGAGGTTAGAGGCAGTGCAGGGTCAGTGGTGAGGAATTTGAACCTGAAATGGCCAGGATTATATCTTTAAAACCCTATAATGTAGAAGAAATTGGCAGGGGACAGTGGAAGAGAAGAAGATTGTAAATACTTAAAATAGGAAAGTTTAATATTGATTCCTCAGAGTATAAATCTCACTGGGCCTCTAACAAGTCAGTGCTGCATGAACTTTGCTTGCTTCAGTCATTGCACCCATCTGTACAGAATGTACTGACAATGGTCCTGACAACGTAAGGAACACAAAAGGTTTGGGGAGTCAGAATAATAACTCCTAAAGATGCTGTCAGCCTAATTCTTGAGCCTGCAATCTATTACCATATATGGCAAAAAGAACATTAAAAATATCATGAAGTACACAGATGCTGAGTTGGGAGATCAGCCTGGATTATCTGGGTGCCCCTGTGAAATCATACGAACCTTCAAAAGGAAAGAACCTCTCAGGACTGTGGTTGGAGAAGCATGCTACAACAGAAGCAGGGTCAGAAGATGAAGTGCTGATTACTTTGATGACCAATGAAGGGGCACACTAGCTAGGAGATTGGGAGATCTCTACTAGCTGGAAAGAGCAAGAAACAGATTCTTCCCTGAGGCTACCACAAGGAGACACTGCCACACCAGGGCTTTAGCTGAATGAGATTCATTTTACTCAATGATTTTAGAGCTATAAATGAGATATTTCTAATGTTTGTGGGAATTGTTACAGGAGCAATAAGAAATTAAAACAGAGATTTTTACTGCATTATCCCACTGTGCCCATCACAAAAAGGGATTAAAGAGACTGGACCCCCGTAAATATCCCCTAGACCATGAAAACCATCTTACAAAAAGTCAGAAGGCAACCTCCTAGGAAGATAAGGGAGGTAGGTATGTCTAGGGCTGTGTGAACAGGAAGCAGATGCTTTATAAGAAACTCACTGACAAGCAGCACAGAGGAGGAGGTTGTATTCAACAGGGAATCACAAGGGGAGAAAAGTCATAATACTTCTAATAGAAGTAATCTGCTCATCTTCAGTATAGAGCTCATAATGCTGAGAGGAAAGCCTGTTGTGTACAGATGAAAAGGACCTGTCAGGGATGCCAGATGCCTTGTAGATTTCAAAGTGATGAGCAGTTAGGGGACTGTCCTGGCTTCTGCTGTGTGTGAGTTTGAAAGTATTATGAACCTCAGAAAAGAAATTATAATCCTGATCCAGTCTTGTGGTAGAAGCCATTTCTATTAATCCTGATTCAATATTGTAGGTTGGAATTTTCTGATTAGGTTCTCTCCATGGAGTTTCAGCATGCCCAATTGTGGGTGCAAACTTTTGATTAGATGGAGACATGACTCCACCGATTTTAGATGGATCTTGATTATTTTACTGGATTCCTTCAAAAGCAGAAACATTTTGGAGGAAGTCAGAAATGACCAAAGCCTCAGAGCCAATAGAACCCAGAGCCAACATGGACTCTGACACTTGGAGACCAGAGCGACAGACATTAGGAGATATTTGTAGCCTAGAATATATCACCATGAGATGTTAAGGGAGCCAGAACCTGGAGAGAGCTGAGGGAAGCCAAGACATGAAAGCCAGCTCTGGAGAAGCAAAGCAAGGAGCCCCCAAAGGAATAGAGGCTGGAAGCAATAGAGCCCAGGACAAAAGGACCAGCAGATGCCACATGACCATTCAGCTGAAAGAGCTGTTCCTGACCCATCAGCATTCCTTGAATTAAGGTATCCTTCCTTGGTGACCTTGTTTGGACATTTTTATAGGTTTAGAACTGTAAAATTGTAACTTATTAAAGTCCTTATTTAAAAGTCAGTCAGTACGGGTATATCACATTCTGGCAGCTTGCAAACTAACACATGCTGGTACCAGGCTAAATAGTTCTTCTGACTGAGACTAGATAAAAACTAAGACTGGATTTGCAGCTCAAGGCAACCCTCAGACCTGGAGCCACGGCCAGGAAGACTAAGACTCAGTCTTCACAAGTTCCCCTTAGGGACCTGCAATCAGAATGAACAATTAACACAGATGCATGGATTATGCCAACCAACTCAAAAACAGCTTGCTCACACATTGTTTCCTTGTGATTATATATGCCTCAGAGACTGATTACATTCAATATTGTCTGGAAGTTACAGCTGTTTCAGTGAGCATCAAAAGTAGTTTTTCCTAATGCTTGAAGGTTTAAACCTTATTTGATTGAGGTTCTTTTGCAACTTCCACCAGAGCCCCAGAGCAGCAATGTCAGAAAGAGGTAGGGATGTGCCATTACCAGTCTCCTCTACCCTGCCAGTCACAGCTCTTTTCCCATCACCAAGGCACATAGCCCAGCTGGGAATCTATGCACAGCTGAGCAGTGCCAGAGGGGGCTATGCAAAGTAATCAGTGATTATAGAAACAAATTCTGTAGTGGATTCTGGAAGGATAGAATGCTTAATCCCAAAAATATCATCACAGAAAATGTGACTTTTTGACCATGAAGCATGCAATAATTTACTTCAAAATTGTAATTTGCAATAATTTATTTAACAATAAATATATATTCAAATTTATAGCTTTTTCTTGTTACACAAGGCACAATCAACAATACAGGACAATCTAAATAAGAACCTCATAGTAAATGTGCCTTGGGCTCCAGATCTATGCAAGGGCCATGGCAGTAAAAGCCCAGAGCCCACACAGGTGGGAAATTCTGAAGACACATCCATTTCTCTTGATACTTTAGATTTTGAAACTATCAGAGTTTATTTAGAGTCCAAATATTTAGACTTCATGATTTATAATTGAAACAATTTCCACATGTACTCTTTCTATAAATGTTTCATCATGAACATATAACATATTTCTGTTACTAGGAACAATACTAGCAGCACTAAATTATTAATTTACCCTCTTGGTATATTAATTAATTAAGCCTCTTTGGCTTTCTTAGAAAATCCAAAGCAAAAGTTACCATCTTCTCTCATTGTGAAAACCTAAGAAAGGAATGAGAACTTATAATATTTTTTAAAAAGCCTGTGGTTTCTTCCTCCTACCCTTTTCTGTACAAGAACATACCCCAGACAGCACCTTACATCAATATTGATGATCTGAGCCTCATGAATGGAGCTTTTTCTGGGGTTTGGAGAACATGAGTCAGAATAGAAGATGTGAGATGCTTTCACCAGCCCAGAGCCTCTGGGTTCTACTCTACTGTGTTCCAGATAAAAACGTATTTGCCTGCTTAGAAATATGGTTTTTCCTCCAAAGTCAACTTTCTAATCAGATAGATCCATGCTTTTAAAATGAAATACAAAATTAATTGTAAAGCAGCACATGCCTATCCACCTATCACAGTTACAAATTATTACAGCATTGTTTTTCTTTCTGTCCCTGAGTGGCACAGCATTTCTGCATTAGTCCCTTCTCATTTCCTCAACAACACTGACTTTGAACAAATCATACCTTCTTAATGCACTCCCCATGGTCCTCTATGGTTTATCAAATTGCAGTAATGTCCCAAATATTTCATGCCCCTATGGATCCATGTTCTTTTTTTTTCTTTTTTTGCATGCTGTATGGCCATGTGAATATCCCATTATTACAGTATCATTTGTTGGACTTTTGGTTTTCTGTTTGTTTGCACATTTGCTTGCTTGCTTGTTTCATGGGAAAAGAGTGACAGAGTTAAAGAAGAACAGAATTGCCATTGAAGGAATGAGTATAACTGAAATAGAAACACTGAAGGAAATGGGCAATGAAAGGAGATAGAGTATAATTACCTCAGTAACAAGGATAAAATTGCTTGAGGGAAAGACAAAGCCCACTGAAGGAAAATGTAAGGCAGGAACAATAACTGAAAGGCAGAAAGTTTCAATATGAAGAGGCAGGAGGAGGGCAAGCAGCTGCTGCTGCAAGACTCAGTGCCCTACAGCTGGGAGAGGAGGTTCAAGGCTGAAGCACTGTGGGAGGATTGTTGTCATATTGCAGAGAGTAATAACTGGCCACATCTTCAGCCTGGACTCTGCTGATCCTGAGAGAGTAATCTATCCCAGAGCCACTGCCACTGAATTGGTTGGGAACCCCAGATGCCCTGTTGGATGCATGATAGATGAGTAGTTTGGGAGCCTATCCTGGTTTCTGCTGGAACCAGTTTAAGTAGCTGCTAACACTCCTTCAGTGTTTCTCTTTCAGTTATACTCTTTCCTTCAATGGAAATTCTGTTCTTTTTTAACTCTGTTACTCTTTTCCCATGATCTGTGATTGACTAAAATCATGGCTTTTACATTTGCTATAAGTGGAATATCTTCAAAAATATTTAATTAAAACACTTATTTCAGCTGTATAAACAGAAAACTTCAAAACTCATGGCCTTGCAGCTCATGATGATGGTCTCCCCTGGAGTCAAAGCCACAGAAGCTGGAGACTGGGTCATCACAATGTCCCCTCTGGCACCTGCAGGCAGAAAAGAACAAAATCAAACAATAAATCACAAGTATATAAAATACATATCCAAATGTAGGTTTCCTAATTTATCATATATAATCAGTTCTGTTTGAGATGAAATAGTCTGTACACACTGCATGTGAAAACCATCTCTCCAGCTTTATAAAGACGTTGGTCTTCTGAAGCTCTCACCTGAGCCCAAGAGCCCCAGGAAGATGTGGAGTTGGGACTGTGACAGCATCTTGCTCATCTTTCTCAACTCCCTACTTCACTCATGCATGAGGTCAACTACCCACTCGTCAAAGAGGCCATTTCCATACAGAACATTTTATATGGATCCTTCTGACTTAGTCATTTGAATGACACAACCTGTTTCTTTATCATGTCATCCATGACTATCTCAAGTTTTTAAATATATACAGACATAGGAAGGAGATTCTATTGTATTGACACAGGAGAACTGTCAATTCCAGAGTAGAAATTTAAATTAAGAATATATGTATATTAACTTCATGTAAAAGCAGGAAAAAAACATGGGGGATGAGGGCCAACATGAAACAAATACTGGCATCTTCAAAACCCATATATGTGGTGGACCAAGAACACGGTGGACCTTTGACTGAGTAGGAATGTCTTCCTAGGGGTTGGGTCTGTGCCACCCCATTCCTGAATGCCTGGAAATGACAACCTCACTTAAGGTAATGGACTCATGAGGAGACAAACTATGGAAAAGTAAATGTATTATTAGTTAGAATTGGAACAATACATGACTTAGGATGATCCACATTAAGGGAAATTTGTTGAGTGTGGAAGGGTTGTTGTTTTGCAGGAAAACTTGAAATCAAGACACAAGAGGGATTTTGCTATGTATAAAGTTGTTAAACGATCTCAATTTTTACTCTCTTCCTTTGACTCTGTTCATGGTGAGGTGGTGACCTACAAAATGGACCTAGATGCACCTTGCCCCACTTGTCCTGTATTAACAGCTTTGCTGCAGGGGAGAAATGTCAGAGAGTTTGCAGAAATGTCCTTTGTTAAATATTTGTCTCTCCAAGATAAGTGAAAGGTTTAAGCAAATTATACTGTTCAGTTGATATTGGGGACTTGTGCAGGACTAAAATCGCATTTCATGGTAATGATATTTTTGCCCCCTTCCTTCCATTATCTGTCCCTACAAGTTGGTGGAGAATAACCAACAAATAAAATGCAAAAGGACACACTCAGAAAAAAATTAAGAAAATACAAATCTTTAGAAAAGTAAGAAAACCAACTTACATAATAACCATAAGAAGATAATCAAATGCCCCGAACACAATAGAAAATCACAAAACACATGAAGATCCAAGAAGAGATGGCCCGGACAAAAGACCAAATCAAAATTCCAAAGGGGAAGCAGGATATGGAACAACTACTCAAGGATATTCATAAAGAAATAAAGGATATCAAGAAGACACTACAAGATCTTAAAGAGGAATTTGGGAGGTTAAATTGAAAAATGACAGCTCTCACAGAAATGAAAGATACAGTAGACCAAATAAAAAATATACTGGAGACACATAATAGCAGATTCTAAACACTAAAGGGACCACTGACAGCTGATTAAAAAAGGAAAAGAGAGGGAGGTCTAGAGGAGAGCACACAATTGAAGAATATGAAGAAAGGTAATTAAAAGGAAAAGAGAGTGAGAAGGAAAATAATATATGGATCTGACAAATGAAAACTAAAGGACAAGATGGTAGAATCAAGAACTGTTTTTATAGTAATTACTTTGAATGTTATGGGCCAAACTCAACAATTGAAAGATACAGACTGGGTTAGTCAGTTCCAAAATGGTGACTTAGTCAGGTGTGGAAATTAGTTCACCCTCCAGAGCAGCTAGTAAACAACCTGAAAAGGTACAGAACAACTGTTGGGGCCAGATTAGTGACAGCACACAAGGCGTGCATTAGTCCAGGCAAGTTGGACCAGCTGTGATCCCACACAGACCTATAAGTCCTCCAAGCAATGAAGGCCAGCCCATCAACCCCACAGGCTGGTCCCCAGAGGGGAAAAGAAAGAGACTTTACTAGCAGCAGGGGCATAGCTCAATCAAGCTCCAACTGTGGAATTAATTAACAAATTCTGACTACTGAAAATAGAGCCTCAAATAAGAGCTAAAGTTATTAGGAGTTTTTACCCGAGCACAGAAGGGGTGGGCTGTCAGAAATAAAAGGCTTTTTGTATCAGCCAGCAAAAAAATACTTGAAAAGAGTTAGACCTTAAAAAGGGGGGAGAGGGAGGACATAGAACCTGGACACATAGAACAATGTGGAAACTTAAGGTCTTAATTGACAAACCCAAGGAATGGGGGTCCTTCTCTAAAAAGAATTTTTTTTGCTTTTGTTCTACTACTTACAACTCATTCAATAGAACAGCAATGCTTCTCAGGCTCCAACTGCAAGGGCAGAATTAAGTTTGTCTGAGAGACAAAGAGGCTGGTCAGATGTAAAGAGTTAATTCCCTGGAGGCTGTGCCTTCCCCAGGGGAAGGGTGGAGATGAACTAAAGTGGAATTCCTCCCTCAAGGAATTCAGACCCCAGGGATTGGAAAACAGAAGCAATTAAAGCCAGCCTACAACCACTCCTCTCTCTCAACCATGCCCCAGCAGGGAGAGTCTTCTGAAATTAAAAGCACTGCATCACTTTATACCGGTGGGAAACTGCAGGCAGACAAACACCACATAGTGGGCAGGATAGGAAAAACACAGAGTCTTCAGGCTTCAATAGAAAGTCTGTCAAACTGCTGGGTCCCACCCTCAGGGAAAATAATGCAGGTGACTCTTTTCTCATGATAGGAGGCCAGTATGGCCTGGGAAAATCTGAACGTGCTCTATCATATCTAAACAGAGCCTCCTAAAAAAGGTGCCATATAGGCAGGACAAGAAACAGAAAAGCAAGAATTGAAAAATTCTGATCCATTAAATAAAACTTATGCTAGAGGATAGAATAAGCTGAACTGAATCCAAAGAACATAGAGAACAAAGCCATCCAGCAAGAAAATCCTAGGTAAAAAAATTGAAAACAATCTCCAGAATAAACTAACTAAGGAAATCAAATGCCTAGATGGAAGCAAAAAATAACGAGTCATACTAGGAAAATTGAAGATAAGTCCCATTTGAAGGCACAAACCAACAATTCAAATGAGATACAGGAGTTAAAACAACTATTTTAGGATGTTTGAACAGACATGGAAAATTTAATCAGAAATCAAATCAACGAGCTGAGGGATGATATAAACAAGGCAATGGAGAAAGAAAAAGAGGAAATAAAAATATCTGAAAAAAACAAAGCACAGAGCTTATGAGAATGAAAAACACAGTAGAATTAATGAAAAAAATAAAACAATAGAAACCTACAACGCTAGATTTGAAGAGGCAGAAGAAAGGGTTACAAAACTGGAGGGCTGGGCATCTGGAATTCAACATGCCAAAGAAAATATGGGGAAAAGAATGGGAATTGAATGATGACATGAAGTACACAAATATATGTGTTGTGGTTGTCTCAGAAGGAGAAGAGAGGAGAGAAGAAGGAAGAAGGTTAATGGAGGAAATTATCACTGAATATTTCCCATCTCTTATGAAAGACTTAAAATTACAGATCTAAGTAGTGCAGTGTACCACAAATAGAATATATCCAAATAGACATACTCCAAGACACTTACTAATCAAACCTTCATATATCAAAGAGAAAGAGAGAATTTTGAAAGTAGGAAGAGGAAAGCAATGCATCACATACAAGGGCAGCCCAATAAAACTATAGATAGATTTCTCAGTAGAAACAATGGGGGTAAGAAGACAATGGTATGATATATTTAAGACCCTAAAAGAGAAAAACTACCAGCCAAAGATTCTATACTCAACAAAATTGTCCTTTTCAAATGAGGAGGAAATTAAAACATTTTCAGACCAAGGAAAAAAATCACTGAGAGAATATGTGACCAAGAGACTGGCTCTGCAAGCAATAAAAAAGGGAGGACTAGAGGCAGATTGTAAAAGATAGGGAAGACAGGTGTGGAAAGAGTGTGGGAATGAAGAATATCAGTGAAGGTAAAAAGAGAAAGAATTAAAGAATTAAATATGACATACAAAATCCAAAAGGCAAAATAGTAGAAGAAAGTAGTGCCTATACAATAATAACACTAAATATTAATGGATTATCCTCCCCAATCAAAAGATGTATCCTGGCAGAATGGATTTAAAAACATGACCCATCTATATGCTGTCTACAGGAGACTCGTATCAAAATGTATGGGATGCAGCAAAGTTAGTGCTAAGAAGAAAAGTTGTTGTTTTAAATGCTTATATAAAAAAAGAGGTGAACAGGCAATCGTGGCATAGTGTTGGAGTTCTAGTCTGCCATGCCGGAGACCTGGGATCAATTCCTGGTGCCTGCCAATGCCAAAAAAGAAAAAGGAGGAGGAGGAGGAGAGGAGAAGGAGAAGAATAAAGAACACAAATAAAGGAATTAACTGCTTACTTGGAAGAACTAGAAAAATAACAACAAACTAACCCCAAAACAAGTAAAAGGAAAGAAATAATGATGATAAGAACAGAAATAAATCAAACTGAAAACAGTTGAGAAAATCAACAAAACCAGAAGTTGTTTCTTTGTGAAAATCAATAAAATTGATGGGCCCTTACCAAGACTAACAAAAAGAAAAAGAGAAGATACAAATAAAATCAGAAATGGAAGAGGGGATATAACCACTGATACTGCAGAAAGAAAGGAGGGAAGGAACAAATACATTAAGCAATTTTATGCTAATAAACTGGACAGCATAGATGAAATGGACAACTTTCTGGAAAGGCATGAACAACCAACATTGACTTCTGAAGAAATAGATGACCTCAACAAACCAATCACAAGTAGGAAATTGAATCAGTCATCATGAAGCTCCCAGAAAAGAAGAGTCTATGACCAGATGGCGTCACATGTGAATTCTACCAAACACTCAAGGAAGAATTAGGGCCAATCCTGCTCAAACTCTTAAAAAAATTTGAAGAGGAGGAAAGGCTACCTAACTCATTCTATGAATCCAACTTCACTCCCATACCAAAGCCAGAGGAAGATACTACAAGAAAAGAAAATTACAGACCAAGCTCTCTAATGAATATAAATACAAAAATCCTCAACAAAATTCTTGCAACTCGAATCCAGCAGCACATTAAAAGAATTACACACCATGACCAAATGGGGTTTATTCCAGGTGTGCAAGGATGGATCAACGTAAGAAAAACAATTACTGTAATACACCATATCAACAAATCAAAGCAGAGAAACCGCATGATCATCTCAATTGATGCAGAAAAGACATTTGACAAAATTCAACAGCCTTTCTTGATGAAAACACTTCAAAGGATAGGAACAAAAGGGAACATCTTCAACACGACAAGGAGAATATATGAAAAACCCACAGCTAACATCATCCTTAATGGGGAAAGACTGAAAGCTTTCTCTGTAAGATCAGGAAGAAAACAAGGATGTCCACTGTCACCACTGTTATTTAACATTGTGTAGGAAGTTCTAGCCAGAGCAATTAGACAAGAAAAAGAAATAAAAGTCACCAAAATTGGAAAGGAAGAAGTAAAACTCGCACTGCTTGCAGGTGATATGATACTACAATCAAAAAGCCCCCCAAAATCCACAATGTAACTACTAGAGCTAATAAATAAGTACAGTAAAGTGGTAGGGTAGAAGATCAGAGTCCAAAAATCTGTACTTTTTTTATATGCTGGTAATGAGCAATCTGAGGAGGAAATCAAGAAAAAAGTTCTATTTACAATTGCAACCATAAGAGTAAAATATTTAGGAATAACTCTAACTAAGGGATACAAAAGACCCACACAAAGAAAATTGCAAAAAAATTGCAAAAATAAATCATAGGACTTCCAGGAGGATGGCCAAATAGAATAGCTTGAGATCAGCCCTGCTTCTTGGAAAAGTTAGAGAAGGGACAGGAGGGCGACTGAGGTGGTTATTCAGGAGTATGGCTGACTTGGGAGAGCCTATGCACCACATAGGGTAGCCCTAGTTGCAGATGCTGAAGAATTGAGAGGCAGAAAGCTGGAGCATGGAAAGGAGGTGTGGAGGCTGAGGGAGTACATGGATGAGAGCTGGGGACTGGGAAGTAAGCCAGGCCATGTTCCTTGGGAGCACAACCATCACCATGCAGCCCTGTGACTGATGACCCCCCAAACCCAACACATGTGAACTCCATTGCCGACTGTCATTCCCCATGCTCCAGGTGCCCCCACCCCACCAGTCCCAATGCATATAACTGCCCCACACCTTCACCCCAAGTGAAGACCTATTCAGCTCTCCTAAACCCCTCTCGAGCATTACCTTCCCCCTTTGTGTTCCCTGCAAGCTGTTCTCAGTGCAAAAGGGCTGCAGGCACTGTGATGGTTTGAACGCATACAAATCCCCTAGAAAAGGTATATTTTAATCTAAATTCCATTTCATAAAGGAAGAATAATCCCTATTCAATACTGAATGTTTGAAAGTATAATCAGATCATCTCCCTAGATAATGTGATTTAGGCAAGAGTGGTTGTTAAACTGGATTATGTGATGACATGTCTCCACAAATATGAGTGGGTCTTGATTGGTTTATTGGAGTTCTATAAAAGAGGAAACATTTTGGAGAATGGGAGATTTGGAGAGAGCAGAGAATACTACAGCACCACGAAGCAGACTGCACCAGCTATCGACCCTTGGAGATGAAGAAGAAAAATGACTCCCAGGGAGTCATGAAACAGGAAGCCAGGAGAATAAGCTAGCAGATGAGGAACTCTGACTGTGTTCACCATGTGCCCTTCCAGTTGAGAGAGAAACCCTGAACTTCATCCACCTTCTTGAACCAAGGTATCTTTCCATGAATGGATGACTTTGTTGGACATTTCTATAGATTTGTTTTAATTTGGATATTTTCTTGGCCTTAGAACTGTAAACTAGCAACTTATTAAATTCCACTTTCTAAAAGCAATTCCATTTCTGGTTTATTGCACTCAGCAGCTAGCAAACTAGAACAGTCACTAATCTCAATACCCAGGCTACCTCTGTCTCCCTGTCCATACTGTCACACAGACTCATCTGGCCACCCTTGAGTTCCATGGATCAGTTTACAGCACTCCTAGATGCACACATGTGCATGGGCCCCTAATCATGTCATTCAGCTCTGTGAACCTCAATTTACAGCAGTTCTAGAACTGCGTGTGCACACAGCCGTCAACCACACTTCCTAGCTATGAGAAAGTGTTGACCTACGCAGTGGGGACACATATGCCCCCAATCCATGAAGGCATAACACCTATCTGCTGCCACAGCTCAATGTATGGGCACAAAGGGCCCCATGCTTCCACCAGTGCACATCAGGGTTATGTCCCGTAAACTGGTGCACCTGTACTGTACAGGTACATGCTCCCCAGCCACTGGGTGCCCATGTTCACAAGCATCAGCATAACATCCCCAACCTGTGTCTATAAGTTCATGAAACAAATTTCCACACTGAATGCCCCACCCTTTACCCAACTTCCTGCTGTACATCCATCCTAAAAACCCAATGCCTTAGGCTACTGAAAGAAATCAACTCACAAAGCTAATCAATCAAGATATTTACATGCCACGAAAACAGTAGAATATCACTAAACATATCACAATGCAGACGAACATAGCCTGTCTAGTGACCAAACTGAAACACCAGAGGAGGCACAGATATTAGAACAATTAATCAAAGATGTTCATACAACTCTATTTAATGAAATAAGTGGGATGGCAAATGACATAAAGGATATCTAGAAGACTGTAGAAGAGCATAAAGAGGAATTTGAAAGAAGAACTTAAAAAATAGCAGATATCATAGAGATTAAAGACTCTGTTGACCAAATAAAGAACATACTAAAGGCAAACAATACCAGATTTGAAGAGATAGAAGAAAGAATAAGTGATATAGAAGACAGGATAACTGACTTTGAAGACTCAAAACAGCAAATGGCAAAAAAGATGGAAAATTTGAATCGGATCTCAGGGAAATGATAGACAAAACAAAGTGCACAAGTATTACAATTATTGGTGTCCCAGAAGGAGAAGAGAGGAGCAAAAGGCTAAGAAGATTACATGAGGAAATAAAGAGGGAAAACTTCCAAACTCTTACAAAGGACATAAATATACAAGTCAAAGAAGTCCAAATAGAATGAATCCGAAAAGGCCTTCTCCAAGAAACATACTAATCAGTCTGTCAAATGCTGAAAACAAACAAAAAATCCTGAAACCAGCAAGAGAAAAACAATTTACTACATACAAGAGAAACCAAGTAAGACTGAGGTCACACTACTTGACTAGCACCATGAAGGAGAAAAGGTTGTGGTATGGTTTATTCAAGATCCTGAAGGAGAAAGAGTTCCTGCCAAAAATTCTGTATGCAGCCAAATTGTCCTTCAAAATCGAAGGGGAGATTAAAATTTTCACAGACAAAGAAGTTCTGAAAGAATTTCTCAACAAGAAACCAGCCCCAAAGAAATACTAAAGGGAATTCTGCCAGCTGAAACAAAGAGACAGGAGAGTCACGTCTGGAGGAGGGCTCAGAGTTAAAAAGTACAGCTAAGGGTAATTTACAGAATACAAAGAGAAAGAAGGAAAAGAATATATAGAGATGACAAATAAAATTGAAAAGATAAGATGGTGGATTCAAGAAATGCGTTTTCAGTGATCACGTTGAATTTAAAGGAATAAACTCACCAATTAAAAGATACAGAATGGCAGAATTGATTAAGAAATGCATCCACCTATATATTACTTACAAGAGACTCATCCTAGATGCAAAGAAACAATAGATTGAAAGTGAAAGAATGGAAAAAGATTTTCCATGCAAGTTGTAATCGAAAGAAAGCAGGACTAGTATAGTAATATCAGGCAAAATAGACCTTAAATATAAAGACATCATAAGAGACAAAGAAGGGTACTGTACACTAATTAAAGTGAAAATTCACCAAGAAGATGCAACAGTCATAAATGATCATGCTCCCAGTCAAGGAGCCCCAAAGTACATGAGACAGACATTGGCAAAACTGAAGGAAACAATAGATGCTTCAAAAATAATACTAGGAAACTTCAATACAAATACACCACTTTCCTCTATAGTTAGAACAACCACATAGAAGATCAACAAGGAAATAGAGAAGTCAAACAACTTGATAAGTGAATTACACATAACATATATATAGGTCATTGAACACCAAAAAACAGGGGTATACATTCTTTTCTACTGTTCATGAAATTTTCTCCGTGATAGATCATATGCTGGGGCATAAAACACATCTTTATAAATTTAAAACATTGAAATTATTCAAAGCAGTTTCTCTGATCACCATGTGACGAAGCTGAATCTCAATAATCTCCAAAGAATGTGAACATTCACAAATATATGAAGATTAAGGTGCACACCTTAAAATAACAGTGGGTCAAAGAAGAAATTGCTAGAGAAATCAGTAGGTATCTGTAGATGAAAGAAAATGAGAATAAATTTATCAGAATTATAGGATACAGCAAAGGCTGTGCTGAGAGGAAAATTTATTGCCCAAAATGCTATATTAAAAAACAAGAAAGAGCAAAAATCGAGGACTTAACAGCAAACCTGGAAGAACTTGGGAAAGAAAAGCAAACTAAACCCAAAGCAAATAGAAGAAGAGAAATAACAAAGATTAAAGCAGAGATAAATGAATGGAAGAAGAAAAGAACAATAGAAAGGATCAATAAAACCAAAAGTTGGTTCTTTGAGAATATCAATAAAATTGATGTGCCACTAGCAAGATGGACAAAGAAAAAATAGAGATGATGCAAATAAACAAAATCAGAAATGAGAGGGGGTGCATTACCACAGACCCTGGAGAAATAAAAGAAATCATAAGAGGATACTATGAACAACTATATGGCAACAAACTAGACAACTTAGACGAAATGGAAAATTTCCTGGAAAAACACAAACAAGCTTCACTGACTCAGGATGAAACAGAAGATCTCAGCAAACAGATCACAAGTAAACAGATTCAATCAGTCATCAAAAATCTTCCTAGAAAGAAAAGCCCATGGCTGATGGTATCATTGGGGTATTTTATCAAACATTCCAAAAAGAACTACCACCAATCCTGCTAAAACTTTTCCAAAAAAATTGAGGACAAAGGAACTTTACCTAATTCTTTTTAAGCTAATATCATTTTGCTAGAAAATCAGGTAAAGAGGCTATAAGAGACGAAAACTACAGTGCAATCTCCCTAATGAGCATAAATGCAACAATTCTCAATAAAATAGTAGCAAATCAAATCCAAAAACACAGTAAAGGAAGTATACTCCATGACCAGGTGGGACTTATACCAGGAATGCAAGGATGGTTCAACACTAGATAATCAATTAATGTAATACACCACATTAACAAATAGAGAGGGAAAAATCACATGATCATCTCAGTTGGTGCTGAAAATGCATTTGTGCTTGTTTGAAAGGATGCATGTACCCTAGAAAAGCCATCAAAATTTCCTTTAATCAAAACATTTTTTTAAGTTTTTAATCAAAACCTTTAATCAAAATTCCATTTCATAAAGGTAGAATAATCCCTTTGCAATACTGTATGTTTGTAACTGTAATCAGATAATCTCCCTGGAGACGTGATTTAATCAAGAGTCATTGTTAAGATGGATTAGGTGATAATATATCTCCACCCGTTTGGGTGGGTCTTGATAAGTTTCTGAAGTCCATAAAAGAGGAAACATTTTAGAGAATGAAAGAGATTCGGAGAGCAGAGAAGAATGACATAGCCATGAGAAGCAGAGAGTCCATAAGCCAGCGCATTGGAGATGAAGAAGAAAAATCCCTCCTGGGGAGCTTCATGAAGCAGGAAGCCAGGAGAAGAAGCTAGCAGATGACACCATATTTGTCATGTGCTTTTCCAGATGAGAGAGGAACCCTGACCGTGTTCTCCATGTGCCTTTACACTTGAAAGAGAAATCCTGAACTTCATCAGACTTCTTAAACCAAAGTATCTTTTCCTGGATGCCTTAGATTAGACATTTCTATACACTTGTTTTAATTGGGAAATTTTCTTGGCCTTAGAACTGTAAACTAGCAATTTACTAAATTCTCCTTTATGAAAGCCATTCTGTTTCCAGTATATTGCATTCTGGCAGATAGCAAACTAGAACAGCATTCAACAAAATTCAGTTTCATTTTCTGATAAAAACACTCCAAAAGATAGGAATCAAAGGTAACTACCTCAATCTGATAAAGGGAACATATGGAAAACTGATATCCAGCATCATACTCAATGAACACAGATGGAAAGTTTTCCCACTAAGATCAGAAATAAGACAAAGACTCCCACTGCAACCACTATTATTCAACATTGTGCTACCAGTTCTAACTAGAGAAATCAGGCAGAACCAAGAACTAAAAGGCATCCAAATTGGAAAGAAAGAAGTAAAATTTTCATTATTTGCAGATGATATGATACTATATTTGGAAGATCCTGAGAAATCTACAGCAAAGTTACTTGAGCTAATCAACAGATTCAGCAAAGTGGTGAGATACAAAATTAATGTGCAAAAATCAGTAACATTTCTATACACAAAAAAATGACCTACTTGAGGAGTCAGTTAAGGGAAAAATCCCATTCAAAATAGCAACTAAAATAATCAAATACTTAAGAATGATCCATACCAGGGATGTAAAGGACTTGTACACAGAAAACTGAAACATTGCTACAAGAAATCAAAGGAGACCTAAATATGTGAGAAAGCATTCCCTGCTCATGGATAGAAAGGCTAAACATAGTTAAGATGTCAGTTCTACCCAGACTGTTCTGCAGATTCAACACAGTACCAATCAAAAAAACAACCTATTGTGAAGATTTGGAAAAGCTAACTACCAAATTCATCTGGAAGAGAAAGAAACCCCAAATAGCTAAAAGCATCATAAAAAGAGAATGTAGTGGGAGGATTAACAGTTCTTGACTTTAAAACCTATTATAAAGTAACAGTGGTCAAAACAGCACGGTACTGGCACAAAGACAAAACATTGACCAAGGAAATTGAATCAAAACTGCAGAAGTAGACCATCAACTCTATGGTCAACTGATTTTTCAAAAGGCCCCAAATTCTCTAAACTGGGGGAAAAATACTCTTTTCAATAATTGG
Source organism: Tamandua tetradactyla (assembly GCF_023851605.1). Classification (NCBI taxonomy): domain Eukaryota; kingdom Metazoa; phylum Chordata; class Mammalia; order Pilosa; family Myrmecophagidae; genus Tamandua; species Tamandua tetradactyla. The sequence goes on along the minus strand of NC_135343.1, from coordinate 62,935,304 downwards.
GAATGGAAGAACTGGATATCAATAGCCAAAAGAATGAAAGAGAACCCCTATTTTACACCCTACACAAAAATTAACTCACTGTGGATTAAACACCTAAGTATAAAAATAAGCAGCATACAGCTTGTAGAACAAAATATAGAGAAACATCTCTAAGACCTAGTAATAGGAGGTAGCTTCGTCAACTTTACACCCAAAGCATGAGCAACAAAAGAAAACATAGATAAATGGGAACTCCTCAAGTTCAAATGCTTCTGCACCTCAAAAGACTTTGTCAAAAAAGGTGAAGAGGCAGCCAACTCAATGGCAGGAAATATTTGGAAATCACATGTTAGACAAAGTTTTGATTTCTTGTATATACAGATAAATCACACAACTCAACAACAAAGAGCAAAAAATACAATGATATAATGGGCCAAAGATATGAATAGGCATTTTTCTAAAGAGCAAATACAGATGGCTAAAAAGCATATGAGGAGATGCTCATTTTCATTGCTATAAGGGAAATGCAGATCGAAACTACAATGAGACAAGAATGGCTGCTATTAAAACAGGAAACTACAAATGTTGGAGAGGATGTGGAGAAAATGGAGCACTTGTGAACGCCTCGTGGGAATGTATAATTGCATAGCCATTATGGAAGAATGTTGGCAGTTCCTTGGGAAACTAAATATTGAGCTCCCCTATGACCCACCAATAGCACTACTTTCTATATACCCAGAAGAGATGAAAGAAATGATGCAAATGGACATTTGCACACCAATGTTCATAGCTGCATTATTCACAATCACCAGAAGATGGAAACAAACCAAATATCCATAAACAGATGAGAGAATCAACAAAATGTGGTATATATATATACACATATTGTATATATATATATATATATATATACACATTGGAATATTATGCAGCAGTAAGACAAAATATCATCCTAAAGCACATGACAAGATGGATGAGTCTTGAGGACATGATGTTGAGTGAAACTAGCCAGACACAAAAGAATAGATACTGCATGATTCCACTTTTATGAACAGCATAAAGGTATAATCAAAGCCTTGTAATATGAAATATAGGGGACTTAGAGGTACATAGAAGCTACAGTTGTGTGAACCATTAGCTACTGAGGTTGAACTCTAGTGTAAGGGAATAGCCAAGAGTGAACGTGGTACTCTAGTGGGTCCATAGGTAATATTGCCATATTGAAGATGAACAAGATTTAAAGGGTTTGTATAGACCTACGTGTCCCACTGATTCACACTAGTAATATGAAATAGGTCTTGCAAGAATTACTTCAAAGTTATGTTTCTTTAACAAAGAGTGATTAAATCCAGGGTACAGAGGGAAAACTGCTATTGCATGCTATGAGCTATGTTCAAAAGAAAACCATCAGCATTACCACAGCAACAGTAGAGGTAAGTAATGGGGAGAGGGACAAGAGTAAAGAGGAGGTTTAGATTTTCCATTCTGTGAGGGTGTGTTTATTGGTTTTCTCCCTTTTGGGAACAATGAAATTATCTAAAGTTGAGAATGTTGTTTGGCTATGGATTTTGGACCCTATGCATGATACCTGATAAATGCAGGTGGCTGCAAGATGCACAGACTGAGAAGTACATTGACAAATGATGGTGTATATTTATGAATGAACATTGTGCTGCTACAAAAAAGGAACAATGTCATTCAGCATGCAATGATTTGAATGATATGTGGGACATTTGGTATTCTAGTTTGCTAGCTGCTGGAATGCCACATAAAAGAGACAGATTGGCTTTTAATGAAAGGGGATTTATTTCATTAGTTCTTCAGAGGAAAGGCAGCTCACTTTCAACTGAGGTTCTTTCTTATGTGTGAAGGCACAGGGTGATCTCTGCTGCCCTTCTCTCCAGTCTTCTGGGTTCCAACAACTTTCCCCAGGGTGATACCTTTCTGCATCTCCAGAGACCTAGGATGAGCTGCAAATGCTTAGATGAGTATGCAGAGCTGCTTGGGCAGTGCTATGTTGACCTCTCTCATTTAAGCACCAGCCAATTAAATCAAACATTATTCATTGCAGCAGGCATGCCTCCTAACTGACTGCAGATGTAATCAGCAACAGATGTGGTTCACATGCCATCAGCTCATGTCCACAGCAATAGATCTAGGCACATTCACCTGTCCAAGTTGACACCTGAACCTAACTATCACACCCTCTTTTTGCACCTCCAAGTTCACAAATACTTCTTTTATAGACTAAAGTCATTCCTCTCACACAGCATTTGTCTTAGCATGGCCATTTCCTTGGGAGTCAAAATCTCTTCAGCACCAAATAAAGGGACTTTCACATTCATGTCATTGCAAGGAAGTTCGTGAGACTAGAGACTGAACAAAAGTCCTATAATTTTTAGGACTATAATGCTAGTTCAACAAAGCTATAGGAAGACCTTAGCTTTAACCATTGACTTATGTCCATGCTGAATGCACAGGAGAACCCTAACACAGAGACTATCTGCAAAGACTGAGAGAGGAGATTTCTGTTCATTTTTTGTTGTTTGTAGTTTCTGTCATGCAGCTCCTGACATAAAACTTCTGTCATAATATTACCTGGTTGAAGCTAAAGGTACAGAAAAACCTGTGATCAAGCACATCAAGAAAAAATCAGCATATGTAAAAATATTTTGGGAAAATCTCTAAACAAAGAGATGATCAAAACTTTTTACAATTAAAAAAATATAGAAAGAGTAGAACTTGAGGAAGGGAAAGAAACTCACTCCAGTAGATATTGCAGTAAAATGTTCAAATGTCCAGATTTCAACAAAGAAATAAGAAGACATATAATTAAACAGGGAACATGTCTAGTCAGAGGAACCAAATAAAGTGTCAGAATAAACCCATGAGGAAGCACTGACATTGGAATTACAACTCAAAGATATTAATTGTACTAATTATGTGCAATGACAGTGTGGATACATATTTGAAGTTGTTAAGGGAAAATCCCTGCCAATGGAGAATTCTATATACTGCAAAACTGCCTCTCAAAAATGAGGAAGAAATCAAGGCATCCCCAGATAAATAAAACCTGTGGCAGTTCACTAACCCTGGATCTGCTTCACAAGAAATACAAAAGAGAGTCCTGCAACAGGAAAGGGAAGGACACTAGACAGTAATTTGAAGCCACATGAAAAATAAATGTCCACAAAAAAAGTGACTACATGAATAAGTATAAATGCCAGTACTACTCCATAATTGGTTTGTAATGACAGTTTGAAATTTTCTTACATGATTTCAAATACAACTGCATATATATAGTTACAGTTATAGTTCTATGTTTGGGGCATTCAATGTATGAAGATGTAATCTGTGATATGTCCGACATCTAAGGAATCTTTGGGGGGGTGGGCATTGAAGCATCACCTGTATATGCTATTGAAGTTACATTGATCCAATTGATCCTTATAGATTTATAATGTTAAATGTTCATGGACCATATTGGGAATTTAAAGCTCCTTGGACCACAATCAAATTTTTAAAAAAAGATTTACATACAAGGAAATGAGGAAGAATTCAAAATCGTTCACTAAAAAAAATAACATATAGGAAAAAATAACCAGTAATGAAAAAAAATGGGGTACAGAAAAGATAAGACATACAAAAAGAGAAAAAACAAACAGAAAAATAGTAAAAGAAAACCGTGTCTCATCAGCAATGTAAAGAAATAAATTCTCCATCAAGTGGCAGATGTGGGCTGAATTCTGGAAATGAACCAAAGCTATACAAGTACCAGTGAATGCCAAATAAAGAAAAAGGTCAATCTAAAATCAATAGGAAAGTTGCAAGGCACTTTCACTTTCCATGTTCTTACCCTGGGCCCTGGACCAGACATGGCTCTTGGATGGGGATTCAGGTTCCCAATGTAGGTCCCTCGTGTGTGGATATGGAATGAACAGAGTGCAATGACTGCAGAGGTGTAGTTTGTTTGTATGCCTATTTCAATCCATTAGGTGTATCCCTGAAAGACCTTCATCTAGTTCATCTAACCTGGCACTCATGCAGGTCAGAGAAACAGTACAGAGAAGTGGAAGAGAACTGTGAAAACTGAAACCACATGGGGCAAACGATTATGGTTGAGATATACAATATGGCAGCTGGCACTCAGGAGGAAAAGTTGGATACATAGATTTTTTGGATGGGTAAGGGGGAGAATTAAGTCAATCAAGGGTATTTGTACATATGTGAGAATTGAAAGAAACTGCTAAAGACCTGCACGGAATGTGGATATCCAAAGAAGACCTTAAGCAAGCATATGTAGGATGTGTGCTGTATTAGTTTGTTAAATGCAGTTGGAATACAATATACCAGAAACAGGAACAAGTTTAAAGCTCTAAGCCTATGAAAATGCACAGACTAAGGCAGCCAGGGAAAGACACCTTAATTCATGAAAGGTTGATGGGTCTGGCAAACCAGTGTCAGCTGGGAAGACACATGGCTGGCATCAGCTGGTCCCTTGTTCCTGAGCTCCATTGCTTTCAGCCTCCATTTTTTTGTGGGGAATCCTCACTTTGCTTCTCCAAGGCTGGCTTTCATCTTTTGGATTCCTTTGGATGTCTTCAGGTCCTGGCTTGCTTTGATGTCTCATGGGAAGCCACACACCAAAGTCTACTGGGATCCAAGCATCTCCAAGCATTTGTGGCTCTGTTCTTCAAGTGTTTGGCACCTGTGTCAGCTCTGAACTGAGTTCTCTCCAAAATGTTTCCTTTTTTAAAGGACTCCAGTAAATTAATCAAGACCCACCGGGAGGGGGTGAAGTTACATCTCCATCTAATAAAAAAGCCACAGTTTTGATGGTGGATCCAATGTTATCTAAGTTAGTATTTAATACTCAGAATTTAAGAGCTTTGCTATCTGAACATGTAGATTTTTCCTTGTTCCTTAATTTTAAATTGGCTTATGAAACTTTTGCACAAGCACAGGCTTTCAAAGATTATATGCATACTTTATTTAAATATGCCTATGATTAAGCTAAATAAGATAACTATTGTTGGAGGTTATTGAAAATAAATAACTAAAAATAGAAGCAATTCCAAAAAAAAAAGTAACATCTACAATTCGGCATGTCACATCTCCATGGAGATAATTTAATCAAAAGTGATTAATTACAATATTGAATCTGAATTAAAAGAAATGGCTACCCCCCAAAATAGAAGCAGGACTAAAACATGGCTTTTCTGGGGTACATAATAGTTTCAAGTACTATCTAGCACAAGTACTATCTAGGTTAAAAATTGTAGGAGAAGCTAAATAAACAGCCAATTTACATCACAGCCTTCAGCAATCAAAAGACAAAATAAAATGCACAAAAACCTGGATTAGAGAGAAAAACTGATTTACATAGATAATGCATCAAAATCTTCAAGTATCCAGGCTGCCAAAAATTTGCAATGCATGCATAGAAGCAGGGAGTGATGGCCTGCCTATTAGGGATAAAATAAAGTCAGAGAAACTATCACTGAGGAAGAACCAACATGGAAATTCCTGATCAAAGTCACTAAATCAACTCTCCTAATTTCATTGAGCTAAAAGGAAAACATGCACAATTAAAGGAACAAGGAAAAACAACAAATAAAAAAACAGGATAACTTCAGTAAAGAGATGGAATTTTTAAGAAAGTGAACTGAAATTCTAGAGATACAATACCTGAAAACAAAATGTCACTAGAAGAGTTCAATAAGCTATTGAAAAAGCAGTAAAACAGATCAGTGAATCAAGAAAGGAAAATTGTACTTATTCCAGCCTTGTAGCAAGAAAACACAAGAATGAAAAGGTGAACAAAGCCTATGAGACCTGCGGGACATCATGAAACATACCAACATATGCCGCATGAGAGAGGAGAAAGAGAAAGGGTCAGAAAAAATATTTAAAGAAATAAAGAGTGAAAAAAAATACAGATTTTCACCTTACTCAGAGTTTTACTGGGCTATTCAGATATAGTTTAGAAATAGATTTTCAATATTTACAGAATGGCATTGCATTGAACCTAGGTATCAAGCTGAGATAAATTGAGATCTTAATAATATTGTTTTCCAAGAGATGGTAATGGAATATCTCTGCATTTTATTTAGATTTTCATTGATTTATTTCCTTTGTGCCTTTTAGTTTTCCACATGTAGATCTTGTACATGTTTTAAGTAGCAATGTAATAGTATCATGTTTTCAATTTCATGCTCCATTTATTTCACTTCTGTATATAGAAAAATACTTGATGTCTATATACCCCTTGTGTCTGACAACATGGCTAGAGTTGCTAATTATTTCCATGAGTTTTTTTCTGTGAATTCTGTGCAATTTTTCACATAGACAATCATATCATCAGCAAGAAAACACAGTTTTATTTCTTTCTTCCCAAACCATTTATCTTTTACTGCATGCAGATTTTTAAAGTTTATTGTCTTATTGCGTTATACAGAATTTCAAGTCTTCAAGTATGATGATTATTAAAAATGGTAGTAGGTTATTGTGGTCTTCTTCCTGAACTTAAGGCAAATTAATTTCATTCATCAACATTAATATGTTAGTTGTGATTTTTTTATGAGTGGATACTCTTTTCCAGCTGAGTAGTCCTTCTCCATTATAACTTTGTATGTCAGATTTTGAAAACTGCTTTTGGTGTACCTATTGATATGATAATATGATTTTTCTTCTTAACCTGTTGAAGTGACTGATAACATTAACTGATTTTCAAATAATCGACCAGTTAGACATATCTATTCACATTTCTTCATGGTATAATTTTCATTTGCCAAAATTTGGTTGAAAACTTTGCAGCTATGCTCATAAGAGATATTACTTTGTTTCCTTCCTCCTTTGTGAGTTTTGGTATTAGTGTAATGCTGTTCTCATAGAAATCTTATGAATTGTTTTTTTGTGGTTCTTCTTCTTATTGTTTTTGTGCTTGTTTTTGTTTTTTGCCTTTATTTCAGGAAGAGATTAACAGAATATTGGTATAATTTCTTCTTTAAATTTTGGTAGCTTTCACCAGTGAAACCATCTGTGCCTAATGCTTTCTGCTTAAGAAAATTACAAAGTGTAGATTCAATCTTTTTAATAGAAACAGGTTTATTATAGCTATGAATTTCTCCTTGTGTAATTTTCTCAGTGTTCTAGTTTGCTACCTGCTGGAACACAACACACCAGAGATGGATTGGCATTCAATAAAAGGGGATTTATTTAGTTAAAAATGGGTAGATTTTCAGAGGAAAGGCAGCTAACTTTCAACTGAGTTTCTTTCTTACACAGGAAGGTACATGCCCATCTCCGCTGGCCTTCTCTCCAGGCCTCTGGGTTCCAACAAGTTGTCCCAGGGTGATTTCTTTCTGCATCTCCAAAGGCCTGGGCTGAGCTGTGAGTGCTGAGAGGAGGTATGCTGAGCTACTCGGGCTATGCCACATTGAGCTCTCTCATTTAAGCTTCCAGCCAATTAAATCAAACATCATTCATTGCAGCAGGCATGCCTCCTAGCTTACTGCAGATATAATCAGCAACACATGAGATTCACATGCCATTGGCTCATGTCCACAGCAATAGAACTAGGCATCTTCACCTGGCCACTTGACACCCTGAACCTAGCTACTATACTCAGATTATGCCTTTCTATGAATTTTTTTATTTCACCTACATTACCAAATTTTGGAGTATTAAGTTGGTCGCACCATTCTTTTATTATCATTCTAATGTCCCTGGGATCAATGGATAGGGTCCCTTTTCCATTTCTGATATTAGTAATTTCTGACATCTCAGTTTTTCTTAGCATGGATAGAGTTTTGTCAATTTGATCAAACTTTGTAAATAGTCAGGCTTTGGTTTGATTATATGTCTCTATTAAATTCCATTCTTCAAATACATTGACTTCTGCTGTGATTCTTATAATTTATTGTTTCTACTTACTTAATTTGGATTAAATTGTTTTTCCATTTTTAGTTCCTAAACTTAGATTACTGATTTTGAAATTTTCTTCTTTTCTGATTTACATATTCATTGGTATACATTTCCCTCAAAATACTGTTTTTGCTGTGCTGTACAAATTTTGGAATTTATTTTCATTTAGTTCAAAATAGTTTGTTACTTTGCTTGAAACATCCTCTTTAACGCATGTGTTCTTTGGAAATTTGTGGTTGAATCTATAAACATCTGGGATTTTCCAGCTGTCTTTCTCTTGTTGATTTCCAACTTAATTCTACTGTGATCAAAGAGCATATTCTGTGTGATTCCTGCTCTCTCAAATGGATAAGATCTGCATTATGGCCCAGGACGTGATCTATCTTGGTGAATGTTCCATCAGAGCTTAAGAATAACGTGAATATCAGTCAGATCATTATAGATTTCCTGCCATCTACCAATTACTGATATAAGTTGATAAAGTCTCCAGTGAAAATTGTGGATATTCCTATTTTTCCTTGCAGTTCTATAAGATTTGGCCCACTTATTTTGATGTTTTGTTGTTAGGCACACTAGGCACCAAATACCAGGCCCAAGTCCAGTGTGTTTGGCTGTCATCCAGCTGGCTGCAGTGGGATGGGAGAGAGGAAAGCCCTCCCTTTGGGAAAATGGTGAAGGCAAAAACAGCCTTATTCAAGTGTTAACTGGCCAGAGTGAACCTCTAGGTCCCACAGCCTAGAATTTTCTGTACAGAAGCCCAGGCTGTTTGCAGCTAAATGATTTTCAAAACTGGAGAAACTGCAGTGAGTAACTAGACTCCACTGTAGCCCCAGGTACCCATATAACATCCCAGATGCCAGGAGCCTAGGCTGTGCTTGGTTTAGGCCTGGTGGGGTACAGTGGTCTGGGAGATATATAGAGGCCTTCTCCTCATGAAGGGAGGAAGGCAGGGAACACCGCTACACAGGGCTGTGAGGAATAGGTCACCATAGAGCACCATCTATTGGGAAAGCTGGGAAAATGCAGCCAGAGAAGCTGCTTTCCTGACATTTTCTCTAGGGCCTTTTGGAAGAGACCTACCCTTTTTGCACAAGACCATTGTCCTGATTTGGTTGGGAAACACAGCCAGAAGAAATGTTCATCATGAAACCAATGAACAACAAAACGTTAGACAAGAGAAGGAAACCAACGGTCAAGATAATATTATCAAGATAATCAGATGCCCAGAAATCAAAAAAAGCTACAAGGCACATTAGGAAATAAGAAGATATGGCCAAGCCAAATGATCAAATTAAAAAGTCAGAAGAAATAATGAATTTGGAACAACTAATCAAATATGTCCACACAAATCTCTTAAATAATTTCTATAATATATTGAAGAGATAAAGGATATTAACAAGGCATGAGGAGAGCATAAAGAAGAATTTGAAAGAATACATTAAAAATGGCAGATCTTTTGGAAATGAAAGATAATTTAGAGAAAATTAACATTATACTAGAAGACATACATAACTAGATTTGAAAAGGCAGAAGAAAAGATGAGTGAAATAGAGGAAAAATCAACTGAATCCAAATATTCAAAAGAACAAGTAGAGAAAAAAAGAAAAAAAATGAACTGGGTCTCAGGGAAAAGACTGACAAAACAGAGCATGCAAATATTTGCGTCATAGGTGTCCCAGAGGGAGAAGAGACAGGTAAATGGGCTAGGAAGATTACTGAGAACTTAATGGCTAAATATTTCCCATTCTTACAAAAGATGAATATAGGTAAACCAAAGAAACCCAACTATTTCAGTATGCTAAAGTTGTTGCCAGAACGCGATATAGCAGAAATGGATTGGCTCTTACCAAGGCAATTTATTATGTTACAAGTCCAGATTAAGTGTCATGGTCAGGTTCATATGTCAACTTGGCCAGGTGGTGGTACCTCTTTGTTGGGTTGGGCAAGTGGTAGCCTGTCTGTTACTATGAGGACATTTCATAGAATTAAATCATGATCATGCTGACTGCATCCACACCTGATTCATTTGTAATCAGCCAAGGGAAGTGTCCTCTGCAATGAGTGATGTTTAATGTAATCAATGGAAGGCTTTTAAGGAGAATTCAGAAGAGGTAGTTTCTGTCATCCTGCTTTGGTCAGCAACTTTTCCTTTGGAGCTCATCCAGACAGTCCATCAGTGTCATCAGCTTCATGGACTGCCCTATGGATTTTGGACTCTATGCTCCCATGGTTATGTGGAATAGTTTTATAAATTTTATATTTACAGATATTTCTTATAAATTCTATTTCTCTAGAGAACTGTGACTAATACAGCTTGGTACCAGGAGTGGTTCTTAAGAAAGAGAATCTTAAAAATGGGTTTTTATGGTTGGTTTTCTACTCTGACTGGACTCAAAGGCACTAAGGACTCTGATTCCCATAATTAGAATGATATTGTCAATCCATGGACTGAGTTGGGAAAAGAGATAATCAAAATATCACCATTCACCTCTTCTAATGCTTCTCTTGTATGAAACCTGGCTCTGGAGGATAACGTTTTGGACAACTTTAAGGAGTTTTGTGGAAATAGGAGGTGTAGAGATGTTGGTGGGTTGTTGTTAGATACACTGTATACATTAATGAGTGAAAGGGATGGGCTTAAGCCTTCAAATGAGAAGCTTACATGCTGTCGGACATAAGTAAACATTTCCATGAGCCTGTTGGGACTTTAGTCTAGTTATTGGTCTTATTTTAAGATCTTATTTCCTGTAGCCATAGACTTGAGTCTCCAAAAACCAGACTCAGAATCTTATTGTTAGAGTAGCAACTTTACAACATAAACTGAAATCTCAATCTTGCATGGTGTCTACTGTTAAAGTGAGGGCATTGATTGGAAAGGAATGGGAACCTGAAAAATGGGCTGGTGACATATGGACTGATAATGACATAGGTGGAAGGGTTGGAACTCTAGGTCATGCTTAGTGTTCTCTAGATGACTCTGTAATAGTCTGCCCTGAGGACATAGCTGCCCCACCTCCAGCCTGCCCTGAGGACTTGGCCATCCAACCTCCACCTAAAGGGATTAGCCCTAGAGTAGTTGACCTTGTTTCACCAGATGAAACTGCAAATGAATTCCCTGAAGCAAATGGCTTGGAAGAAACTTCTAATTTCTTTCATGACCCACCCCCACCACCCCTCATTTCTTCCAGACCTATAACTAGACTAAAGTTCCAACAGGTCCCTAAAGGTGAGTCCCAACAGGCCCCATGAAGAGGTACATTATCCCAAAAAAGAACTATGTGAGTTTTCCAATTTATATAGACATAAATCAGGGGAATACATGTGGCAATAGATTTTAACGGTGTGGGATAATGGTGCAAGGAGTATAAACCTGATCAGGCTGAATTTATTGATATGAGCCCATTAAGCAGAGATTCTGCATTCAATGTTATAGCACATAAGTAACATATACCTATGTTATAGCTCTATAGGTATCAATGTTGATACCTAGAAAAGGTATCAACAGTTTGTTTCTATGGTTGGCTGAAACATGGATCAAAATGTGGCTGACATTACCTGAAGTTGAAAGGCCAGAACTGTCCTATTATAATGTAGATGAGGGGATCCAGAGGCTTAGAGATATTGGAATGTTAGAGTGACTGATCATCTGCTCTTACACCTCAAGAATGTCCAAAAGATGCACCTTTTACCAGAACTGTGAGAAGTTTGTGAGACTAATGCCATCATCCCTGAAGAGCAATATAGTTGCATTTCCCTGTAGGTCAAATATTACAAAGTTGGAACTGCTGTCACTGAGCTGGAATCCTTAAACACAATGGGGATGATGGGATCCTAAGTTAGCAAAAGCTGGTGGTAGCACTTAATCACCTAGAGACCCATTCTGTAGTTATTTCCCCAGTTCCAAAATGCATATGTGGAATAGCCATACTGAGCAACTAGCAGAATCCCCACATTGGTTCTCTAACTCATGGTGTGAGAGACATTGGTGGGAAAGGTCAAGTGGAAGCCACTAGAACTGCCCCAAACTAGCAAAATAGTAAAACAGAAGCAATACCAGATTCCTGAAGGGATTGCAGAGATTACTGCCACTCTTAAGGACTTGAAGGATGCAGGGGTGGTGATTATTCCCACTGCACATCCACTCAACTCTCCTGTTTTGCCTGTGCAGAAAACAGATGGGTCTTGGAGAATGACAGTGGATTATCATAAGCTTTGAAGACAGATAACAGAAGGAAGGAGACAAAAATAACATTACCATAGGAAATGTGTGTGTAGTCCTGCAAAACTACCAGAAAACATCTGAAAACTACACTTTTCCACAAACTTTAGCAAAATTATGAAATTTAAAATATTTTCTTATTTAACTGATGCTTCAAAATACTTGCAATCATCTTGTATTAATTAAATTAAATTGATAATAGAATATATGTGTCAGTCAGTGTAAAGTATCTGAACTTAATTGAACTATTAAAATATGGTGCCGTGAACTATGTGGAATATATTCATATCATAGGATAGAATGAAGATGTAGGGCACAAATTATGCATCTATCTCAGTTCATACTGAATTTAAAATATGTATTCAAAGTTCCTCTTTGACATCTCAAAGTCACCTCAATATGCCCACAATCAGACCTCTGATACTCCTCTCGAACCAAATAATGTCTCTGAAAATGAGTCACCAGATACTTACAAGTTACCCTTGGCACCTAACTCATTAGGTCCATGAGTTCCTTAAATCATGAGATTCGCAGCCTAAGGGGCAACCACCCCACCTAGTGGTAATAAGTAAAATAGCTCCAGCTCCCAAAGTCTCAGAACAGGATCTTTATATACTCATACCAAAAATAAAAAAATAATTACAGAATTAATCAATAATGATATGAACCTTTGTAGGACCAGGACATTAGGTTATGAATAAAGGAAACAAAACCCCTGACCTCTTAACCTTTCATTTATCTGGGAGAGACAGACAACAAACAAAGGACATTTCACAGCCTCTCCTACCATGCATCTCTGAGATTTCCTGCCTGCAGCAAAGCTGTTTATACAGGACAAGTGAACAAGGTGCATCCAGGTCCATTCCATGGGACATCCCTCATCATGAACAGAGTCAGAGGAAGAGATAAAAAATTGAGAGAGTTTAACAATTTTAACAATTTCCACTTTTACTGCAAAGCAACCACCCTTTTGCCCCCAAGAAGTTTCCTTAATGTGGAGCATCCTTCAGCATGCATTGTTCCAGCTCTAATTAACAATACAGTTATTTTTCCATAGATTGTCTCCTTCTGGGCCCATTATGGTAGGTAGGGGTGCCATTCCCAGCCATTCTGGAATAGGGTGGCACAGACCCAAACCACCAGGAAGACATTCCTACTCAGTCAAAGGTCTCCCGTGTTCTTGGTCCACCACATGCATTGGTTTTGAAGATGCCAGTACTTTCTGTATGTTTGCCCTCAGCCCCCATGGTTTATTTTTCCTGCTTTTCCATGAAGTTAAAATACATATATTCTTTTATAATTAACTTTTTATGGTATTGTATAACATATACAAATAAATTGAAAAAGAATAATTTTCAAAGCACTCTTCAACAAGTAGTTACAAGACAAATCCCAGAGCTTATCATGAGCTTTAATACAATCCTCTCAGATTACTCCTACTAGCTGCTCCAGAATACAGGAAGCTAGAAGGCTTAAATATTTTTTTATCATCACATCCAACTTTTTCCCCTTCTTTTTTGTGAGGAAAGAAACATTCATACAAAAAACAATAAATTTCAAGGCAGAGCACCACAATTAATTGTAGAACATATTTCAGAGGATGACATGGGTTATAGTTCCACAACTTTAGCTTTTCACTACTAGTTGATCTGAGACACTGGAGACTAAAAGAGATATCAATTTAATGATTCAGCTATTATATATATCTGTTCAATCCAATTTTCACTGTAAAACTCCACCATCATCTTTGATATCTTCATACCTTTCTTTAGGGGTATTTGGGCTATGGTCATTCTAAATTTTTCATGCTGGAAAGATCTATCACTAATATGGGGTTGGGAGATGGAACTATCTGATGTTCTGGAGAGGCTGAGCCCTCTAGGTCTCAGGACCTTTCTGGACCAGGGACCCATCTGGAGGTTGTCTAAAATATAGACACTGACTTCCTTACTCCTGTGTTTTCTGGAAAGTTATTATAGTGCATGGAATACTTGTGAATTTTATCTATTGGCTTAGGTGTTCTTTAGGATTGGCTGAAATGGTCCTGGATGGTGTTTGGCAGTTTATGATAGCTATCAAGGTCTAAATGAAGTTTGCATAACAGCAACCTCCAGAGTAACCTCTCAACATTTTTTAAACTCTCTCTGTTTAAAGACAGACCTGGATGACTTGTCCCATGTGGGGGGGGGGTGTCAAAGATTTAACTTGTAGAATTGGGCTTGGAGAGACTGAGGCCACATCTCACTCTCCAGATGTAGCTCTTAGGCATGACTATAGGTAGTCTAAGCTTCTCCACCACCTACATAAGCTTCAGAAGAGTAAGCCTCAAGATTGAGAGAAAGGCTTATTGATTTGGGTGTCTCTAATGTTTGACACAGTATCAGGGAACTCCCTGATGGTAAGGTTTAATAGTTCCATTCTATTTCTTTCTACCTCCCTCAAGGACTTTAACAACACTTTTTGATTATCTGCTTAATATATTCTAGGATATATCCAGGCATTAAAATAATCTATAAAGGATTAAAGAACTGCTTTTTCATTCTGTGCTCCCTGTGTTTCAATTGTTGAAATGAGATATACAGGCAGATTCAATTGAGGTAGATATGTGCTACAGAAAATTGCAGTTCCAGACCAAATAAAACTTTTTTCCTTTGGTCTCAAAGAGTATGTGTGGTTCTAAAATATAGACACTGTCTTCCTTACTCCTTTGTTCTGAATTATTTTAACCCCAACCTGAATTGTTTCATTCTTATCTCTAAATATCAGATTATATATATATATATATATATATATATATATATATATATATATATATATATATATAATCTCAAAATCCAGAAATAATATCAGCACTATGGACACAATGTAGATGCTTTAAAATCTTACAGTTTTGGCCCATGTTTTTCTTATAAGCATTTTCTAAAGGTGACCATACCATTGTTCTTTTGTTTCTGGTTTATTTTGCCTCACCAAATGCCCACGTGTTCATTCACATCGTTGAATGTCTCATGACTTTGTTCCTTTTTGAGCAGCACAGCCTTCATTGATAAGTATACACCATCGTTCACCAATCTACTTCTCAGTCAGTGCATCCCTCAACTGCATTCATCAGGCATCATGCAGAGGGCCCAAAGTCCACAGTTCATCAACATTCTCAATTATAGATAATTTCATTGTTCCCACGAGAAACAAAACTAATAAACACACTCTTGCCAAATAAGAAATCCAAATCTCCTCTTAACTCTTGACCCTCCCTCCATTATTTACCTCTGATGTTGCTGTGGTAGTTCTGATGGTTTCCTTTTGAACTTCACAGCATGCAATAGCAGTTTTTCCCCTGCATCCTGGATTTAAACACTCTTGTACTAGAATCAAATCTTTGAAGTAATTCTTGCAAGAACTAATTCATATTTCTTGTGTGAATCAGTGGGACATGTAGGTTGATACAACCTGTTTCAACCTTGTTCATCTTCAATATGTTAATATTAATTATAGACCCACTAGAGAATAATCAGCACTATTATCTATTCCTTTATATTGGAGTTCAACCTCATTAGCTAACAGTTCACCTATCTCTAGCTTCAACATACCTCTAAGTTCCCTGTGTTCTGTATTATAAGCCTCTCATTATACATTTTTGCTGGTCATAAATGTGGAATCATACAGTATCTATTTTATTGTGTCAGGCTAATTTCACTCAGCATTCTGTACTCAAAATTCATGTATCTTTTTATGTGCTTCAGCACGTCAATTTGTCTTACTGCTGCATGATGTTTTCTGACAATGAAATTTTACAAATGCAACCAAAGACCAAAGATATAATTTGAGTCAATTGTTATTTAGTAAATAATAGAGTAAGATAATATATTATGCAGAATTCTACAATGGTATTAAAACTGCTGTGCTGATGATACATACATACAAACATCTTTCAGCTCTTCAATCCAGTAGTTTTTTGCATTCTGTGTGAGGGGGTTGTTCAGATAAAAGGAATTCAGTTACCTAGGGAGATTATCAGAGAGAGCATGAGGTTATCAAGAAGTGCTTGTTTTGAGTCGAGAGGTCAGAGAGGGTGATGCCTGAAAGATTCAAAATATGAGAGGTATCCAATGAGTGGGAGATTCTCTGATGCTGAATTTGGAATGGAGGGGGCAATGACAAGGACTAAGGGCAGCTTCTTAGGATTGAACTAGCAAAGAAAGAGGGACCTCAAATTTACAATTGCAATGAACAGATTATGCAGTGACAACTATATCGGATTGGAAGTTGGCACCAAATTCTGGAAAGAACATAGACCAACAGACACCTTAATTTTTGCCTTGCAAATCCCAAGAGAAAAACTGAGCACCTATGGTAGGACTTTGAATGTACAGAACTCTGAGCTAATATGTTGCTGGCAGGTAATTTATTATGAAGCAATAGAAAGCAGATACAGATAAAAATGAACCAGACATTAAAAGATGGCTCCTAAATCCAGATAGAAGAAATGATCTTTGCACTAAATTTATGGTGGAGATGAGATGCTTAGCATTTGACTCCTGATGCGAGATGATGTGATTTCTGAGCTCTTTCTCCCACAACAATTTCCTAAATGTGTCCATGGTCACGTGGTCATGGGGATAAAATTATTTTCCCCCAACAGTTTTGATTTATTAAATTTGCTTTGTCAACATCACAAAAACATTGAGGACTTTAACTTAGTTGACAATAGTCAAATGTAATATCAGCTATTTCACTACAAGCAGAATGAATCTCCAAACCTTTTAAAGATGTCAAGAATTGCATGAGGAAAAAGTAAATAATCATAGAAATAAATTGATTTTCTATTTGAAACACGAGGTTACTGATGTAAAAAGGCACAATTTAATTATATTCAAAATTATTCTTCTACTAACAGAGGAAGCCATAAAAGCTATCATTTTATTTTTCCACTCAGGATTACAGAGAATCAAAATGAGCAAAGTTATTTTATAAGAAATTTTATTTATCAAAATGAAAGCTCATAATTCATAGTGACATATAAATTCACCTTCAGCAGTCATACATGGTAAATTGTTTTCAGGACCAGTACTCTTAAAAACAATACTTATATCTGTAATGAATGCTTATGTTGTTTAAAAGATTCATGCATTATTGCTTTCATAAGCACAATATCATAGCATATGGCAAATATCAGCTAACTTTTTTGATGTAGCACATTTATTATTTTCTACTGGTTGAGAAAATAATCAGTAGTTAGTTGTTTGTGAAGGATGCACTTTCAATTTTGATTATCTTATTGCTGCCAAAAATGATTTTTTGGGAAAGAGGAAACTATTACAAACTATAAAATAAAGAGTCACTGATTTGTACCATGCACAAGATGAGAAAACCACCTTAGCAAGAGTCTTTTCACTATTCCCTATTTCTTCTGTGGAAACACTGCTCTATCTCTATTACCCTCAAATATTGACCACAAACTAATCTGTAATCTCCAACATTTTCCCTAATCCAGTGTTCTGGACTTAACTGTATGCTACAAAAAGATATGCTGAAGTCCTAAAGCCAAATCCCCTGAATGTGATCAGGTGTGGAAATAAGATTCCTGAAGATGTTGGATAAGGTAAGGTCAAAAAAGGACTGTTGTGGGCTCTTATCTAATATGATTGGTAGCCTCCTAAGAAGAAGAAATTTAACTCAGATGGACAGACAAAAGAAAGACACCATGTGACAAGGAAGTTAGAAAATATCATAGGCTGCTGGGAAACCAATAGCAGAAATGAAGACAGAGCCATGGCAAAATATTCTCCCCTACAAGTTTAAGGGGAAATGTGGACATGCTTATGTATTAGTCATGGTTCTCTGGAACAGAACCAACAGAAGATATCTCTAAATATGAGATTTATAAAAGTATCTCCCAACTATATGGATGTTAGAGTCCAAAATCTACTGGCAGGCTGTCAGCTGGCAGCTCCAATGACACTCCTCAAAAAATTCCCCCAGGAAAGGATGGCTAGTTGTAGTGGAAAAGAAGTTTCTCTCCTCTGAATTCTCCTTAAAACTTTTGGGTGATTAAAGTAATCATTGCTCATTGCAGAAGACAATCCCCTCAGCCAACTGCAGATATGGATGCAACCAACTTGCTCATGATTTAAATCCATATAATATCCTCACAGAAACAGATAGGCCAGTCCTTGCTTAACCAGACCACTGGGCATCATCACCTGGCCAAGTTGACATATGAGATCACTGTAGTAAGATAACAAACTGCCCTCTATTATTTGCAAAGCTGTACAGTGGGACTCCAGAGCCTTTTTCCAAGAAGTATTTTTCAAATACATAACTGGCAATTTCCAATATTAACACTGCAGCCACTGAGTGCACCTGGCCACTTCATGCACTGAGGAGTGCACAGCACAGAGCAAAGTACAACTGGGCAGGGGGCCAAGAGGCTGCAAGGACAGACACACCAATCAGGAGGATCCAGCTGCCACATGATGAAAAGGAGAATGGCCAGGAGTGAAAGGAAGATTATCACAGATCTCTCTCAGACTGAGCTGCAGTTTTTAGAAATTGATCTCCTAACCACACTTGGATATCCTAACCACACTTAGATATTATAAACTAATTGGTTCAGAGACTGAAAGTAAAACATTTATAAATAAAGCATCTTTACATTTAACATGGCTTCTTTAAATGCCGCTATTAGTGATACTTTTACAGAAAATCTTATAAAGCTGAGCAAATTCTCAACTTGACAGGGCTCTTAGTAAATTAATATAAACAGCACTTTTTAGAATGGCTTGAAGGAGGTTACCCTAGATAGAAATGAATTCATTCACAAAGCATAAATGACTCAAGGACACATCATCTGCAAGGATTGTGACTATTCCCTAACTTAGCTGCATATCAGAATCAGGTGGGAAACTTGTTGAATCTTTGACTTTTTAGCTACAATACAGTCAAACAGTTCCAAGTTCTCAAAATTGGGATTTCTTAATCTGCATTTTAACAAAGGATTTAATTACTGTAGCCTGTCTCACCAGTCAGTGAATGGGCATTTAGAAACCCATTGTATAACACATAAGCAATTCCCAGCAACATTGGGGAAAACAATAAAACTTATTTCACCTGGTTTATATGAGGATTAAAGAAGGTATTTGAAATATATCATAGGTATTGATCATTATCATATTTATCCAAATATTAAATTATTGACAACCCAGCTAATGACAAAAACATGACTGTTCAATGTAGAAATTAAAAATCCATGGCTGAATTCACTGTGTGTTGGGGAGGTAAGGGTGAATGGAAAACCACTATGGTCCCAAGTATTTAAGCAACATATGGGAACAACAATGTTCAGGAGTAAACAGAGGACTCTGAGGTTGGAGAATATCCTTATATTTTGATAAAATTTAAAGATGCAATTGACTGAGAATAAAGAGGCACTTGTATAGCATGGAAATGATGGCAGTGCCCCAGTGTGGTCCAGGTGCAAGGAATTGCTCAAAGCAGTTTAGATGTATTGGCTTATTGTGTCCCGTGACATTCTTGTAAAATAGATGCAATCATTTCAGCCATTGTACATATGTGAAAACTAGTCATAGAGTAATAAAATAACTAACTAAATGCCCAGAGCTAGTAAGGGTCAGAATAGTAGAAAATAAACTCCATCTTTTAGGGTTCAAGCTCATGACATACTCATTTAATGGTGTTTGGGTTTTTAAGAGATGCCAGAATGTCATATACCAGAAAAGGGTTGATTTTTATTTCAGGTTTTATTACATTACAAATTTACAGTTCCAAGGCCATGAAAATGTCCAAATTAAGGCATCAAAAGGAAGAAATCCTCAGTAGCCTAAGGACAGGATGCTGGCATCCAGGGTTCCTCTGCCATGTGAGACCACACATGGCAATGTCTATTTGTCCTTCTCTACTGGTCCTGGTTTCATTGGCTGTCTACAAAATGGGTATTTTTCATTCTGTTCTCCTACTTTACTTGCTTTTCAATTTGCAAGCTGCAAGAATGAGATATGCCAGAACAGAATGGCTTTTACAAAGGGGAATTTATTCCTAAGTTGCAAGTTTATAAGTTCTAAAGCTGTGAAATGTGCACATTAGAGCAAGGATATAGAAGGGTGCAATCTAAGGTATCCACATAAAAAGATATCTTGGTTGAAGAAGGCCAATGATGTCCAGAGTTTCTCTCTGAACTGGAAAGGCATGTGGCAGACATGGTGACATCTGCAAGCTTTCTCTCCAAGCTTCTTGTTTCATGAAGCTCCTCCAGGGGCATTTTCCTTATCCATCTCCAAAGATCTCTGGCTGTGTGAGCTCTAAAGCTTTTTCCAAAATAGTTCCCTCTTAAAGGGCTCCAGTAAACAACCCACCTTGAATGGGTAGAGACACATCCCCTTGGAAACAATCAATGATCTCCCATCCAACAATACTGAATGAGGATTAAAGGATATGGCTTTTTGCATCCACAGCAGATTCAATCTGGCACACCTACCTTTTAACCTCTCATAAAGGGCTCCAATGAAGGAATAAGACCCACCTCGAATGAACTGGGTCACATTTCAAATGAAATATCTTAACCGAAACGCCCAACCCACAATAAATAATCAATCCCCATGGGATTGTTTAAAAGAATATGGCCTTTTCTTGGACACAAAACAGCTCTAAAACACCACTTAGGTTTAGAGAATTAAGAAAGGTCTTAAGGAGTATGAATGAGAGAAATGACTTTTCATATTTTTGGTTTTGCTTTCTTTTGTTTTTAATAGAAAAATGCAGAATTGAGCAAAGGAACTGAGCAAAGGAACAACAGAGAACTATAGTCAGAAGGCAATGAGCAGAAATTCCTGGCTGGAAAGAGGGACCAATAGGGAGGTCTAGAGGCAGTCCAGGGTGAGTGGTAAAGATTTTGAACCTGAAATGGCCAAGATTATATCTTTAAAACCCTAAGATGTAGAAGAAAATGACAGGGGACAGTGGAAGAGAAAGAGATTGTAAATACTTAAAATAGGAAAGTTTAATATTGATTCACCAGAGTATAAATCTTACTGGGCCTCTAACAAGTCAGGGTTGCCTGGACTTTGCTTGCTTCAGTCATTGCATCCATCTACAGTGAAAGTAGTGACGACTGTCCTGACAACATAAGGAACACAAAAGATTTAGGGAGTCAATATAATAACTCCTAAAGGTGTTGTCAACCCAAACTTGAGCCTGCAATCTATTACCATATATGGCAAAAAGGACACTGAAAATATCATGAAGTACACAGATGCTGAGTTGGGAGATCAGCCTGGATTATCTGGGTGCCCCTGTGAAATCATATGAACCTTTAAAAGGAAAGAATCTCTCAGGACTGTGGTTGGAGAAACATGCTACAACAGAAGTAGGGACAGAAGATGGAGTGTTGATTACTTTGATGACCAATGAAGGGGCACACTAACTAGGAAATTGGGAGGTCTCTACTAGCTGGAAAGAGCAAGAAACAGATTCTCCCCTGAGGCTACCACAAGGAGAAACTGCCACACCAGGGTTTTAGCTGAATGAGATTCATTTTACTCAATGATTTTAGAGCTGTAAATGAGATATTTCAAATGTTTGTGGGAATTGTTACAGGAGCAATAGGAAATTAAAACAGAGATTTTTACTGCATTATCCCACTGTGTCTATCACAAAAAGGGATTAAAGAGACTGGACCCCCTTAAATGTTCCCTGGACCATGAAAACCATCTTGAAAAGTCAGAAGGCAATCTTCTAGGAAGGGAGGTAGGTATTTCTGGGGCTGTGTGAACAGGAAGCAGATACTTTATAAGAAACTCACTGACAAGCAGAACAGAGAAGGAGGTTGTATTCAACAGGGAATCACAAGGGGAGAAAAGTCATAATACTTCTAACAGAAGTAATCTGCCCATCTTCAGTGTGGAGCCCATAATGCTGTGATGAAAGTCTGTTGTATACAGCTGAAAAGGACCTGTCAGGGATGCCAGATGCCTTGTAGATTTCAAAGTGATGAGCAGTTAGGGGACTGTCCTGGTTTCTGCTGTGTGTGAGTTTGAAAGTATTATGAACCTCAGAAAAAACATGTTATAATCCTGATCCAGTCTTGTGGTAGAAGCCATTTCTATTAACCCTGATTCAATATTGTAGTTTGGAATTTTCTGATTAGGTTCTCTCCATGGAGTTGCAGCATGCCCAATTGTGGGTGCAAACTTTTGATTAGATGGAGACATGACTCCACCGATTTTAGATGGATCTTGATTATTTTACTGGATTCCTTCAAAAGCAGAAACATTTTGGAGGGAGTCAGAAATGACCAAAGCCTCAGAGCCAATAGAGCCCAGAGCCGACATGGGCTCTGAAACTTGGAAACCAGAGCTAAAGACATTAGGAGATATTTGTAGCCTAGAATATATCACCATGAGATGTTAAGGGAGCCAGAACCTGGAGAGAGCTGAGGGATGCCAAGAGATGAAAGCCAGCTCTGGAGAAACAAAGCAAGGAGCCCCCAGAGGAATAGTGGCTGAAAGCAATAGAGCCCAGGACAAAAGGACCAGCAGATGCCACATGACCATTCAGCTGACAGAGCTGTTCCTGACCCATCAGGATTCCTTGAATTAAGATATCTTTTCTCGGTGACCTTTGTTTGGACATTTTTATTGGTTTAGAACTGTAAAATTGTAGCTTATTAAAGTCCTTATTTAAAAGTCATTCAATACTGGTATATCACATTCTGGCAGCTTGCAAACTAACACATGCTGGTACCAGGCTAAATAGTTCTTCTGACTGAGACTGGATAAAATACTAGGCCTGGATTGCAGCTGAAGGTGACCCTCAGATCGACACCCCCAGCCAGGGAAACTGGAGACTCAGTCTTCACAAGTTCCCCTCAGGCACCAGCAATCAGAATGAACAATTAACACAGATGCATGGATTATGCCAACAAACTCAAAAACATCTTGTTCACACATTGTTTCCTTGTGATTATATATGCCTCAGAGACTGATTACATTCAATATTGTCCGGAAGTTACAGCTGTTTCAGTGAGCATCTCAAATAGTTTTTCCTAATGCTTGAAGATTTAAACCTTATTTGATTGAGGTTCTTTTGCAACTTCCACCAGAGTCCCAGAGCAGCAATGTCAGAAAGAGGTAGTCACAGCTCTTTCCCATCACCAAGGCACAGAGCCCAGCTGAGAATCTATGCACACCTGAGCAGTGCCAGAGGAGGCTATGCAAAGTAATCAGTGATTATAGAAGCAAATTCTGTAGTGGATTCTGGAAGGATAGAATGCTTAATCCCAAAAATATCATCACAGAAAATGTAACTTTTTGACCATGAAGTATGCAATAATTTACTTCAAAATTGTAATTTGCAATAATTTATTTAACAATAAATATATATTCAAATGTATAGCTTTTTCTTATTACACAAGGCACAATCAACAATACAAGACAATCTAAATAAGAACCTCATATTAAATGTGCCTTGGGCTCCAGATCTATGCAAGGGCCATGGCAGTAAGAGCCCAGGGCCCACACAGGTGGGAAATTCTGAAGACACATCCATTTCTCCTGATACTTTAGATTTTGAAAATATCAGAGTTTATTTAGAGTCTAAATATTTAGACTTCATGATTTAAAATTCAGACAATTTTCACATGGGGTCTTTCTATAAATACTTCATCGTGAACATATTTCTGTTACTCGCAACTGTACCAGCAGCATATATCTTCTTGGTTTTCTTAGAAAATCCAAAGCAAAAGGTACCGTCTTCTCTCATTGTGAAAACCTAAGAAAGGAATAAGAACTTGTAATATTTTTACCCAATGCTGTGGTTTCTTCCTCCTTCCCTTTTCTGTACAAGAATATCCTCCAGTCAGCACTTTGCATCAATATTGATGATCTGAGCCTCATGAATGGAGCCTTTTCTGCGGTTTGGAAAACATCAGTCAGAAGAGAAGCTGTGAGATCCTTTCACTAGCCCAGAGCCTCTGGGTTCTGCTCTACTGTGTTCCAGATAAAAACATATTTACCAGTCAGAAATATGTTTTTTCTCCAAAGTCAGCATTCTGTTCAGATACATCCATGGTTTTAAAATGAAATATGAAATTATTTCTAAAGCAGGACATGACTATCCACTTTCACAGTTATGCATTATTACAGCATCATTTTTATTTCTGTCCCCAAGCGGCACCACATCTCTCTGTTTTTCTCTTCTCATTTCCTCAACAGCACTGATGTTGGACAAATCATACCTTGTTAGTGCACTCCCTGTGGCCTTCTATGGTTGATTAATTGCAATAATGTCCCAAATATTTCATGCCTCCCTGGATCCATGTTCTTTTCTTTTTTTTTTGAAATGCTTTATGGTCATGTGAATATTCTGTTATTGCAGTATCATTGGTTGGAATTTTCAGTTTTTTGTTGGTTTGTTTCTTCATTTGCTTGCTTGCTTGTTTGTTTTTTGGGGAAGTTTAAGGGCCTGGAATCAAAACTAGTTCTCCACATAGCAGACAACAATTGTACCACTGAACCATCTTGCACTCCCTGGATCCATGTTTTTTTAAATGTAACTCTGCAGCCTCTCCCAAAAATAAGTTGTGCAACTTGCATTCTCCTCTAATACAGTCTGGTCCTGTGAATTATATTGGTTAAGAGAATAGAATCCAGGTTCAATTAACCTTCACCTTTTAAGCATCTACATTTTCTCTTGTAAACCTGCCAGGAGGCATCAGAATCAGCTAGAATTATTTTGACAGATAATGAGAACATGTGGCCAAACCAAACCAAAGTCAAGCTGATGGCCAAAACAGACATATTAAAGACAAGAAACATGTCTGTGCCTTTCTAGGCCTGGGAGGTCCAACAGTGTCTGGCAGCTAACTGGACATAAACGGAGAACCCAACCAAGATGAGTCAACCTTGTCAGTATTGACAGAACCAACCAATCAACGAGACAGTTTTGAAAATGCTTCTCATTTTAAACACTGAGATTTGGGGTGGTTTCTGACATGGAAATAGCTGATACCTAATCCTTTTTAAAATAGCTGCCCATTCTTACTACAGCAAAACATTTTCCTCATCTTCATTATTTTCATAGTAAAATGATACAGGAAACATTATACTTGTGTGTGAATTTATTTTCTTTTTCAACATCTAGAATAAAAGGAGTGGTCTTTGAATCTGATGCAGATTAACAATCAATAAATATTTGGGAAGCCTTGGATTCTTTAATATCAATTTTAACAAGGAATTGTTGTGTATGTGTCTTTGGTTTACACTGCTCTGATTTTCTCAATAGTTACAGAAACTGAATGTCCTAAACCTGTGTGTGTCAGAAAGGTGTGCAGAAATAATACTACGTCACTTGAAGTTTTTTGTTTATACAGCTGAAATAAGTGTTTTAATTAAATATTTTTGAAGATATTCCACTTACAGCAGATATAAAAGCCATGATTTTAGTCAATCACAGATCATGGGAAAAGAGTGACAGAGTTAAAGAACTACAAAGTTCCCTTTGAAGAAATGAGTATAACTGACAGAGAAACAGTGAAGGAAATAGGCAATGAAAGGAGATAGAGTATAATTACCTCAATAACAAGGACAAAGAAGGCTTGAGGGAAAGACAAAGCCCACTGAATGAAAATGTAAGGCAAGAAGAATAACGTCTAGGCAGAAAGTTTCAATATGAAGAGGGGGAGGAGGGGGAGCAGCTGCTGCTGCAGGACTCAGTGCCCCACAGCTGGGAGAGGAGGTTTGTGTTCGAGGCTGAAGCACTGTGGGAGGAGTGCCATATGTGTACAGACAGTAATAAGTGGCCACATCTTCAGCCTGGACTCCCCTGATTTTGAAAGAGTAATCTGCCCCAGACCCACTGCCACTGAATCGGTCGGGGACCCCAGATACCCGGTTGGATGCATAGTAGATGAGCAGTTTGGGAGCCTGCCCAGGTTTCTGCTGGTACCAGTTTAAGTAGTTGCCTACATCCTGGTTGGCCTTGCAGCTCATGGTGATGGTCTCTCCTGGAGTTGCAGCCACAGAGGCTGGAGACTGAGTCATCACGATGTCCCCACTGGCACCTGCAGGCAGAAAAGAACAAGATCAAACAGCAAATCACAAATATATAAAATATCACAAATATATAAAATATATATCCAAATGTAGGTTTTTCATTTATCATATACAATCAGATCTGTTTGAGATGGAATAGTCTGTATACCCTGCATGTGAAAACAATTTTTCCAACTTTATAAAGAAATTTCTCTTCTGGTGCTCTCACCTGAGACCCAGAGCCCCAGGAGGATGAGGAGTTGGGACTGTGGCAGCATCTTGCTCACCATCTGGTGCACTCAGGCACCGTCTCCAGGGAATCCCCATTAATAGAGTCTGAGCAGCAGCCCAGTCCCCAGGAGTCTATGCAAATCAACACAGGGTATAAACAGAAACGTGCTGTGCAGTGAGCTGTGAAGACAGATAATGGAAGTAAGGGGACAAAATAACATTGCCACAGGAAACATGATTGTAGTCCTGCAAAAGTCCCCAATATCAACTAAACAGTATAATTTTCTTAAATCTTTCACTTATCTTGGAAAGACAGATATTTAACAAAGGACATTTCTGCAGCCTCTCTGACATTTCCCTCCCTGCAGCAAAGCTGTTAATACAGGACAAGAGGGGTAAGGTTCATGTAGGCCCATTTTGTAGGTCGTCCCTCACCATGAACATAGTCAGAGGAATAGAGTAAAAATTGAGATAGTTTAAAAATTTAATATATAACATAATCCTTCCTGTGTCTTGATTTCCAGTTTTCCTGCCATGCATCAACCTTCCACCCTCAACAAATTTCCTTTAATGTGGATCATCCCAAGTCATGTATTGCTTCAATTCTAACTAATAATACATTTATTTTTCCATAGTATGTCTCCTCATGAGTCCATTACCTTAGGTGAAGGTGCCATTTCCAGGTACAGGAATGGGATGGCACAGACCCAAACCACAAGGAAGACTTTCCTACTCAGTCCAGGGTCTTCCGTGTTCTTGGCCCATCACATATATGGGTTTTGTAGATGTCAGTATTTGCTTCACATTTGCCCTCATCCCCCATGTTTTTTTTTTCCTTTTGAAGATATAACATCAGGCTAAGTGTGTTATAAGAGTAGATTCACATACAGCGAGCTATGCTATGCTAGGCTAGGCTAGGCTATACATTTCAAATAACAGCATTGCATTAACGGTGACCATGAGGGTAAAGGAAAGAGATTTTACTAGCATCAGGGGCTTAGCATCAAATAAGAGCTAAAGTTATTAGGAGTTTTTGCCCCAGCACGGAGGGGGTTGGCTGTCAGAAATAAAAGGCTTTTTGGATCAGGCAGCACAAAATACTCGAAAAGAGTTAGACCCTAAAAAAGGGAGGAGGGAGGGCATAGAACCTGGAGACATAGAACAATGTGCCAACTTAATCTCTCCATTTACAAACCAAAGGAACGAGAGTCCTTCTCTGAAAAGGATATTTTTTGCTTTGTTTCTACTACTTACAATTCATTCGATAGAACAGCAAGGCTTCTCAGGCTCCAACTGCAAGGGCAGAATTTAGCTTGTCTGAGAGACAAAGAGGCTGGTCAGGTGCAAAGAGTTAATTCCCTGGAGCCTGTGCCTTCCCTAGGAGAGGGGAGGATTCCAACTTAAGTGGAATTTCTCTATCAAGGAATTCAGACACCAGGGATTGGAAAACAGAAGCAATTAAAGCCAGCCTACAACCACTCCTCTCTCTCAACCATGCCCCTTCAGGGAGAGTCTTCTGAAATTAAAGGCACTGCATCACTTTATACTAGTATGAAACTGCAGGCAGACAAACACCACATAGTGGGCAGGATAGGAAAAACACAGAGTCTTGATGCTTCATAACATCTTGCCCTCAGGGAAAATGGTGCAAGTGACTCTTTTCTCATGAGAGGAGGCCCAGAGGGTCTGGGGAAAATCTGACCGGACTCTATCATATCTAAACAGAGCTTCCTAAAAAGGCTCCATATAAACAGAAGAAGAAACAAAAAAACAAGAATTGAAAAATTCTGATCCATTAAACAAAACTTATGTCTAGAATAAGCTGAACTGAATAAGCTGAACTGAATAAGCTGAACTGGATAAGCTGGAACTGAATCCAAAGAATGTATAGAGAACAAAGCCATCCAGCAAGAAAATCCTAGATAAAAAAAATTGAAAACAATCTCCAGAATAAACTAATAAAGGAAATCAAATGCCTAGATAGAAGCAAAAAATAGCGAGTCATACTAGGAAAATTGAAGATATGTTCCAGTCATAGGCACAAACCAACAATTCAAATGAGATACAGGATTTAAAACAACTATTTTAGGATGTTTGAACAGACACGGAAAATTTAATCAAAAATGAAATCAATGAGCTTAGGGATGATATAAAACAGGCAATGGAAAAAAAGAAGAAATCAAAAATCTGAAAAAATAAATCACAGAACTTATGAGAATGAAAGACACAGTAGAAGAAATGAAGAAATAAAACAGTGGAAACCTACAACATTAGATTTGAATAGGCAGAAAAAAGGATTACTGAACTTGAGGACTGGGCATCTGGAATTCAATATGCAAAAGAAAATACAGGGAAAAAATGGGAATTGAAATGATGATATGAAGCAGACAAATATATGTATTGTGGATGTCCCAGAATGAGAAGAGAAGGGAAAAGGAGGAAAAAGGTTAATGGAGGAAACAATCATTGAAAATTTCCCATCTCTTATGAAAGATTTAAAATTACAGATCTAAGAAGTGCAGTGTACCTCAAACAGAACATATCCAAATAGACATACTCCAAGACCCTTACTAATCAAACCATCAGATATCAAAGAGAAAGGGAGAATTTTGAAAGCAGGAAGAGGAAGGAAATCCATCACATACAAGGGAAGCCCAATAAGACTATGTGTAGATTTCTCAGTAGAGACCATGGGGGTAAGAAGACAATGGTATGATATATTTAAGACCCTAAAAGTAAAAAACTCCCAAACAAAATCCTATACCCCCCCAAAAAAAAGTCCTTCAAAAAATGAGGGGAAATAAAAACATTTTCAGACTAAAATCCCTGAGAGAATATGTAACCAAGAGACTGGCTGTGCAAGCAATAAAAAAGGGAACACTGGAGGCAAATCGTAAAAGACAGGGAGATAGGTGTGGAGAGAGGGTGGAAATTAAGAATATCAGTGAAGGTAAAAAAAGAAAAGAATTAGATATGACATACAAAATCCAAAAGGCTAAATGGTACAAGAAAGTAGTGCCTTTACAGTGATAACACTAAATATTAATGGATTATATACTACCCAATCAAAACATATAGCCTGGCAGAATGGATTTAAAAAGAGGGCCCATTTATATGCTGAGTACAGGAGACTCATATCAAAATATATGGGATGCAGCAAAGGCAGAGCTAAGAAGAAAATTTATTGTCTTAAATGCCCATAAAGAAAAGAGGAAGTTAGGCAATGGTGGCACATTGGCAGAGTTCTAGTCTGCCATTCCAGAGATCCAGGATCAATTTCTGGTGCCTGCCAATGCCAAAAAAAGGAGAAGGAGGAGGAAGAAAAGAAGGAGGAGGGGGGGGAATAGGAAGAAGAAAGAACAAAAATCAAGGAATTAACTCCTTACATGGAAGAACTAGAAAAAGAACAGCAAATGAACCCCAAAGCAAGCAATAGGAAAGAAATAATGAAGATTAGAGC
The DNA here is from genome assembly GCF_023851605.1 of Tamandua tetradactyla. Lineage (NCBI taxonomy): Eukaryota > Metazoa > Chordata > Mammalia > Pilosa > Myrmecophagidae > Tamandua > Tamandua tetradactyla. Next base: position 62,905,444 of record NC_135343.1, on the reverse strand, counting down.
AGAAGCCAATCAAATTGAAAACAGTTGAGTAAATCAACAAAACCAGATATTGCTTCTTTGTGAAAATCAATAAAATTGATGGGCTCTTACCAAGGTTGACAAAAAGAAAAAGAGAGGATACAAATAAATAAAATCAGAAATGGAAGAGGATATTTAACCACTGACGCTGCAGAAATAAAGAAGGCAATGAAAGGATACTTTAAGCAACTTTATGCTAATAAACTAGACAACATAGAGGAAATGCACAACTTTCTGGAAAGACATGAATAACCAACAATGACTTGCGAAGAAATAGATAGACCTAAACAAACCAATCACAGGTAAAGAAATTGAATCAGTCATCAAGAAGCTCCAGAAAAGAAAAGTCTAGGAACAGATGGCATCACATGTGAATTCTACCAAACATTTAAGAAAGAATTAGGACCAATCTTGCTCAAACTCTTCAAAAAAATTTTAAGAGGAGGAAAGGCTACTTAACTCATTCTATGAATCCAGCATCACCCCCATACAAAAGCCAGAGGAAAATACTACACAAAAGAAAATTGCAGACCAAGCTCTCTTATGAATATAAATACAAAAATGCTCAACAAAATTCTTGCAACTCAAATCCAGCAGCACATTAAAAGACTTACACACCATGACCAAATGGGGTTTATTCCAGGTATGCAGAGATGGGTCAACATAAGAAAAACAATTACTCTAATACACCATATCAACAAATCAAAGTACAGAAACCACATGATCACCTCAATTTATGCAGAAAAGACATTTGACAAAATTCAACAGCCTTTCTTGATGAAAAAACTTCAAATGATAGGAATAAAAGGGTACATCATCAACATGATAAATGGAATATATGAAAAACCCACAGCTAACATCATCCTTAATGGGGAAAGACTGAAAGCTTTCCCTGTAAGATCAGGAAGAAAACAAGGATGCCCACTGTCACCATTGTTATTCAACATTGTGTAGGAAGTTCTAGCCAGAGCAGTTAAACAAGAGAAAGAAATAAAAGGCATCAAAATTGCAAAGGAAGAAGTAAACCTCACACTGTTTGCAGATGATATGATACTACACATCAAACTGCCCCCCCCAAAAATCCATAACGTAACTACTAGAGCTAATAAATGAGTACAGCAAAGTGGCATGGTAGAAGATCAAAACCCAAAAATCTGTACTTTTTCTATATGCTGGTAATGAGAAATCTGAGGAGAAAACTAAGAAAAAACTTCCATTTATAATTACTTCCAAAAGAATAAAATATTTAGGAATAAATCTAAGTAAGGGATACAAAAGACCTACACAAAGAAAATTAGCAAAAGGTTGCAAAAATAAATCACAGGACTTCCAGGAAGATGACCACATAGAGTAGTTTGAGATCAACCCTGCTCCATGGAAAAGTTAGAGAAGGGACAGGAGGGCGACTGAGGTGATGATCCAGGATCATGTCTGGCTTGGGAGAGCCTATGCACCACATAGGGTGACCTTACTTTCAGAAGCTGAAGAATTGAGCAGAAGAAACCTGGAGCATGGCAAGGAGGTGTGAAGCCTATGGGAGTGCACAGACCAGAGCTGGGGACTAGGAAGTAAGCCAGGCCACATTCCTTGGGAGCAGTACCCTCACCAGTGCAGCCCTGTGACTGATGACCCACCCAACACCCCACACATATGAACCCCGTTACCCACTGTCATTCCCCATGCTCCAGGCACACCCAGTCCACCACCCCAAGTGCGTGTAACTGTCCCACACCCCCCCAAGTGCAGACCAATCCACCTCTCCTATACCCCTCTCAAGCATTACCTCTCCCCTCGCTGTTCCCTGCAAGCTGTTCTCAGTGCATAAACACAGCAGGCACTGTGCTGGTTTAAAAAGATGTATGTCCCCTAGAAAAGTCATGCTTTAACCTAAATCTCATTTCATAAAGGCAGAATAATCCCTACTCAATACTGTATGTTTGAAACTGTAATCAGATCATCTCCCTGGATGACGTGATTTAGTCAAGAGTGGTTGTTAAGCTGCATTAGGTGATGACATGTCTCCACCAATTTGGGTGGGTCTTTATTGGTTTATTGGAGTTCTATAAAAGAGGAAACATTTTGGAGAATGGGAGATTTGGAGAGAGCAGGGAATACTACCATGAAGCAGAGACCACCAGCTAGCAACCCTTGGAGATGAAGAAGAAAAAATGTCTCCTGAGGAGCTTCATGAAACAGGAAGCCATGAGAAGAAGCTAGCAGATGAACAATTCTGACTGTGTTCACCATGTGCCCTTCCACTTCAGGGAGAAACACTGAACTTCATCCACCTTCTTGAACCAAGGTATCTTTCCCTGGATGGATGCCTTTGTTGGACATTTTTATAGATTTGTTTTAATTGGGACATTTTCTTGGCCTTAGAACTGTAACCTAGAAATTTATTAAATTCCTCTTTTTAAAAGCCATTTCATTTCTGGAATAGCTTCCAGGAGCTAGCGAACTAGAATAGGTACTAACCTCAATACCCAGACTACCTCTGTCTCCCTGCCCTTACTGTCACATAGCATCACTCGGCCAACCTTGAGTTCAGTGGATCAGTTTACAGCACTCCTAGACCCACACATGTGCACAGGCCAGCAATCATGTCATTCAGCTCTGGGAACCTCAATTTACAGCAGTCCTAGAACTGCACTTGCACACAACTCTCAACCACACTTACCAGCTATGAGAAAGTGCTGGCCTATGCAGCAGCATCACATATGCCCCCAATTCATGAAGGCATAATACCAACCTGCTGCCACAGCTCTATGTATGGGCACAAAGGGCCGCATACTTCCACCAGTGAGCAGCAAGGTTATTACCAGCAAACTAGTGCACCTATTCAGCCACATACTCCCCAGCCACTGGGTGCCCACGTTCACAAGCATCAACATAACATTCCCAACCTGTGTCTATACCTGCCATGAAACAAATCTCCACACTGACTGCCCCACCATGTACCCTACTCCCTGATATACATCCATCTTGTAAACCCAATGCCTTAGACTACTGAAAGAAATCAACTCGCAAAATTAATCATCAAGATATTTACATGCCACGAAAACAGTAGAAGATCACTAAACATATCACAATGCAGACAGATATAGCCTATCTAGTGACCAAATTAAAACACCAGAGGAGACACAGATATTAGAACAATTTATCAATAATGTTCATACAATTCTATTTAATGAAATAAGTGGGATGGCAAATGACAAAAAGGAGATCTAGAAGACTGCAGAAGAGCATAAAGAAGGAATTTGAAAGAGTAAATTAAAAAGAGCAGATATCACAGAGATTAAAGACTATGTTGACCAAATAAAGAACATGCTAGAGGCAAACAAGATTTGAAGAGACAGAAGAAAGAATAAGTGATATAGAAGACAGGATAACTGACTTCGAAGACTCAAAACAGCAAATGGCAAAAAAAGATGGAAAAACTTGAACTGGATCCCAGAGAAATGATAGACAAAACAAAGCACACAAATATAACAATTCTTGGTGTCCCAGAAGAAGAAGAGAGGCATAAAGGGCTCAGAAGAGTACTTGAGGATATGATGAAGGAAAACTTCAAAACCCTTATAAAGGACATAAATACACAAGTCAAAGAAACCCAATGAAGTCCAAACAGAATAAATCAGAATAGGCCTTCCCCAAACACATACTAATCAGTCTGTCAAACATTGAAAAGAAACAGAAAATCCTGAAAGCAGCACGAGATAAACTATCTACTACATAAAAGGGAAACCAAATAAGACTGAGGTCACACTACTCGACTAGCGCCATGAAGGAGGAAAGGCTGTGGCCTGGTTTACTCAAGATCCTGAAAGAGAAAGACTTCACTCCAAGAATTCTGTATACACCCAAATTGTCCTTCAAAATTGAAGGGGAGATTAAAGTTTTCACAGACAAAGAAGTTCTGAAAGAATTTGTCATCAAGAAACCAGCCCTACAAGAAATACTGAAGGGAGTTCTGCCAGCTGAAATGAAAAAACAGGAGAGTCAGGTCTGGAGGATGTTCAGAATTAAAAAGTACAACTAAGGGTAATTTAAAGAATACAGAGAGAAAGAGGGAAAAGAATATATAGAGCTGACAAATAAAATTAAAAAGATAAGATGGTGGATTCAAGAAATGCCTTTTCAGTGATCACGCTGAATTTAAAGGAATAAACATACCAATTAAAAGATACAGTATGGCAGAGTTGATTAAGAAATACAATCCAGCTATATATCGCTTACAAGAGATTCATCTTAGATACAAGGATACAAATAGATTGAAAGCAAAAGAATGGGAAAAGATTTTCCAGGTAAGTTGAAATCAAAAGAAAGAAGTAGCTATACAAGTATCAGGCAAAATAGACTTTAAATATAGAGACACCATAAGAGACAAAGAAGGACACTATACACTAATTAAACTGTCAATTCATCAAAAAGAAGCAACAGTCATAAATGATTATGCTCCCAGTCAAGGAGCCCCAAAGTACATGAGACAGACATTGGCAAAACTGAAGGGAACAATAGATGTTTTAACAATAATATTAGGAGAATTCAATACACGACTCTCCTCTAGAGATAGAACAAACAGAAGATCAACATGGAAATAGAGAATTTAAATAACTTGATAAGTGAATTAGATATAAAAGATATATATAGGCCATTTAACACCAAAATACAAGGATATACATTCTTTTCTAGTGCTCATGGAATTTTCTCCATGATAGATTATATGCTGGGGCATAAAACATGTCTTTATAAATTTAAAAACTTTGAAATTATTCAAAACACCTTCTCTGATAACAGTGTAATGAAACTGAATCTCAATAACCTCCAAAGAATGAGAACATTCACAAATATATGGAGATTAAATAACACACCTTAAACAACCAGTGGGTCAAAGAAGAAATTGCTAGAGAAATCAGTAGCTATCTGGAGATGAATGAAAATGAGAAAAAACTTAGAACTTATAGGATGCAGCAAAGGCTGTGCTGAGAGGGAAATTTATTGACCAAAATGTTATATTAAAGAAACAGAAGGAGCAAAACTTGAGGACTTAACACAAAACCTGGAGGAACTTGGGAGAAAACAGCACACAAAACCCAAAGCAAATAGAAGAAGAGAAATAACAAAGATTAAAGCAGAGAGAAATAAATGGAAGAACAAAAGAACAATAAAAAGAACCAATGTTCTAGTTTGCTAGCTGCCAGAATGCAATATACCAGAAATGGAATGGCTTTTAAAAGGGGGAATTTAATAAGTTGCTAATGTACAGTTCTAAGGCCAAGAAAATGTCCCAATTACAATAAGTCTATAGAAATGTCCAATTTAAGGCTCCAGGGAAAGATACTTTGGTTCAAGAGGGCTGATGAAGTTCAGGGTGTCTTTCTCAAGTGAGAAGGCACATGGTGAACATGGTCAGGGTTCCTCTCTCAGCTAGATGGGCACATGGTGAATACAGCATCATCCGCTAGCTTTCTCTCCTGGCTTCCGGTTTCATGAAGCTCCCCGGGAGGCATCTTTCTTCTTCATCTCCAAAGGTCATTGACTGGTGGACTCTCTGCTTCATAGTGTTGCAGCATTCTCTGCCCTTTCCAAATCTCTCTCTCCAAAACGTTTCCTCTTTTATAGGACTCCAGTAAACCAATCAAGACCCACTCAAATGGGTGGAGACATGTCATCCCTTAATCCAGTTTAACAACTATTCTTGACTAAACCACATCAACCAGGGAGATGATCTCATTACAGTTTCAAATATACCATATTGAATAGAGATTATTCTACCTTTATGAAATGGGATTTATACTAAAACATGGCTTTTCTTAGGGGGCACAATTCCTTTCAAACAAGCACAACCAATAAAACCAAAAGTTGGTTGTTTGAGAATATCAGTAAAATTGATGGGCCACTAGCAAGATGGACAAAGAAAAAATAGAGAGGATGCAAATAAGAAAAATAAGAAATGAGAGGGGGTGTGCTACCACAGACCCTGGAGAAATAAAATAAATCATAAGAGGATACTATGAACAACTATATATCAACAAACTAGACAACTTAGACAAAATGGACAAATTCCTGGAAAAATATAAACAAGCTTCACTGACTCAGGATGAAATAGAAGATCTTAACAAACCAAACACAGGAAACAGATTCAATCAGTCATCAAAAATCTTCCTAGAAAGAAAAGCCCATGGCCTGATGGTGTCACAGGGGTATTTTATCAAACAGTCCAAAAAGAACTAGCACTAATCCTGCTAAAACTTTTCCAAAAAATTGAGGACAAAGGTACTTTACCTAACTCATTTTATTAAGCTAATATCATTTTAATATCAAAATCAGGAAAAAAGGCTATAAGAAAGGAAGACTACAGTCCAATCTCCCTAATGAATATAAATGGAAAAATTCTCAACAAAATATTAGCAAACCAAATCCAACCACACAGTAAAGCAATTATACACCATGACCAAGTGGGATTTATACCAGGAATGCAAGGATGGTTCAACACAAGATAATCAATTAATGTACTACAGCACATTAACAAAAGAAAGGGAAAAAAACATGTTCATCTCAATCGGTGCTGAAAAGGCATTTGTGCTGGTTCAAAAGGATGCATGTACCCTACAAAAGCCATGTTTTAATCAAAATTCCATTTCATAAAGGTAGAATAATCCCTACTCAATATCGTATGCTTGAAACTGTAATCAGATCATCTCCCTGGAGATGTGATTTAATCAAGAGTGGTTGTTAAGCTGTATTAGGTGATGAAATATCTCCACCCATTTGGGTGGGACTTGATAAGTTTCTGGAGTCCTATAAAAGAGGAAACATTTTGGAGAATGAAAGAGTTTCAAAGATAGCAGAGAAGAATGACATAGCCATGAGAAGCAGAGAGTCCATCAGCCAGCACACTGGAGATGAAGAAGGAAAATGCCTCCTGGGGAGCTTCATGAAACAGAAAGCCAGGAGAAGAAGCTAGTAGATGATGGCATGTTTGCCATATGCCCTTCCAGATGAGAGAGGAACCCTGACCATGTTCTCCATGTGCCTTTCCACTTGAGAGAGAAATCTTGGACTTAATCGGCCTTCTTGATCCAAGGTATCTTTTCCTGGATGCGTTATATTGGACATTTCTATAGATTTGTTTTAATTGGGATATTTTCTTGTTTTTTAAATTGTAAACTAGCAACTTATTAAATTCCCCTTTTTAAAAGCCATTCTGTTTCTGGTATATTGCATTCTGGCAGCGAGCAAACTAGAACAGCATTCAACAAAATTCAGCTTCCATTTCTGAAAAAACACTCCAAAAGATAGGAATCAAGGGTAACTACCTCAATCTGATAGAGGGAACATAAGGAAAACTGATATCCAGCATCGCAGTCAATGAACAGAGATGGAAAGCTATCCCACTAAAATCAAGAATAAGACAAAGATTCCCATTGTCACCACTATCATTCAACATTGTGCTAGAAGTTCTAACTAGAGATCAGGCAGAACAAAGAACTAAAAGGTATCCAAACTGGAATGGAAGAAGTAAAATTTTCATTATTTTCAGGTGATATGATACTATACTTGGAAGATCCTGAGAAACCTACAACGAAGTTACTTGAGCTAATTAACAGATTCAGCAAAGTGGTGAGATATAAAATTAATGTGCAAAAATCAGTAACATTTGTATACGCAAACAATGACCTCTCTGAGGAGTCAGTTAAGGGGGAAAAATCTATTCAAAATAACAACTAAAATAATCAAGTAACTAAGAATGAACTTAACTAGGGATGTAAAGAACTTGTAAACTGAAAACTATGTAACATTGCTAAAAGAAACAAAAGAGACCTAAATAGGTGGAAAAACAGTTCCTGTGCATGGACAGAAAGGCTAAACATAGTTGAGATGTCAAATCTCCCCAAATTGATCTACAAATTCAACACAAAACCAATAAAAAAAAAACCTACTTTGAAGATTTGGAAAAGCTAACTACCAAATTCATCTGCAATGGAAAGAAACCCCGAATAGCTAAAAGCATCCTAAAAAAGGAGAATGTAGTGCCAGGATTAACTGTTCTTGCCTTTAAAATCTATTATAAAGCCACAGTGGTCAAAACAGCATGGTACTGGCACAAAGACAAGTCATTGACCAAGGAAATTGAATCAAAACTGCAGAAGTACACCATCAAATCTATGCTCAACTGATTTTTCACAGGGCTCCCAAATCCTCTAAACTGGGACAAAATATTCCTCTCCATAATTGGGATGGAAGAACTGGATATCAATAGCCAAAAGAATGAAAAAGGACCCCTATCTTACACCCTACACAAAAATTAACTCACTGTGGATTAAACACCTAAATATAAGAACTAGCACTATACAGCTTGTAGAAGAAAATGTAGAGAAACATATTTAAGGCCTGGTAATAGGAGGTAGCTTCCTAAACTTTTCACCCAAAGCATAAACAACAAAAGAAAACATAGATAAATGGGAACCCTTCAGCTCAAATACTTCTGCACCTCAAAAGACTTTGTCAAAAATGGTAAAGAGGCAGCCAACTCAATGGCAGGAAATATTTGGAAATCACATATTAGACAAAGGTTTGATTTCCTGTATATACAGAGAAATCATACAACTCAACAACAAGAGCAAACAACCCAACTATATAATGGGCTAAAGATATGAATAGGCATTTTTCTAAAGAGCAAATACAGATGGCTCAAAAGCATATGAGGTGATGCTCATTTTCATTGGCTATAAGGGAAATGCATCAAGACCACAATGAGATAAGAACAGCTGCTATTAAGCAAACATAAACTACAAGCGTTGGAGAGGACGTGGAGAAACTGGAACACTTATGAATGCTGGTGGGAATGTATCATTGCATAGCCATTATGGAAGACTGTTTGGCAGTTCCTTGGGAAACTAAATATTGAGCTTCCCTATGACCCAGCAGTAGCACTACTTGGTATATAACCAGAAAGAGATGACGCAAATGGACATTTGCACACCACTGTTCATAGCAGCATTATTCACAATCACCAGAAGATGGAAACAAACCAAATGCCCATCAACAGAGGGGAGGATCAACAAAATGTGGTATGTGTATATATATACATACATATATATATATATATATGTATATATATATATATATATGCATTGGAATATTATGCAGCAATAAGACAAAATGACATAATGAAGTACATGATGAGATGGATGGATCTTGAGGACATGATACTGAGTGAAAATAACCAGACACGAAAGAATAGATACTGCATGATTCTACTTTTATGACCAGCATAAAGGTATAATCAGAGCCTTGTAATATGGAATATAGGGGACTTAGAGATACATAGAAGCTAAAGTTGTGTGAACCATTAGCTAATGAGGTTGAACTCCAATGTAAGGGAATAGACAGGAGTGAAGGTGGTACTCTAGTGGGGCTATACATAATATTACCATATTCAAGATTAACAAGATTAAAAGGGTTTGCATAGACCTATATATCCCACTGATTCACACTAGAAATATGAATTTGTTCTTGCAAGAATTACTTCAAAGTTATGATTCTTGAACAAAGACTGATTAAGTCCAGGGTACAGAGGGAAAACTGCTATTGCATGCTATGACCTATGTTCAAATGAGAATCATCAGCATTACCATAGCAACAGTGGAAGTAAATAATGGGGAGAGGGACAAGAGTAAAGAGGAGGTTTAGATTTCCTATTCTGTGAGGGTGTGTTTACTGGTTTTCTCCCTCTTGAGAACAATGAAATTATCTAAAGTTGAGAATGTTGTTTGGATATGGACTTTGGACCCTATGCATGATACCTGATAAATGCAGGGGGCTGAAGGATGCACTGACTGAGAAGTACATTTGCAAATGATGGTGTATACTTATGAACAAAGGTTGTGCTGCTACAAAAAGGAACAATGTCATGTGGCATGTAATCATTTGAATGATATCTGGGACATGTGATGCTCTAGTTTACCAGCTGCTGGAATGCCACACACAAGAGATGGATTGGCTTTTAATGAAAGGGGATTTATTTCATTAGTTCTTCATAGGAAAGGCAGCTCGCTTTCAACTGAGGTTCTTTCTTATGTGTGAAGGCACAGGGTGATCTCTGCTGGCTTTCTCTCCAGGCTTCTGGGTTCCAACAACTTTCCCCAGGGTGATTCCTTTCTGCATCTCCAGAGACCTAGGTTGAGCTGCAAATCCTGAGATGAGTATGCTGAGTTGCTTGGGCTGTGCTATGTTGATTCAGGTTCCCAATATAGGTCCCTTGTATGTGGATACAGAGTGAACAGAGTGCAATGACTGCAGAGAGGTAGTTTGTTTGTATGTCTATTTCATCTAACCTGGCACTCATGCAGGTCAGAGAAGCAGTTCAGAGAAGTGGCACAGAACTGTGAAAACTGCAACCACATGAGGCAAATGATTATGGTTGAGATATATAATATGGGAGCCAGTACCCAGGAGGAGAAGCTGGATACGTGGGTTTTTTGGAAGGGTAAGGAGAAGAATTAAGTCAACGAAGGGCATTCGTACATGTAGGAGTTAAAAGGTAGTTGTTTAACCTAAAGCTTGCAGACACAAGTCTGTGAGGAAATGCAGACTTGAGCTTTCAGGATCTGGAGCTTCAAGAGAAGTTGAGATATGCAAATAAAGCACAATGAGGTATGGAAGAGACTTGCTTAAGGGAAATTAACATCCTAGCCTTAGAAGTATTTACTTCTTGGAACTTGTTTTTGAATTGTTTTGCTTTTGCATGCAAACGACCTTTATCACCTTTCTTGCTAGTATATAATTTTGTACTTGGCTGGAAATAAACTTGTTTGAAGACTGATGTCTCCAGATACCCTGATCCCTTTCTTTCTCTCGTTTTAATTTAACATTCCTTAGGGTCATAGCTGCAGCCAGCACACACCTATGTGGGAATTGAAAGAAACTGCTAAATACCTGCGCAGAATATGGATACCCAAAGAAGACCTTAAGCAAAAGGATGTAGGATGAGTACTGTATTCGTTTGTTAAATGCACTTGAAATAAAATACACCAGAAACAAGAACGAGTTTACAGCCCTAAGCCTATGAAAATGCACAGAATAAGGCAGCCAGGGAAAGACACCTTAATTCAAGAAAGGTTGATGGGTCTGGAACACCACTATCAGCTGGGAAGGCACATGGCTGGCATCAGCTGATCCCTTGCTCCTGAGCGCCATTGCTTTCAGCCTTCCTTTTTGTGGGGGATCCTCACTTTGCTTCTCCAATGCTGGCTTTGATCTTTTGGATTCCTTTGGCTCTCTTCAGATCATGGCTTGCTTTGATGTTTAATGGGAAGCCACACACCAAAATCTACTGGGCTCCAAGCATCTCCAAGCATTTGTGTCTCTGTTCTTCAAGTGTTTGGCACCTGTGTCAGCTCTGAACTGAGCTTTCCAAAATGTTTTCTCTTTAAAAGGACTCCAGTAAATTAAACAAGACCCACCTGAAGTGGGTGAAGTCACATCTCCATCTAATAAAAAAGTCACAGTTTTGATGGTGGATCCAATGTTATCTAAGTTAGTATTTAATACTCAGAATTTAAGAGCTTTGCTATCTGAACATGTAGATTTTTCCTTGTTCCTTAATTTTAAATTGGCTTATGAAACTTTTGCACAAGCACAGGCTTTCAAAGATTATATGCATACTTTATTTAAATATGCCTATGGTTAAGCTAAATAAGATAACAATTGTTGGTTGTTATTGAAAATAAATAAATAAAATAAAAGCCATTCCCCAAAAAGTCACACCAACAATTGGGCATGTCACATCTCCAAGGAGATAATTTAATCAAAAGTGATTAATTATAATATTGAATCTGGATTAAAAGAAATGGCTGCCCCCACAAGATAGAATCAGGACTAAAACATGGCTTTTCTGGGGTACATAATAGCTTCAAGTACTATCTAGCACAAGTACTATCTAGGTTAAAAATTGTAGGAGAAGCTAAAGAAACAGCCAATTTACATCACAGCCTTCAGCAATCAAAAGATAAAATAAAATACATGAAACTCTGGATTAGAAAGAAAAACTGATTTACATAGATAATGCATCAAAATCTTCAAATATCCAGGCTGCCAAAAATTTGCAATACATGTATAGAAGCAGGGAGTGATGGCCTAACTATAGGGATAAAATAAAGTCAGAGAAACTTCACTGAGGAAGAACCAACATGGAAATTCCTAATCAAAGTCACTAAATCAACTCTCCTAATTTCATTGAGCTAAAAGGAAAACATGCACAATTAAAGGAACAAGGAAAAACAACAAATAAAAAACAGGATAATTTCAGTAAAGAGATGGACATTTTTAAGAAAGTGAACTGAAATTCTAGAGATACAATACCTGAAAACAAAATGTCACCAGAGGAGTTCAACAAGCTATTGAAAGGCAGTACAAACAGATCAGTGAATCAAGAAAGGAAAATTGTACTTGTTCCAGCCTTGTAGCAACAAAAAACAAGAATGAAAAAGTGAACAAAGCCTATGAGACCTGCGGGACATCATGAAGCATACCAACATATGCCATATGAGAGAGGAGAAAGGGTCAGAAAGAATATTTAAAGAGATAAAGACTGAAAAAAATCACAGATTTTCACCTTACTCAGTATTTTATTGGGCTATCCATATATATTTTAGAAATAGAATTTCAATATTTGCAGAATAACATGGAGATCTTGCATGGTATTGCATTGAATGTAAGTATCAAGTTGGGATAAATTGAGATCTTAATAATATTGTTTTCCAATAGATGTTAATGGAATATCTCTACATTCTATTTAGATCTTCTTTGATTTATTTCATTTGTGGCTTTTAGTTTTCCACAAGTAGATCTTGTACATGTTTTAAGTAGTAATGTAATAGTGTCATGTTTTCAATTTCAAGCTTCATTTATTTCACTTCTGTATATAGAAAAGTACTTGATGTCTATATACCCCTTATATCTGACAACATGGCTAGAGTTGCTAATCATTTCCATGAGGTTTATTTCTGTGACTTCTGTGCAATTTTCCACATAGACAATCATATCATCAGCAAGAAAAGGCAGTTTTATTTTCTCTTACCAATCCATTTATCTTTTATTGTATGCAGATTTTTAAACTTTATTGTCTTATTGTACTATACAGAAATTCAAGTCTTTAAGCATGATGATTATTAAAAATGGTAAGGGGGTTATTGTGGTCTTTTTCCTGAACTTAAGGCAAATCCATTTCATTCATCAACATTAAGATGTTAGTTGTGATTTTTTTATGAGTGGATGCTCTTTCCCAGCTGAGTGGTCCTTCTCCATTATAAATTTGCATGTCAGATTTTGAAAACATCTTTTTGTGAATCTATTGATATGATAATATGATTTTTCTTCTTAACCTGTTCATGTGACTTATAACATTAACTGATTTTCAAATAATGGACCAGTTATACATATCTAGAATTATTCCCATTTGTTCATGGTATATTTTTCATTTGCCAAAATTTGGTCAATTATTTTTGCAGCTATGTTCATAAGAGATATTGCTTTGTTTCCTTCCTTCTTTGTTAGTTTTGGTATTAGTGTAATCCTGTTCTCATAGAACTCTTTGGAATTGTATTTTTGTTGTTCCTCTTGTTTTTGTTGTTGCTTGTTTTTGCTTTTGCTTTTATTTTTAGGAAGAGATTAACAGAATATTGGTATAATTTCTTCTTTAAATTTTGGTAGCTTTCACCAGTGAAACCATCTGTGCCTAATGCTTTCTGCATAGGAAAATTACAAAATGTAGATTCAATTTTTTAAATAGATGCAGATTTATTCCAGTTATGAATTTCTCTTTGTGTAATTTTCTCAGTGTTCTGGTTTGCTAGATGCTGGAATGCAACACACGAGAGATGGACTGGCATTCAATAAAAGGGGATTTATTTAGTTAAAAATGTGCAGTTCTTCAGAGGATGGGCAGCTTTCAACTGAGTTTCTTTCTTACATGGGAAGGTACATGACCATCTCTGCTGGTCTTCTCACCAGGCCTTCTCTCCAGGCCTCTGGGTTCCAACAACTTTCCCCAGGGTGATTCCTTTCTGCATCTCCAAAGGCCTGGGCTGAGTTTAGTGAGTGGTGAGATGTGCTGAGCTGCTTGGGCTATGCCATGTTGAGCTTCTCATTTAAGTTTCCAGCCAATTAAATCAAACATCATTCATTGCAGCAGGTATGCCACCTAGCTGACTGCATATGTAATCAGCAACAGATGAGGTTCACATGCAATTGGCTCATGTCCACAGCAATAGAACTAGGCATCTTCACCTGGTCAAGTTGACACCTGAACCTAACTGCTATACTCAGATTATGTCTTGCTATGATTTTTTCATTTCATCTATATTATCAAATTTTGGAGTATTAAGTTGGTCATACCATTCCTTTATTATTATTCTAATGTCCATGGGATAGGGCCCCCTTTTCATTTCTGATATTAGTAATTTCTGACATCTCAGTTTTTTCTTAGCATGGATGAGTTTTGTCAATTTGATCAAACTTTGTAAATAGTCAGGCTTTGGTTTGATTATATTTCTTTGTTAAATTCCATTCTTCAAATTCATTGATTTCTGCTGTGATTATTATAAGTTATTGTTTCTACTTACTAAATTTGGATTAAATTTTTTTCTATTTTTAGTTCCTAAACTTAGATTATTGATTTTGAAACTTTCTTCTTTTCTGATATACATATTCATTGGTATACATTTCCCTCAAAATACTGTTTTTGTTGTACCGTACAAATTTTGGAATATATTTTCATTTAGTTCAAAACACTTTGTTGCTTTGCTTGAAACATTCTCTTTAACTCATGTGTTCTTTGGAAATTTACTGTTTAATCTACAGACATCTGGGATTTTCCAGCTGCCTTTCTCTTGTTGATTTCCAGTTTAATTCTATTGTGATCTAAGAGCATATTCTGTGTGATTTCTATTCTCTCAAATGGGTAAGATCTGTATTATGACCCAGGATGTGATCTATCTTTGTGAATGTTTCATCGGAGCTTGAGAATAATGTGAATATCAATCAGATCATTTCAGATTTTCTGCCATCTACCAATTACTGATACAAGTGGATAAAGTCCACAATGAAAATTGTGAATATTCCTATTTTACCTTGCAGTTCTATAAATCTTGTCCACTTATTTTGATGCTCAGTTATTAGGCACACTAGGCACCAAAACCCAACCCTCAAGTCCAGAGTGTTTGACTCTCATCCAGCTGACTTCAGTGGGCTGGGAGAGAGGAAAGGCCTCCCTTTGGGAAAATGGTGGAGGAAGAAACAGCCTTGTTCAAGTGTTAACCAGTCATAATAACCCTCTGCGTTCCACACCCTAGAATTTTCCATACAGGAGACCAGGCTGTTTGCATCTCAACTGCCTTCAAAAATGGAGAAACTGCAGTGAGTAGCTGAGCTCCACCAGGTACCCATATACCACCCCAGTTGCCAGGAACATAGGTTGTGCTTGGTTTAGTCCTGGTGGGGTGTAGTGGTCTGGGAGATATATAGAGGCCTTCTCCTCTGGAAGAAAGAGAGGCAGGGAACACTCCTCCACGGGGCTGTGGGGAATAAGTCACTGAAGAACACCATCTGTTGGGAAAGTGCAGTCTGAGAAACTGCTTTCCTGACCCTTTCTCTAGGGCCTTTTAAAAGAGGTCTGCACTTCCTGCACAGGACCATGGTCCTGGTTTGGTTATGAAATACAGCCAGAGAAAATGTTCATCATGAAATCAATGAACAACAAAATGTTAGGCAAGAGAAGAAACCAACTGTCAAGATAATCTTATCAAGATAATCAGATGCCCAGAAACCAATAAAGATACAAGGCAAATTAGGAAACAAAAAGATATGTCCAAGTCAAATGATCAAATGAAAAATCAGAAGAAATAATTTGGAACAACTAATCAAATATGTCCACCAAAATCTCTTAAATAATTTCTATAATATATTAAAGAGATAAAGCATATTATGAAGGCATGAGGAGAGCATAAAGAAAAATTTGAAAGAATACATTAAAAATGGCAGATCTTATGGAAATGAAAGATACTTTAGAGAAAAGTAACATTATACCAGAAACACACATCACTAGATTTGAAAAGGCAGAAGAAAGGGTCAGTGAAATAGAGGACAAAGCAACTGAATTCAAATATTCAAAAGAAAACATGGAGGAAAAAATGAGTTGGGTCGCAGGGAAAAGACTGACAAAACAGAGCATACAAATATATGCATCATAGGTGTCCCAGAGGGGGAAAAGATAGGTAAAGGGGCTAGAAAGATTATTGAGAACTTAATGGCTAAATATTCCCCATTCTTACAAAAGACAAAAATAGGGAAATCAAAGAAGCCCAACTATTTCACTATGCTAAAGTTGCTAGAATGCAATATACCAGAAATGGATTGACTCTTACCAAGGCGATGTATTATGTTACAATTCCAAATTAAGTGTCCTGGCCAGGTTCATATGTCAACTTGGCCAGGTGGTGCTACCAGCTTGTCTGGTTGGGCAAGTGCTGGCCTGTCTGTAGCTATGAGGACATTTCATACAAGTAAATCATGATCATGCTGGCTGCATTCACAGGTGAATCCTTTTGTAATCAGCCATGGAGAGTGTCTTCTGCAAAGAGTGATGTTTAATCTAATCAATGAAGGCTTTTAAGGAGGATTCAGAAGAGCCAGTTTCGGGTTTCTGTCTTCCTGCTTTGGCCAGTGAACTTCTCCTGTGGAGTTCATCTAGACCCTCCATCGGAATCATCAGCTTCACAGACTCTCCCATCAATTTTGGACTTTATGTTCCCTTGGTTATGTGAGACACTTTCATGAATTTTATATTTACAGATATTTCCTGTTAATTCTGTTTCTCTAAAGAACCCTAACTAGTACAGCTTGGTACCAGGGGTGGTTCTTAAGAAACAGAATCTTAAAAATGGGTTTTTATGATTGGTTTTCTACTCTGACTGGACTCAAAGGCACTAAGAACTCTGATTCCCATAATCATAATGATATTGCCAATCCATGGAGTGAGTTGGGAAAAGAGATAGTCAAAATATCACCATTCAATTCTTCTAATGCTTCTCTTGTATGAAGCCCAGCTCTGGGGATAGTGTTTTTGACACCTTTAGGGAGCTTTGTGGAAATAGGAGGTGTAGAGATGTTGGCTGGTTGTTTTTAGATACACTGTATACATTAATGAGTGAAAGGGATGGGCTTAAGGCTTCAGATGATAAGCTTACATGCCGTCTGACAGAAGTAAACATTTCTATGAGCCTATTGGGACTTTACTCTAGTTATTGGTCTTTTTTTTAAGATCTTATTTCCTGTAGCTGTAGACCTGAGTCTCCAAAAATCAGACTCAGAGTCTTATTGTTAGGGTAGCAACTTTACAACATAAACTGAAATCTCAATCTTGCATGGTGTCTGCTGTTAAAATGAGGGCATTGACTGGAAAGGAATGGGACCCTGAGAAATGGGCTAGTGACATATGGATTGATAATGATGCAGGTGGAAAGTTTGGAAATCTAGGTCATGCTTAGTGTTCTCTAGATAACCCTGTAATAGTCTGCCCTGAGGACATAGCTACCCCATCTCCAGCCTGCTCTGAGAAGTAGGCCACCCAACCTCCACCTGAAGGGACTAGCCCTAGAGTGGTTGATCTTGTTTCACAAGATGAAACTGCAAATGAATGCCCTGAAGCAAATAGCTGGGAAGAAACTTCTAATTCCTCTCAACACACCCCCACTACTCCTCATTTCTTCCAGACCTATAACTAGACTAAAGTCCCAACAGGCCCCTAAATGTGACTCCCAACAGGCCCCATGAGGAGTTACATTATACTCCAAAAGAACCATGTGAATCTTCTAATTTATACAGACAGAAATCAGGGGAATATGTGTGCCAATGGATTTTAAAGGTGTGGGATAATGGTGGGTGGAATGTAAAGCTGAATTTATTGATATGGGCCTTTTAAACAGAGATTCGCATTCAATGTAATAGCTCATAGATAATACAAACCTATGTTATAGCTCTATAGGTATCAATTTTGATACCTATAAAAAAGTTATGAACAGCTTGTTTGGATGGTTGGCTGAAACATGGATCAAATGGTGGCCAACATTATCTGAGGTTGAAATACCGGAACTGCCCTGGAATGATGCAGATGAGGGGATCCAGAGGCTTAGAGATATTGGAATGTTAGAGTGGATGTATCATGCAAAGCCTACTCTTACACCTCAGGAATGTCCAGAGGATGTATGTTTTACCATAACTGTGAGAAATTTTTTAGACTAGCACCATCATCCTTGAAGAGCTCTATACTTGCACTTCCCTGTAGGTCAAATATTACTTTGGGAACTGCTGTCACTGAGCTGAAATCCTTAAACACAATGGGAATGATGGGATCCTAAGTTGACAGAGGCCAGGTGGCAGCACTTAATTGCCAAAGACAAGGTGAATGTGCTATCATAACAGACACCAGACTCAAAGCAGGAGTCAAAATAATCTGACACACAGGGACTTGTAACATTGGCTAGTAAATCATGGCATGCCTAGAAATACAATAGATGGGCAGTCTACTAGGTTCTTGCATCAGCTATATAAACAAAAGAGTTTTAGGTCAAGTAAACAGAAGTCTAACTGGAATTACAAAAACGAAGAGTCACAGTCCCTTAATCAATTTCCAGATGAGACATTTTACAGATCCAGGGTCCATTGAATGAGATGGAGGCCAAGTTCCTTTGGGGAAGGATCCTGTTATGCTGCCACAAATTTATACTGTTAATGCTCCTTCAAGCCTTCTCCAAGGTGACTGATGGCTTCTTACCATGGTAACTGCATTGGGGAAAAGAAAATGATCAGATATTTGGGGGATTGTTAGACACTGATTCAGAAGTGACATTAATTCTAGGGGACCCAAAACAGCACTCTGGTTCCCCAGTCAGAGTGAGTGCTTATGAAGGTCAGGTGGCCAATGGAGTTTTAGCTCAGCTTCATCTCAGAGTGGGTCCATTGGGCCTCTGGACTCATTCTGTAGTTTTTTCCCAGTTCCAGAATGAATAATAGGAATAGACATACTGAGCAACTGGCAGAATACCCACATTGGCTCTCTAACTCATGATGTGAGGGCTATTATGGTGGGAAAGGCCAAGTGGAAGCCACTAGAACTGCCCCACCTAACAAAATAGTAAATCAGAAGCAATGCCAGATTGCCAGAGGGATTGCAGAGATTGCTGCCACTCTTAAGAACTTGAAGGATGCAGGGGTGGTGATTCCCACCATATACCCACTCAACTCTCCTATTGGGCTTGTGCAGAAAGCAGATGAGTCTTGGAGGATGACAGTGGATTATCATAAACTCAACCAGTAACTCCAATTGCAGTTGCTATTCCAGATATGGCATCATTGCTTAAGCAAATCAATACCCCTGGTATCTGGTATGCAGCTATTGATCTGGCAAATGATTTTTTCTCAATAGCTGTTAGTAAGGACCACCAGAAACAGTTTGCTTTCAGCTGGCAAGGTCAACAATATACTTTCAGTATCCTACCTGAGGGGTATATAAATTCTCCAGCCCTATGTCATAATCTCGTCCACAGGAAACTTGATCATTTCTCCCTCCCACAAGACATCACACTGATCCATTATATTGATGATATCATGTTGATTGGACCTAATGAGCAAGAAGTAGCAATTACTCTAGACTTACTGGTAAGAGGATGTCAGAGGATGGGAGAAAATCCAACAAAAATATAGGAACCCTCTACCTCAGTGAAATTTTTAGGTGTCCAGTACTTGTGGGGCATGTCAAGGTATCCCTTCCAAGGTGAAGAATAATTTGCTCCTATGACCAAAAAGAAGCACAATGCCTAGGTGGTCTCTTTGGATTCTGGCAACAACATATTCCTCATTTGGGTGTGCTAATGTGGACCATTTATCAGGTGACCAAAAAGCTGATAATTTTGAGTGGGGTCTTGAACAAGAGGAGTCTCTGAGACAGGTCCAAGCTGCTATCCAAGCTGATCTGCCACTTGGGCCATATGATCCAGCAGATCCAATGGTTCTGGAAGTGTCAGTGGCAAACAGAGATGCTGTCTGGAGCCTTTGGCAGGCTCCTATAGGAGAATCACAATGCATATCCTTAAGATTTTGGAGTAAAGCCATATCTTCTGCTACAGATAACTACTTTCCTTTAGAGAAACAGCTTTTGGCCTTGTACTGGGCCTTAGTAGAGACTGAATGCTTAACCACGGATGTTCTAGTTTGCTAGCTGCTGGAATGCAACACACCACAGATGGATTGGCTTTTAATAAAAGGGGATTTATTTTGTTAGTTCCTCAGAGTAAAGTCAGCTAACTTTCCACTGAGGTTCTTTCTTACATGGAAAGCACAGGATGGTCTGCTGGTCTTCTCTCCAGGCCCCTGGGCTCCAACAACTTTTCCCGGGGTGACTTCTTTCTGCATCTCCAAAGACCTGGGCTGAGCTGTGAGTGCTGAGGTGAGGAATGCCGAGCTGCTTAGACTGTGCTATGTTGAGCTCTCTCATTTAAGCACCAGCCAATTAAGTCAAATGTCACTCATTGCAGCAGACACTCCTCTTAGCCAACTGCAGATGTAATTAGCAACAGATGAGGTTCACGAACCATTGGCTTATGTCCACAGCAACAAAACTAGGTATGCTCACCTGGCCAAGTTGACAACTGAATCTAACTAACACAATGGGTAACCATTACCATGAGACCTGAATTGCCTATCATGAGCTGGGTATTGTCTGACCCACCAAGGCATACAATGGGGTGTGCACAGCAGCACTCTATCATAAAATGGAAATGGTATATATGAGATAGGACCAGAGCAGGTCCTGAAGGCACAAGTAAGTTATATGAAAAAATGGCTGAAGTGCCCATGGTCTCCACTCCTGCCACATTATCTTCTCTTTCCCAGACCAGAGCTATGTTCTTTGGGGGAGTTCCTTACAGTGAATTGACTGAGGAAGAGAAAACTCGGGCCTGGTTTACAGATAATTCAGCATGATGTGCAGATACCAACTGAAAGTGGACAGCTACAACATGACATCCCGTTTCTGGGATGTCCTTGAAGGACAGTGGTGAAAAGAAATCCTTCCAGTGGGCAGAACCTTGAGCAGCGCATCTGGTTGTTTATTTTGTTTGGAAGGAGAACTGGCCAGAGGTGCATCTCTATCCTGACTACTAGCTGTTACTAATGGTTTGGCTGGATTGTCACGGATTTGAAGAAACCATAATTGGAAAATTGGTGACAAAGAGATCTGAGAAAGAGGTATATGGATAGACCTTCCTGAGTGGGCTAAAAACATGAAGATATTTGTGTCCCATGTGAATGCACAGCAGAGGAAGTTTATAATAATCAAGTGGATAAGAGGACCTGCTGTGGATACAGTTCAGCCTCTTTCCCCAGCAACTCCTGTCATTGCCCAAGCTCATGCCCAAGGTCATGGTGGTAGGGATGGAGGTTATGCCTGGGCTCAACAACATGAACATCCACTCACCAATGCTAACCTGGCTATAGCCACAGTTGAGTGCCCAATATGCCAGCAGCAGAGACCCACACTCAGCCTCGATATGGCACCATTCCCTGAGGTGACCAGCCAGCTACATGATGGCATGTTGATTATATTGATTACATTGGACCACTCTCTTCATGGAAGAGGCAGTGATTTGTTCTATCTAGGATAGATACATACTCTGGATATGGGTTTGCTTTCCCTGCACGCAGTGCTTTTGCCAAAATACCATCATGGACTTACAGAATGCCTTCTCCATTGTCATAGTATTTCACATAGCATTGCTTCTGATCAAGGAACACACCTCATGGCAAATGAAGTGTTGGAATGGGCATATGCTCATGGAATTCTCTGGTCTTATCATGATCCCCATCATCCAGAAGCAGCTAGATTGAGAGAATGGTGGAATGGCCTTTGGAAAATGCAATTACAGTGCCAAATAAGTGGCAATATCTTGAAGGGCTGGTATAATTTTCTCCAGTAAGCTGTATGTGCTCTGAATCAGCATTCACTGTATGGTGCTGTTTCTCCCATAACCAGGATCCATGGGTCCAGGAACCAAAGGAAAGAAATGGAGTGGCACCAGTCACTAGTGATCCATTAGGAAAATTTTTGTTTCCTGTCCCTGAGACCTTGAACTCTGTGATCTACAGCTTCTAGTTCCAAAAGGGGGAGTGTTTCCACCAAGAGAAATAAGAATAATTCCATTGAACTGGAAGTTAAGACTGCCACCAGGTCACTTTGGGCTACTCATGCCCCTGGATCAACATGCCAAGAAGGGGATTTCATTACTGGCTGGAGTGATTGATCCTCACTATCAGGGGGAAATAGGACTGCAAATACACAATGGAGGTAAAGAAGAGTTTTCTTGGAATATAAGAGATCCTCTAGGGCATCTTTTAGTACTACCATGTCCTGTAATTAAAATCAATGGAAAACTGCAACAACCCAATCCAGGCAGGACTACCACTGGCTCTGAAACTTCAGGAATGAAGGTTTGGGTCATTCCACCAAGCAAAGAAACATGCCAGCTGAAGGTAAAGGGAACATGGAATGGGTAGTAGAAGAAGGTAGTGAGAACTATGAACTATGACCATGTGATCAGTTACAGAAACAGGGACCGTAAGGCTGTTCTGTTCATGTTATAGTATTTAAGTTGTAAGGTATCAAGTTTAAGAATGAATATTACCCAAGGACTTGCACCCTATTCTGGGGAGATTTAATGTGTTTCCAGTTGTATGCAGGACAGTTAAGTATTGTTAGATGAGGAAAAAATATGTCTTTTATTGTTTTCTATTTAGAATTAATCATGATTTAAAGTGATGCATATAGCTGCCAAGTTGACAAGGGGTGGACATGTGGTCATTAGATACAGGTGTCAACTTGGCAGGTGAAGGTACCCAGCTCTATTGCTGTGGGCATGAGCCAATGGCATGTGAAGCTCATCTTTTCCTGATTACATCAGCGGTTGGCTAGGAGGTGTGCCTGCTGCAATGAATGATGTTTGATTTAATTGGCTGGAAGCTTAAATGAGAGAGCTTAATACAGCACAGCCTAAGCAGCTCAGCGTACCTCATCTCAG